>NW_024062795.1:1200000-1800000 GCF_006381635.1 Hibiscus syriacus
AAAGTTGTTTTTTGATTCATTGACATACATTATTTGATGTCGGATCAAATGGCTGCAGGGCACGAATGATGACATTGTGGATTGGTCTCGTGGGAAGAGACTATGGGAACTTTCAAAGGAAAAGTACGATCCTTTATGGATCAAAGGTGGTGGGCATTGCGACCTTGAAACTTTCCCAGTGTACATCGAGAATCTACGCAAATTCATCAATAATATGGAGAAGATTTCGATTACACAACCAGATAAACAACTTACTTACAGCCCCAGTCTTATAGACTTTAAAAGCAATAAATGCTTTAGATTTAAGTAAATTTAATTTTATTAATGATTTTTTTAATAATTTAGGTTGATTACATGGTATTATATATTTAAAATTTTCTTAACTTATTGATAATATATACACACTCCACATACATTGTTGCTATAACTCATAATCTCTAAGAAAAATAATATTTCCTATGGTTTGATGGGTTCTTAATGAATTTATTTTAAATAAAAAATTTATATACATTTTAATTTAATACGGGAGGGAGAAAAAAAACTGTGGGACTAGTTTTAAATTCAGACATAATTTTAAGATTCATAATTAATAAAAATATAATATAATTTTAATTCTAGTGTAAAAAGTAAAAAGATTCATAATTAATAAAAATATAATATAATTTTAATTCTAGTGTAAAAAGTAAAAGGGTAAAGTACACAAATGATCCCCAACTATAGGATACTGCTTTGTTGGATCTCGAACTATTAAAAATTACTAAATGATCCCATGATTATGGAACGTTGCTTTATTGAGTGTCTTGACTATTAAAAGTTACAAAATGATCACCTGACTATTCATTATGTTCCAAAATCCTCCTTTTCCGTTAAAAAAATTAATGGTCGTCTGAGCGGGACATTAACATGTTGACTGAGATATGATAGTCGTTTGAGATTATAAGATCATATTTTATCATATCTCAGTCAACAGGTAAAAGTCCAACTTAGACTTTCGTCAATTTTTTAACAGAAAATAACTAGTTTGGAACATATGAATAGTCAGGTGATCATTTTGTAACTTTTAATAGTGGGAGACTCGACAAAACAATATTTTATAGTCGAGAGGTCATTTTGTAATTTTTTATAGTCAATGGACTCAACAAAGTAGTATCTTATAGTTATGGGACCATTTGTGGACTTCACCCAAACATAAAATAAAAAGTTAAGAAATACACATGCGTGGGCAAATTGAATAGTGATTTTAAATAAAGTATACCTTTAAATAACGAGGTGCACGTGTGGGAAATTGAATAGTGATTTGTAGACCACAATTAGATCGAGTGCAAATCTCTTTTTTTTTAAAATGTTAAAATTAGAGAAAGAGTCCTTGTTAATCGAAAGGTTTGCCACTATAGTCATTGAAGCAAAAACAAATTGTTTTAATTTTTATTAACAGAACAACAAATGACACCTAGCTATCTACTAGATTTGCAATATCTAAGTGCTCAAACATATATATGACAACTGATATTTCAATAATTTCCCATTTTGGTAAAATATATTAGAGAATTATGTTCAAATGATTTTTTGGTCACTGAATTTTAAAAAATTATGAAATGATCATTAAATTTATTGAACTATTACAGAATAATCACTACGATGATATAATAATAAAGTTTGATATTTTAATGACAATATTATAATAATTTAATAAATTTAATGATCATTTTATAACTTTGAAAGTATAAGTATAATAACCAAAATTATGAACATAGTTAAGTGTTCTATAGTATACTTTTAAATTTTAAATTTTAAACAAGATTTTGTTAAGTTCTCGTATTAATTTTATTAATATTTTTTTCATTTTGTTTAACTATCAGTGACTATTAGTTGATCTAGCGAAATACGTTGTTAAATCTTTTAAATAATATCATTGGTTCAAATCTTCATGTTATAGAAAGAAAGAAAACTAAATTAGAAGAATTTTCTTTATAATTGTCCAATACAATATTCAATTCGAATTAATCGCTAATAAATTAAATATAGATTGTTCCACTTATGTGACATTTAACTACTTAAACTTTAAGGCTCTCACTATCCTACACTATGTTGAAGATGATGAGAATGCAACTTCTCAGAGATTTCAAAGCCACACATAGACTTCGTTTCTCCAATGGAATACTTTTCTTTCTAAAACAAAGTGTGTGATGAATTTTGCTCACATAAATCCACTTTGTTTTAGTCTACTTTCTCTCTTAAACTCCACTTAACATGTTATAAGGCAACGTTGCTGTTAGGATAATTAACTTTATTTGGGATCACGAGTGTGGACAATTTTAAGCTTAATTTAATGGACATATATTGTGAGTGAAAATTTTAGGTTTTATAATGTTAGAATGATGACACGTAATATAATAATATATATATATATATATATATATATATATATATATATATATATATAAAAGAAAATTAGACCGCATAGTAATATCTAAATCCTTCTATAAGATATTAACTCTTAAAATTAAATTAAAAATAAATAAAGTTCTACCACTCAATTTTTGGTTTATGAATCCGTTGGACAATTTTGGACTACATTCATGTTTATAGTAAGTAAAACTTGATTAATTTAGATTGATTCAGATTAAATAACTCTTTTAATCTAATTTATTTTATGTATTATATTATAATTTAAACTCATGTTTTTATTTAAATGATTCAATATCTCATCTCACTAAACCAATTAATTATTAATTGATATGATTCTAATTTTATATAATTTGAAATATAATATGTTAAATTCAAGTAACTTAATCAACTCAACTTGAATCACTCTTGATGTGTGGAAATATAGGGAGATATTCATTTACAATAATGTAAATATAAGGAAATTTTATATATTTTCTCCAATTGTTATACGATTAATATTTTAACAATTTGCTCGTTAAAATTTATGTTCTATTCATATAGATAATGCATATTAAATTGTAAGTAAATTTAAAATATATAACTATTTCTTTTATGTTCAGTTGTTAAATATTAATAAAAACATTATTTTAATTATTTTAATAAGTAAAATGGCATTAATAAATTCGACGATTAAATTAAACTTTTAAGTCAAATCAAAGCATTGCTTGGATGGCAATCAAATTTGTCAAGGATTTGTTAATTAATTATGATGTTAACGACCATTACACTTTCATTATCAGATTAAAGCTGCGCACTTGAAGTGATTTGAAGCTCAAATGAAAATTATCCCAATGCTTCCATATTCCACTAGGAGATTGTCACCCCTTACCTCATTCATTAATATAAACATGAATCGATTGTTATTTAATGTACTAAACTAAAAAGGAATGACCAAAAAGAGTAATGTTAAATTATAAATTTCATCACTCAACTATTTTCTCACTCATATTTTGATCAATGAAGTTTAAAAATTTTCAATTTAATCGTTAAACTTTTGAATTGCTTCTATTTAATCACTTCATCATTTAAAGTATAAACTTTATGATGGCATTTATTATTATTTATTTAGACGTGATATTTTAATTAATATGTAATGCCAATTATGATTTAAAATATAAAGAAAAATAAAATTAAAATCCTGAATTCTTACTCTCAATTTCAAAACTTTAATTCTAACATCAAAATCGCTTAATAACCACCCAAACCCTAATGATCACCATACATCATTCCAACCCTAAACCCTTATCGACCACCACAAACCCTCGTTGACTCATCTTCATTATCACTTGAAACTCTCAAAGACCACAACAAACATTAAACTTCAAACCTTCATCGACTTTACCATCACAAACCTATAAAACCCTTACCGAAATACCTTTGTAAACACTCGTTTTTGTCCGGGTATACCAAAAATATTATTAATTTATTATTATTATTATTATTATTATTATTATAACAATTTTACTATTACATTTTTTGTAACATCCTCTATACCGGATTAGTGATTAAATTGTAAAGTTTCAGAATTTGGTGATCTAAAGTAGAATGATGGAAAAGTTCAATGACTTATTGAGTTTTTTGTGTAGGATTGAATTATAAAGAAGGAGGATTAGAAGGAAAAAATGGTCTTTTCATAGAAAGATAATTATTTGGGGTTAGTATTATATTAACCACGTGGAAGTATAGGAAATCAAAACAAGCTTCCAGAGTCTTCTTCTTCTTTCTTCTTCTTCATACGTGAGACCCAAGCTAAGGTAAGATCTCTTGTTAGTGAATTTCTTGATGAATTTATGGTTGATTCATGACCATTAGGTAATAGTTAAGCTTAAAGGAAGTTTAAATTATTTTAAAACCTCAAGATGAGAAGTATATGAAGAATTAAAGAAAGGAAGTAGAAAAGTGAAATCTTATATTAGAGTTCATAATAAGAATTGGAAGTGAGATTTGACTTGTCATCAAGTTAATTAAGGGATAGTAAGTGTTAGAATAGGAATTTGAACATGTTGCAAAACTAGTATAATTTTTGCAATTACATAGGAATGACTAGATTTGGAGTTTAAAGAAGTGATTATGGAGTAGAAATGAGTTTAAGTATGTGTATTAAAGTTAGGAATATTAAAGGGAGTGAAATAGGAAGGTTTGAGCTGAAATAAGGTGATTTTCGAGCTCAAAATGGGATTTCTGGGCTAGGGGAATCGGTACCCATTCAAGGGGAATCGATCCCCCCTCAAACGAATATGAATTTCCAGAATGCTACAGGGGAATCGATACCCCCAGGGGGGAACCAATTCCCCCATAAAAAAAAAGAGAAACTAAACTATCAATTCCTTAAATTGTTAGGCTATTAGAGGTTAATTTCAAGACTTAGGCATCTGATAATCATCTTGAAAATTTTGCTTATGTAGATATTGAGCCTAATCGAGTTCTGGAACAATCGACAAGTAGGATCGATCGAGGGAAAGACAAAGAAATCTAGGTGAGTGCATATGCATAGCATGAATATAGTATTATAATCAGTTCTAGACTTATGATAAGTCTAGATTCAATATTTTGATACATGATTACATTCCATATTATGAAACATGATATGAGTTTATACCATATGCATTATGTGACATGAATATGCAGGAAATGATATGTCTATGTGATAAAGGTATGAAAATACTATGTCTACGTGATACAAATTATGTGAATTGTGAAAGCCCATGTTAAGTAGATGAGAACTATAGGTATAGTTGGCATGCCAAGGGTAGAGGGTCTACGCGGTCCTTCGGGATATATATATATTCTTTGGAATATGTGTGAAGTCTTGTAAGACACGTACTTGATCCCTAGTATATGTATATGATTCTTAAGGAATGATATGTGGTCCTTATGGACATTATTATATGGCACTACGGTGCAATTCTACGCGGCACTTCGGTGCAATTCTACTTGGCACTTCGGTGTAATTATATGAGCTGTGGTGACAGCATAGTGCACAACCTCACAATACTCACATACCTTAGGTTCTCAATATGGTATCATGGGCTAATGAACTTAATAATGTGAACTTATGAATGTGAAATTTGATAAGTCTATGTGTAAGAATATGGTTATGGTTATTGCATTGATTACATTCATATTATCATTGCAACTCATCTCATTTTGGCAATTTCTTTATATTTTATGGTTATTATTATATTGCCTCACTAAGTCGATGACTTAGCGTGTGAGTGTTGCACACGTAGGATTCGATAAAGTTGACGATCGAGGTTAAGTAGCTGGACAACATTACTCCTGCAACTATCAGATCAGAAGCAACTTAATAGTATGTCATTTTGTTATGTAAATCAGTGTTGACATGTAATAGAAGGTTAAGTTGCGTATGCTCTGAGTATTTTGTGAACCTTGTATAAACTTATATATATATATATGTAGATTATAGTATTTTCTTAATATAATTCAAATGTTTTGTTATTTTGTTAAGAATAATGCTTTAAAAAGGTAATGTGACATCTCATACTCATACACGGGTCGGGTACGGGTTGGGGGTGTTACATTTTTACAGGCTAAATGAGGCACAAACGTCCAAGCCCACAAGCCAACGACCCAATTACAACACCCAGAGGCCCAAAGCAAATGCCACCAGGCCTACCCACCCAACAAACCGACCCAATGAAACCCACTGGAGCCCGACCCGATTCATACTCAAAACGGCCCGATCTTTAACTCAGATCAATTAGGGTTTTAAAACCCTAAAGATATCATATAGCTTCGCACCATCAGGAACCGTTGGATCTGGACCCGTCCAATGATCCATATCAAGAGCCATTTAAAGTCTAAAACCCTAACCCTTATAGACTTTATCGCCACCGTATGTTGTTGATCTCATCTCCGACCACCTCTGATGTCGCCGCCTCATATGTAGTGACAGAAATCATTCCCATTAGTCAAAACGAGACATCAACAGTGCAAGTGGTAGGACAAAATATATATATATATAGCATGGCCACATTATCCCAAAGCAATCGAGGGTTGCCATTCAAGATAAAATAGGGTATTTATACCCTATATTCTCATAAATAGAAGGGCAACAGGAATCCATCAAGCCATCAACATGCCAGTAAATAAAAGGAATGAGAGATTCAAAGATCAAGGGGAAATTGAAAAAAATTAAAGAGAAGAAAATCGAGAGAAAAACAGAGAAAATTTTGAAGAAAAAAATGCAGAGCAGAGAGGGGAACCATTCGGGTTTCAAGAGAAAAAACTTAGCCTATTCAAACCGAAACCAAGAGAGAAAAAAGGGGAAAAAAGAGAAATAACAAAAAAGGAAGGGTTCTTACATCGGTTCAGTATTGGAGCAGAAAGGTTGCCGGACCCATAAGCTTTCGAAAGGTAACCTCTAGATATAGGGGTTTAGGATAGGTTTTAGGCTAAGTGAGGGTGGTTTTCGAGTTGAGGAGGCCGAGGGGAACTATTTGGGGTGGTTAGTTATCTCTAGCCACCGGCGGCGGCGGTTGATACTCTCTCCGATGAGAGAGTTGAGAGAGTTTTATCTCATTCTCTCTGGTTTTGTTTGAAACAAAGAGAAATGGGAGATTATAAGAAAGAAATTGGTTTTGGGTCTTATATCACCCAACCAAAACGCAGTCATTTAGGACTGGGGCTGCGTGTTTTGAAGAAAAAGGGATATTAGCGTTATACGTCATCTTCATGTGTAATGCTTACACTTTCGTCATTAATGGAACTTTTGTTTTCTTTTGTTGTGGGCTTCTTATTTGTTTATATTTCATTTTACCCCTATTCCCTTATATATATCTTTGGTTATATTCATGCTTTGTCCATTACATCTTAACTCATTTATATTTAGGTAATATAAGTTCTTATTAGTTCATTCTGGTCACTTTTCATTATCATTATGTTTTGATTCAATTGTTTATGTTAACATAAGGTTTTTTTTTCTGTTTTAGTCTTACATGTTACTTTGGTGTTATTTTTTCATCTTTATTTTATTTCAAGTTTAATCATTGCCGATTTGACCATATTAAGTTTTAATTCTTGTAATTATTGCATAATGGGGTCTGCAATTTTTATTTCATTTTGTTTTAATAATTGAGGTTGTCATATATGAAATCTTATATATTTTTGTTATGGACTCTTATTTTTTTTGTTTATATTATAATCCTTTTTATTAAGAATGAATAGTTTTATTTTTTAACTCATCACATTTGTAGATTTTTTTAAGTTCGAATTTGTACCTTGTTTATTATCAGTTTTTACAATTTATAGTTTTATGTATATTTATGTGTATATGTAAATTGAATGAATATTATTAGTCACCTTTGCACTATAAATGTATTTTATTCGAATACTTTCAAGAATGTTTGTCGTAGAATGAGTGTGAAAAGTACTACCTTACGGAGGAGGTGCAATTCAATACAACGTTCGAACAAAATGTGAATTTGAAATAGATCGAATTTATTTTACGAATTAACGTGGTTTTATTCAAATGACGCAATGCATGTTTCTAAATAGTGATTTATTTTATGCAAAAAATGTAGATTTTCCATTTATATTTGATTCGCGTTTTATTGAAGAGGGAATATTCTTTACGGATAAGAAATAGTTGAGATAGCTTTTTCGACGGAGGATTACTAATTTTGAGATTTCTTTTCAGGTTAAAGAATTTTCTTTAATTAATTAATTTAAAACAAATTAATTAAATTTCAATAAATGGATCATAATTTAACTTTATATTCGAGTTATAATTTCTACCATTTACGACAACGTATAAGCGATCCAATACCAGTTTTTGGGCGCTGTGGGGTGCTAATTCTTCCTCACGCGTAATCGACTCTCGAATCCTTTTAAATCGAATCTTTGTTAAACGTAGACCGATTTTTATCTAAAAATTATTTTTCTTAAAATTATTTTAAAAGACGATTTTATGTATTTGACTTGCATAACCCAAAGGTCGATGGCGACTCCTTTCAATTTTATTCAAATTAATTTTCATAACTGTTTTTTTAAATAATACATAATTGTTTTTCAAAATAGTTATGACAACCTTTAAACTGTAAAGTTCTTAAGTTATAGTGCTTCTAGTTCTTTGATCGTAGATCCCAATTGTCAAAGCATGACACGTCTAATGGAGAGAAATATATCTCAACCGAATAACAATCAGATATTGAAAGATGTAAATTAAGATTATTTGGATTGGCATTTAATTTGATTTTCAAGACTTTGGGCTGATTCTATGCAGATCTAAACTAAAGGATTGAAAAGGGAGAGAAAAAAATTACATTTGACATTGATATCAACACAAATGGTGAATGGAGCACGACGACCTATGACAGTGATGATATCAATACTATATTTGTGGAGTTTAGGTTGTTTCCGATTAAACGAACAATGGATTCATATTCGTAAAGTGAGAATTTTGGTAGGATGTTTTGAGACTCATTGGCCTCTAACGATGATAGCCATAATGGTTACTAGTGCGATGATTGAATTCTGGGTTGTTTTAGGTCGAGAGATAGAAAAAGAGATGAGGAAGATGAAGAAAGAAAATAAATAAAATAGTAGTGTTTTATGGGGAACCAAAATGTTATTTTGGACTAATTTTATTTTATGTAGGGACCCAAAACGATGTTTTTTGGATTACCATGTCATTACGCCATTAATTATTTAATAATGGAAATACAAAAACAAGAACAATTTGAAAGTTTTTAAACTTCAGTTTCAAAAATAGAAGTGAAGAAATAGTTGATAGGAAAAATTGTAATTTACCCAAATAATAAATCAAAGGCGGGAGAAAGAAAGAATCAAGTGGGTGCGCCACACTGTGAACAGTTTTCATTGAAAACTATGTGGAGCCCACAGGTGCTTGATATCCTCCCAGCCGACGTGTAATTATTCAGAAATAATAAGAAATGATTAGAAAATAGTGAGAAAAGGCTGCAATTCAGTTCTGACGTTCTTGGTCTGGGAATCTAAAGTAGGACCCACGCGTATCCTCACAGCCAATGGGAAGATGAAACGTGGAGGATTCTAGCTATAAAAAAAAAGCAGGGGCCGCCCTTACCCTACCCGTCTTTTACAAACGAGCGAGAGCAAAAATATAGTATTTTCTTCTTCTTGAAAGTACTTACCTCCGTTGTGGGACACACGCTCGCCCATTCTTTCAAGGACCCCGCCCACTGTTTTTACTATCCTTTTTATTGCGTGGGAATCACCGCCCATATTTTTACATAAGATTTTCGAATATTTTACGACTAAAATAAGGGGAAAGTGTATACTATTTTCTTGAAATCCATTCATTTACCATAAGTTACTTGAGATTTAAATTTTTAAAAGATGAAATCTGTTTATAAATGGAATTTGCTTGAAATGCAGTAAAAAAAATAAATTACTCGAATGAACAGGAAAAAATCACATATTCACCTTTTTACTTTTAATATACGGGGATATTCATTTTATCGTGTATATAAGATATTTTCTTTTAAAATTAATGTTAGAAGAAATTAAATTAAAATTCAGTTTGTACTATTCAATTATATAATATCTCTAATTTGAATGTGTAAGTAAGATATTTATAATGAATTTTACTTTATTATTTTATTAGATTTTTTTATTCTATTGAAATAAATATTCAAATAGAGATATGATAATTTCAAAATTTCTACTATGAGGATTTAATTTTTTTAAAACAGTCAGATAAGGTTTGATATTTTGAAATTTGTTCAAATAAAGCCTACGCCACCTTCTACTGAGAGTGGTGAACGCATATATATATTTTGACATAACCACAAATTTGCCCACAACTTTTATAACTTATCAATCTGACCAATCTGTTTCCCTTCAGTTGGCCTTCATCGCAGCTTGTCTTCTCCATTTATCTACTAAATTCAAATCCAGAAAAAGAGAAAATCTTCTAGTGAAAGTATTCAAGAACCTAACATCCCAACATCAGAAGTTAATATCCACAAAGTCTTGTATCGTTATATTTAATTTTGATTTAGTTGTCTAGACTTTGGTCTTAGTATTAATCATTATGGAAAAAGCAACCTATCATGTCTACAATCTTGATGCTTGCATCAATCAAGATCAAAGAGTCGAGAAAATGCGTGACCTCAAATTCTCCTTATTTTCTTTTCATCTTTCATCATTTTCAGAATTGAGGTCATCATTGGCATTGAAGCGATAAATCACGGCCATGGAGAATAGTTACAGAGTTGCATGAGATTAAAGCAGTTGGATGTTTGAACAAATCATGCTACAATAGTACAGAAAAATGAAAATGTCAATTCTTTTATAGTTCATAAAAGAAACCAATAAAGTTTAGAATAATGATTTGTATTTATTAATGCAAAATGGTATAGAAACTGAAAAATGAATAAAGGAATCCGACCGTCCTAATAAATCAACAAAAAGGAAACTGAAAAACCCCATCGCAACCGACATTCCAAATCCTTGCTATAGAAACTGCGAGTCCATGAACGAACCAACAAGAATCTCTAAAACAAGATCGAGCCTCTTCATGCATGTCCTACTTAAACCCGTTGATGGCTAAGGGGGGGTCGAGCCACCTCCGCCACTTGGATGAGAACTCTCGACGGAGCATCCTCAACCCAGAACATATCCTCCTCTTCCAAAGACGTTTCCGTTGTCAGCAGGTGCATCGCTTGATTGTATATTTACCATAAATAATATCTAAATTATCATTATAATATATTAAAATAAAGCCTCAAATAAGGTCAAATGGTTTTAAACATGTCATGGAATAGGATTTCAAATTTTAAAAATAAAAAAATGTGGAAAATAAAATAAACATAAAAACACGTGTTGAAATTGTGGTTGGTGGATATAAGTTTTAAATGTTGCCCAGCCCTCCCATCATATGAGATCGGGTTTATATATATATGTATATCATTTAATATACAAACCTAATATTATTTGACAGGTTCTTTACTATTTGGTTAATAGTTTAATAGGTCCATAAGTAACTTGTTAGTGATCAGATACTGAAATTTTGAAGAAATTTAAACATGTTGAAATTTGAATAACTAAGGAGCAAACGAGGAAAACGAACTTATAAAAAAAAAAAAGATATTTTCTCCAATGTTTTGATACATAATGAACATCATACTCTTCTTTTATATATAATTAACAGTTTTTTAGTAGCATGGAGGTGATTATAATATAGTATTGAGGATGATAATTTAATTTGAAATCGATGGGTCCTAATCCGATCTACCCCAATAAGATCGGTTTTTAAAAAAAAAAAGATTCGGGTTGTGTTTTATATATGGTGAGGTTGGGTCGGATCGGATTCGAGTGGAGTGTGAAAAACCTCCGACCCGACCCAAAGCAATAGAGTAATTTTTCATATTGATTTATGAATAATTGCTATAATACCTCATCTCTCTTAAATTAAGTCCTCAATTTATGTTGGATGAGATCGGATTGAGTTTGTACTTTATACTCTAAAAAATCAGGTTGTGTCTGATTCATTTTATATATATTTTTCTGGTCGGATCAGATCGAGTGGAAGATATATATTCTTGGGTCGAGTCGAGTTCGACTGGAGGGTATATATTTTTTGGGTTGGGTTATATTGATCAAAATCTTGACCCAACCAGACCCGTTGTCATCTTTAGATATCTATTCAGAGTTTTTCTTAGCTATTAGCAACGCACACACACCTTACAGATGCAATTGTTCGAACTCAAGACTTTAAGAAAAACAACAACATTCTCTTTAACCACTAAAACCATACAATGGATTCATATAATTAAAAGTTAAAATACTCAAGTGGTTGTGTTCACGTAAATAAAATAATAAAATTCATTCTATCCTTTATTATTGATTAATAGCTAATTAAACAAATGAATGTGACCAATAATAAATTGAAGAACAATTTATGAGTACAACACACATTAATAATAGAAATTGGAACGTATGAAATGTTTTTCTAAAGAAAAAATTATGTAAATAACTAAACAGGATAAATCGAGATATTATCACATAATTAACCGTTAAATACATTTTAGAAAAAAATAATAATAGATTATATGTCAATCAACTATGAAGGATAAATATAATTAATAATAGATTACAATGATATATTGACAATTTATTTTATCATAATTTAAACATGATATACATGAGATTATTATAATTGTATTTTAATACAATAATCTAAAAAAAGTTAATTTGTTTATATAAATTCAGAAAAATATTTGTGTTAAATTTATTTCAACTAAAAAATATACGCAATAATAATATATTAAAACGTGGCGTATTTGCGAAAGAAATAAATAATGGAAGGGTAGTTTGACAAGATAAACACACTAAAGACAAATAAATACACAGAGAAAAGGGGTTAACTCTGTTTTGGATATGTCATTGCCCCCTCCGTACATCTTTTACTCGCAAGCCCTCTCTTTTCCTCGCAGTTTCAGGCTCTCAGCTTCTATTTCTCTGTGACTAACTATCTATGTCTTTGTACTCTCGTTTTAGCTTTTCTGAACGGGTTTTTGGCAATTTGGGTTTTGTTTCCAAGCTTTAAAAACAGGGGTTAAACTTGAAAAAGATTGCAACTTTGGCTTTGCGATCTCTGTTTTTGCTCTGGTTTCTCGTCTGGTTCGTTTCGTTTCGTTTGCTTATCTTATAAATGACCATGGAGGAGAACATGGGTGGTTCCAATGGTGACCGGTTTCCTGTTGGCATGCGTGTTTTAGCAGTTGATGATGACCCTATTTGCCTCAAAGTTTTGGAAAATCTGCTTCGTAAATGCCAGTACGAAGGTTAGGCGTTCGTTTTCTTTAGAACTTCTAGTGAAATTTTCTTGTTACTGCGAAAGGCTTTGTTTTGGAACTTGAAAGTTGCTCCCAAGTTCATCTGATAAGTTACCTGTTTAATTTTTTGTTATGTAGTTCTCAATCTTCAATTCAAAGTTTTGTTCATCATTTTCTCGAAACTTCAGATAAATCTCCATGGCCTGCCCACACTTCACTGTTTTATTAGGATTTGCAGTGTTTATTTGTTTTGGATCTTTATAATTGTTGGATTCAAGTACTTTTTAACATTTCCTTTTTGGGGTTTTTCTTTTCTGCAGTTATTACAACCAATCAAGCGATTAAGGCTCTAAAAATGTTGAGGGAAAACAAAAACAGATATGATATGGTTATTAGTGATGTTAATATGCCAGATATGGATGGGTTTAAGCTTCTTGAGCTTGTGGGGCTTGAAATGGACCTACCTGTAATAAGTAAGCATTAATCCTTCTTCTTCTTTGTTTCAATTAATGGCGTTGAATCAAATTATATTCATTTGTTTTTGCTGTCTTCCAAGTTCCAACCCCTTTTCTTTTGCATTTTTGTGGTATGAATGAACTTTCTCATCTTTTTTGTGTGTGATTATCTGTTAACTTAAAAGGGTTAGTAAATTCGAGAAATAGATTCGAGTTGTTTCGGAACGATTTACCATAATTTCTTTCTCTTAATGAATGCCAGTGTTGTCAGCGCATAGCGATACCAAGCTTGTAATGAAGGGGATTACGCATGGTGCTTGTGACTACTTATTGAAGCCTGTTCGAATTGAGGAGCTAAAAAACATATGGCAACATGTGGTCAGAAGAAAGAAACCTGACTCTAAGGATCAAATCACGACCCCAAATCAAGATAAGGCTTGGGGAGGAACCGGAGAAGTTGGTCAAACATCGGCGTATAGTTCAGACCAAAAAGGCAATAAGAAGCGAAAAGACCAAAGTGAAGATGAGGAAGAAGAGGGTGAAGATAACGGACATGAGAATGAGGACCCCTCAAATCAGAAGAAGCCCCGAGTTGTTTGGTCCGTAGATTTGCACAGGAAATTTGTTGCAGCCGTCAACCACTTGGGTCTTGACAGTGAGTTTTCTGTTGTTGAGATTAGTGTATAATGTTCTGGCATTGCCTAACTGCATCTTTGACTTTGGTTTTCATTTTTTTTCTCTTTATTCAAATGCAGAGGCTGTTCCAAAGAAAATCCTTGACCTCATGAATGTTGAAGGGATCACGAGAGAAAATGTCGCTAGCCATCTACAGGTAAACTCCTTTCCTTTGTATCCTTTACTTCTGCATCTTGATTTCTATATATTGCCTCTTTAAGCTTACCTTTTATGTTGTTTTGCAGAAATATAGGCTTTACCTGAGAAGACTCAGCAGTGTTGCAACACGGCAAGCAAACATGGTTGCTGCATTAGGCAGTAAAGATCCCTCTTACTTGCGTATGGGTTCACTGGATGGCTTTGGAGATTTTTGCACATTGCCTGGACCTGGAAGGCTTTCGAGTGCTTCTTTATCATCATATCAATCTGGTGGAATGTTTGGTAGACTGAACTCCTCAGCTGCTTTAAGCCTACATGGGATTTCTTCTGGTGTGATTCAACCAGGACATTCTCAAACCTTAAAGGGTTCCATCAATGATCTTGGAAAGATTCAGCCTGCCGTGTTACCAGCAAACCAGAATCAAAATGGAACTTTGTTTCCATGGATCCCGACTTCAACAGAGATCAACCCACTGTTACAGACCAAGTCCATTAATTGCTATGGAGAAAACAATCATGTCAACGAACCAAATGTTTTCGGTGTTACTGCTAGCTTCTCAGATGCTACTGTGACAGTTGGTAGCTCAAGCAATTCTCTGTCAACTGCTTCAGGTAACCCTTTGTTGTTACAAGCAAGCACGCAACAGTTGCAACATGCTGGAGCATTTGGAAATCAACCATCGCTTGATGTGGCATCACTGAATCAGGAATCTATTAACATGAGTATCCGTGGTTCTTCTAATTGTATAGATCATGGTAGAGGCAGTGAGAACTGGCAGGGCACTGTTCAATCATCAAACTTCCCATCAAATGAAGCTTTCGGTAATGAGAAATTACCGAAAAATAATTTGCAAGAAAGCGTTTATTGGACAAACTCTCAACCAGGTATAAGCCCTATCGATCTTTCTTCTTCCATGGAAAGTTCAGCACGATTGGAGGATTCTAGAGAAGACATGCTCTTCCAATCTGGTCTAAATAATGTCTTCATCCTGAATATAGATCACACTGCAAATAAACAATGGGGAGATTGGAGACACAATCATGATGGGAATTTAAACAATTCATTATGCTGGGTGAACTCGGTTTCTGCAACCGGGTCTATGATGGACCAAACCAATGCCGTTAGCAGTAAAACGATTGATGTTTCTTTGTTCGGCCAATTAAGTGGCGATTCTCCTTTTGTGGTTCAGCACCCCAAGGGTGAGAAATCATCTTTTGACACAGAATTGAGGTCCAGTGAAGACTTCCCCTTCGAGCGGTCAAAGCCACTGGATAGCTTCAGTCAAAATAATTATGAATCCTTGGAGGATATAATGTGTTCCATGATTAAACTGGTATGACAATAGAACTTCCTTTGCCTTTGTTGGTTACATTTTTATGCTTTCTTTTCCTTGTTTACGTGTCAGTGTTGAAACATGAAATTCTTTTAGCACAATATGAAAAATAGTTAGCTCACACAGTTGGGCATACAATAGATAAAGATTTATCGGCGTATTTTCATCCCCATGCTTATATTTTCCTTTACAACTTGAATATTGCAGTTGTGCTAAACTGTGAAATCTATGTATGATCAAGAATTGTGAAAATTGTTACATTTCTCCAAAAAGAACCAGGAATGGCATTCTTGTTAGCCGGAAGAATATGTTTTGTCTATAATAGTTCTCTGAGTTTGACTATTTAATTTCCTTGAAATGCAATACACAAGAAAAACGATTGGATTGAACCTGGTTTACAGTTTTAGCCTCTGTAGGTGAATTCCCTTTATAGATTCTTTAAAATGACTGTATCCTTGATGCAGGAGCAAAATAATGAGACCGTATGGATGGATGGGGGGTTTGGATGTGATGCTGCATACCCCCTTGGATCTTGCATATGAGATAGTCGATGCAGATTCTCGGATAAAAGACGGTGCAAAAGGCATAAATCTATATCCTCTTTATGAGGAATCTTATCATTATGTAGTTTATTCTCCGTTGTTCTATCACTTTCTGCTTGATAGTGCTGTAAGCATCAACTTTCGTCATCTCATTTACATATTGATGAAATGGTAGCTTTAGAAAATTTAGAGTTTTCTCAGTGTCTTCATAAACATTCATATATATTTTTATTGGATAGCCAGAGCCATTACAATAGCAAAGTTGCATTCCCTTACGTAAGAATAAAACTACACAACCTATTATAAAGTGTTAAAAAGGCATATGACAATATTACACAGCTGGATCCAAGAGAATCAAATTTCATATACAGAAATTCTGATCTGTCATAATCAGCTTTCTCAATGCCTTATCAAATATAGACAAAGATAACAGAACTTGGGATCATTCAACAATGTTGCCAATGAAGGTTAATGATTGCTGAGGCACCAATCCTTTGTTAACCAGCTAAATGATAATGATGTTAGAATTAACTTTTTTTAAGCATCAGGTCGGTCGGTCAAGCTCAACAAGCTGAGCCATTCTTTCAACAGCTCTCTTCCTTATAAATATTCCCCACCTTAAAGCAGCTTTCAACTTAAGCCACCCGACTACCGCTTTCCCCGATCCTTTGCCGTGTTCATGTGCATACGGATAAGGGTGGTCCATTTGATGATCATAAGGGATGGTGTATGTAAAAGGAGATTCATCCGAATGAACAAAACCAGCTCCCATACCAAAACCTGCACCAAAAGTCTTCAGAAGTCTTTGCATGTCATCGGTTGCCAACATTTCCATACTCCTACGCCGGATTTCCTCAGCCAAGAAATCTTCAAATCCATGCCCGTTTCTTGGCGGAGACCAATCTCCCGCTCCTCCAATTGGCATGTAATTTATGGTGGCACTAAGGAACATTGCTTTCTGATTATTCATTGTCATTACTGCATTCTGATCAGACCTTCCAAATGGAAATTCAATCAACTGATGGACTGTTTGGTGGGTATTATTATTCTGACACTGTGGACTTGTCTCTGAGGTAATATACTGCTGCTGCCTACTCTTCTGAGCAGTTGTGGTGTAGTAATCCGCATTGAAGTTGTTCTCATTTACCGGTGCTGTCGACGGGTTCACTCCCTTTGTACTTGCAAGGGTGTTGAGAACCTTGTTGTCATATACTATAACTTGATGCCAATTTTCATATGCTCTCTTCACCAGGGAATCAACAAAAAGCTGTAGGCAAAAGTTCATGTCAATTAGTCATATTATTCTTGCTAGCAGTTTGTTTTTCGGCTTTCTCATTTCTTCAGAAATTGCTAACGGAAGAAAATTTAACCTTTTGATTGTGGTTAAGTGATTCCAAAGATAGGAACTGCCCATCAGCAATGAGCCCTCTGAGTTCATAAATGTGATTGAAAACAACACCAGCGCTGTGTGTTTGATCAGTGTAGTAAACATGATGCTTTCCTCCTAAGACACAGGTCTTAGCATACTCCACTGTGTTCTTCCACATTCTATGACATTCCACTTCCCAGGATCTATATCAAGACATCAAAAAATGTAGAGGTAAAATCGAGGCTATATGAAGATGCTTGAGAGTGGAAAACAGATATCTGTTGGAAACAATATCACTTACATTTCTCAACTTTTGCGTATCCCGAACAAGAAGTCGAAGAAAATCTTCGACTGTTACGATATCAGCTTTTAACAACTTCTAATGTAATGCTCCATCTTTGGCAGTTCTGTCCAATCTCCACACTTCATCATGCAATGCAAGTGGATAGTGTTTCTTATACACTGCAAGTAAACAATAATGCAAGCCAAAGTATGAAAAGAACTGCAGAAGGATTCAAGCCAAATGCAAGACCAGTATAAGGTTTTTTGTACTTGGAAACTAACATTCTCCCCTATGATCTTTAACAGAAAACCCCTCCGTTTTAGCTTCACGAACACGGATCTCTTTGCAATATCCGGGAGCAACCTTCAAACCAAGCCTGAATTTTTACTCCTAATCCAGCTTGAATTATCGGTAAATGTTAGATCTCCTAGTGTTCCAACTCCTTCACTGAGGGTTACTTGTAGTTCCCCACTCAGGAGTGGCTGTTCCCGTCGCGCTCTTTAACTTCATAGCTCCCAAGCTGTTCTTTAGTCCAGTCTTCATCAGCTTCTTCGTTGAAGTCACCTTCAAGCACCACAACATCGAGTTTGAGTGATGATTCTGGTCCAGTTTGAACCACAGTCCCTGAGATCGCATCGAGTAAGACGACATGGATGGCGGCTCCTTGCTCACCCTCAACCTTCCCTCCTGTGAATAGGTGAGGCGACATTCTTGTCATGAAATGAAGCTGTAGATTTCTTCCATCTGCGCTCTGTATCCGTGGCGGTGAACTCCTGTTACAGTTAGAACATGAACTCGTTAGTACAATACGACAACCCTTTGTCTGTTTAAGGTAACGTTCCTAGTATGTTTTAATGTCCAAATATTGGGTGTAGAAAAGCAAACCTCGCAGTCAATTTACCATTCCCTATTCTTGTCAAAGCCCGCTCCACTTCCTCACTGACCTGTAATTCATTCAGGATGTAGAATCAGTAGAAGCTCACTCCTGATAGAGAACTAAAAAACTATACTTATCATCAACACACTAGCCCATATGACAAAACATGTATGCTTAATTATTTTGAAGCTTTTCATATACTTAAAAGAACCATTACCCTCGTATCCATATTCGAATATGTGCAGCACCATGTGTCGAATTCGAACACTTGATGGCATAAAGCCAAAACTTTAGCTGCTCACGGTTGCTCTAACCTAACTGCCATTAGCACAGTTTTTGGACTATAGTAGCAGAAATGAAGGAGAATACAGAGTTTATACTCTTGATGATGAATTCTATAATAAAAATAGATCACATTGAGCTATTTTCATCCATTTGGGGATCTATCAAGCTCTGTTTTAACTCCAAATATATAATATGGTAAGATTAAACGAAAGAGAGCTTATTATCAAGAAATTTTACATAAGTTGCAGCCATTGTTGCTCAGAGCTGGCAAAAATGAAAGCAACAAATATACTCTTGAGAGCACAAGAAACAAATAGAGACAACTAAGAAGGGATGGAAGCAACATTGGACTCACAATTCTGCGAAACAATGGCTCCAAAGATGAGCAAAGTCGTTGCATACTATTCACCTTCAGAGCTTCCACAATTACACTACATATATGGATACTATCAACAAGAATGGAATCGCAGAAAATTCAACATTCAACACTTGCATATGTTTATATAAACCATGTTAAGCAAATTCATCAAATTCATTTACAGGAATGAAAGCAACAAATATACTCTTGTTCCTTGAGTTCGCCATTAGGAGAAAAGAAAAGAAGATTAAAAAAGGAAACTGTTTAGAACATGAGTTTCCTAAACCGAGGTCCAAACTCCACAGATAAGCGACAGAAGATGTGGTTATCGGACAGTGTTGTTAGGGTACATCTGGATTTGTAATATTTTATTTATGTCTGGAGATCAATTTTATAATGTAATAAAAAGGACTTGTTTAGTTTATACATATAATTGAAGAAAAAACGCAATTGTGTATTGAAAGTTTTTGTTTTGTTCACAAGAAACATTGAAAGTTTTGAAACCGCGTGTGTTTTTTTTTGTCTTTCGTTCTTATTGAAAGTCAATGGTTGATCCACGTATTCATTGCTGCCCATGATTATTTTGTTGTTTGGTTGGTCAGAAAATGATCAAGATAAACAGAAAATCCTGGAGAATTTGACCAAATTCATGGTCCTTTGCTTTGCTGGTATCTAGAAAAAAATATTAAAATTCAACCTTGTAATAGAATTATATTTTTGGGTAAGATTCATTATTTTGAGTTCTTTTAAGGTTACCGACTCTCGAACCACGTGAAGATTATAGTGACAACCACCTAACATTGACGACAAGGGAAGAGATGGTCAAATGTTTTTCCTTTTGCGTCGGTCGACGCCTTTTAGGACAGTTAAAGTTAAGGGTAAATTTTTAACGTTTAAAGTTTATACAATCTATGTTGAACAGCAAAAGGTGCTAAGGAGGTTGGTGAATCTAGAAGTTGATGTTGTTTGTCTCATGGAAACTCGAATTAGAAGAATTAACTATGCCTAAATTTTGTACAGTTTTTTCTATTGACTGGAACTTGGTTGCTAATTATGATTTTGCTGATGGGAGTAGGATATGGATTTTGTGGAAGAAGCAGCTAGATTTTACTGTCTTGAGGGGCAGTGATCAAGCTCTCAGTATTGTAGGAACTATAAATGGTCATAGGACAGTGATCACTGCTGTCTATGGCAGTAATAGTAGTTTGACTAAGAGACGGATGTGGGAACATTTAAAAGATTTAGAGGGTGAGGTTGGTCATTCTTCTTGGTTGATTGGTGGTGATTTCAATGTTATAGTTAGAGCAAATGAAAGTTATGATTTTGAACTTTTGGGTATGCATAGCTCTTCTGATATGGAGGATCTTCAAGGCTGCTTAGAGGACTTGGATCTTATGGATCACCATTTCCTTGGGCCTATTTTTACTTGGTCTAACAGGCAGGAAAGTGGTTATTTGGCTCGCAAATTGGATAGGGTTTTAATTAATGCTCAATGGTTGCTTTATTTCCCTGACTCGTTTGTGAATTTAAGGCACAGGTAGTCTCTGATCACTACCTTGATGTTGTATGGACTCGGAATGATGTTGTAACACCCCAACCCGTACCCGACCTAGATACGAGTCCGAGATGTCACATTGACATTTTCAAAACCTTTATTCTTGTAAAATAATTGAACATTTGAATTTATATTAAGAAAATACGATCATATATTGTTCAATTGTATTTGGTATAAAATTTTGAAAATAAAAGCGTATTTATGAACAGTAAAATACGGCATGAACAATACCGTATGAACAATACCCAAATGTTAAAATTTCCATATTACAAATAGAAAACCAATACCATTTACATATATATATGCGTTTCAAAACTCGATCAAAGTGTATCCAATACAAATCCTTTTAATTATTACATGCCAACTAAATACTTTCTAAAAAAATACATGTAATTCGATCTACATTTCTGATCTGATCTTTGATAAGGAGAACTGACATGTCTTGTTTCTCTTTATTTCTCTTTTCGCTTTCCATACCTACGTGTGAAACAATCACACGCTAAGTCGATGACTTAGTGAGGCATATAAAACATATAATATAACCATATATCATTTCTTATAAATAAAAGGCATACATCTGCGAATATTATCATTAATCCCTTTCACTTACCATATACTCATCATGTAATTTCTATAACATATACTCACATGTACATATATCCTTGCAATTTAACATCCTTACATAAATCCTGTGATCTATTACATATAACAAATCGCATATACATATCATATTCAATATACTTATTAAATCTCTTTATTAGCCCATGTACACTGTTGAGAACTTAAGGTATGTGAGTACATTGAGGTTGTGCACTATTATGCTGTCACTACAGCTCATATAAATGTCCCGAAGGACCAGTCCATAGATTCTGAAGAACCTAGGTAATCAGTCCATATGTCCCGAAGAACATAGGTAAACAGTCCATATGTCCCGAAGAACATAGGTAAACCCTCGACCCTTGGCATGCCAACTATACCCTAGCTCTCATATCACATAACATGGACATTGTAATTTATAACAGCTCACATCACTTATTCATATCATTTCCTTTCTGTCACGTACCACATGTACGTGTAATCATTGATCTTATAATCACATATTTCATATAGTCACTTGGCTTATTTCATTTCGCATTGGGCATGTCTCATAGCATATATCACACATGCATATAATCATGTAACATATATAATAACCTATATCCATTTCATGTATCCATGCACATATCAGAATCATAAATCAAATAACATTTTAGGAGTCACTTCTTACCATAATAACTCCAATACTGGCTCATCGCAAGCCAATGTTCGTTCAATAATATAAGTACAATTAAAATTGCACTCACCTTAGCCTTGCTTTGATTCGATTATAATCCTTTGATTATTCCAGAACTTGTTTAGGCTCAATATCTACATAAATATATCATTTCAAAACAACTATCAGAAGCCTAAACTTTAAACTTGATGTTAATAACTTAAACCGGTTTAATAAATCAAATTTCATTTTTTCATTTAGGGGGAATCGATACTCCCCCCAGGGGGAATATGTTCCTGAGGAATCGATACCCCCCAGGGGGGAATCTGTTCCCCCTGCACATACTGGAATTTTCGTCCAAGAGGGGGAATCGATTCCCTTCATAGGGTATCGGTTCCCTCTACCCAGAAATTGTATTTTAACCCCGAAAATCATCAATTCTTCACTTAATTTTTCTATTTTAAACCCCTATCATGTCATTAAACTCAACTACCATTACTTAAACCAACTTATATCCATGAAAATCATCTATAACTTCAAAATCATATCCTTCATATGTAATTCAAGAATCATACTCAATTTTCAATATGTTCTAAATACAATTCTAACACTTCTATCTTCTTATTCTCATAGATGACAAGTTAAATTCAACTTATCAACTCTATTCCATGATTTCATATAAAAACTTATTTTCTTAAATCTCTTATAACTTCTTCATCTTTTGATTTTAAGATAACTTAAGCTTTCCTTAAGCTTAGTTATCATCTAAGGATCAAAAATCATGCTTAAAATCAACAAACAATCAAGAAATTAGAGAACTCACCTTTGCTTTGAGTTGTCACGTGGAGAAGAGAAGAAGATGAAGAAGAGAATTGCTTTGAAGCTTATCTCTTCAATCATTCTCCACATGGGTATTATAATACCCATTAATTATTATTTAATTATTTTCCTTGTTCAATTACTCATTTGCCCTTTGACTCCTTTAATATTTACTAACAACTTTCAGGAAATATCTCCACATAAATCATTAAACTATTAAACTATTCTACTTTAATCACCATATTCTGAAATTTTTACAATTTAGTCATTAACCCGTAGTTTGGGATGTTACAAATCTCTCCCCCTTAAGAAAATTCGTCCTCGAATTTTCATTGTACAAATAGATGGGTAATTGTATACCCATATCTTATTTGCACTTCTCTGTTATACTACGGATCTACCTTTAACTTATATATCCTTATCATATCTATTTTTAATTCATTTATTAATCAAAATATACAACTATATTCAAATCCACTTCATATTCGATTATCATATCCTGAAAATATCTTAAATTTTACTAATTCTAATATATTTTTCATCTCATAATCTTGTTAGCCAATGCTAACTTTTTCCATCCAGAATGTAAACTCTTATCATATTCAATATCATATCCATATTTTTACTTATACACAATACTATCCTTTTTCCTCTATGCTTTTTCATTCATTTCATATCATCTATACTTATCATTCTTTATTCCTTTTTAAATTTCTATCAATCCTTAATTTTCGTCAAACATTCAAATCCTTTAACTTTAATAGACTCACTTACACACTACTTTATTATCCAACTTATTTCTTCCCATCAAAACATAAACCTTCATCAAACTATCCATATATATATATATATATATATATATATATATATATATTCTTTCAGTCAAAATAATTCATTAGCTATTTCCTTCACTTATCAAACCTTCATTCTCACTCTTTCTAGAGCTTTAACATGATTTACCATTTCTTGAAATAAGAACAAGTTTAAAACAATAACACTATTTTGATTTAAGGCGCAAGCCTTAAACAACCAATCACATATATTCTTCTTAATCGAAATCATTTCAGCAATAAATCTACTTAACTTATTAAACTTATACACATACACATGCACGTATAATTTCCTTTCTTCAAGCTCATATATTCGAGCTTCATTTGTCTTATGAACTTATTATCGATTTACTTATTCTTGAACTATTTTATAAACCATAACCACGTCACTTGATCTTTCAGTATTCTTATGGTGACTTTCATTCACTATATTTTATCTTATCTACGTAGTAACGAAACTTCTCAATTTAATTTCTCATCTTTGGAGAAATGAACACCTTCTAGCACTATCTTCATATCATTTATTCAATGGTCTGTAACAACATAACCTTTCTCAAATTCACCCTTGAACTCGGGTGCACTTAACTCTATTCGATACATTCATTATATGAGTTAACAAAGTATACAATTTAAAACACATCGGAATATCATTCAACATCATGAATCATTCTCTAATCTTATACAGGCATTCCCTGAGGTTTTCGCTCTTCTCCCTGCCTGGCCAGGGTAGGTGAATGCTATTACCTTCAGGTTTATCGCCTTGTGCTTCACTTTGGAAGCTCTCATATATTCATGTGCTCATATCATTACTTCTATCACATATCACGTGTGCATATGATCATCCAATTCATATCATATAACATATGTCATTTGTATATGTTCACATATCATCTATCATATTATATAAACATATATATATCTCATAACTCATTCTCAGTATTCACTTATCTTATATAACATAACAATTTAACTCTATTAACAAGACAACACACTCCTTACCCTATCAGATCAGAAAATTTTTCACTTTGTGTTGGCATGTACACTTTTTAAAACACTTTCGACTTCGTTTTTAGCCTAGAATCTGCTAAACCGTAGCTTTGATACCATTAATTGTAACACCCCAACCCGTACCCGACCTGGATACAAGTCCGAGATGTCACATTGACATTTTCAAAACCTTTATTCTTGTAAAATAACTGAACATTTGAATTTATATTAAGAAAATACGATCATATATTATTCAATTGTATTTGGTATAAAATTTTGAAAATAAAAGCGTATTTATAAACAGTAAAATATGGTATGAACAATATCGTATGAACAATACCCAAATGTTAAAATTTCCATATTACAAATAGAAAACCAATACCATTTACATATATATATGCGTTTCAAAACTCGATCAGAGTGTATCCAATACAAATCCTTTTAATTATTACATGCCAACTAAATACTTTCTAACAAAATACATGTAATTCGATCTATATTTCTGATCTGATCTTTGGTAAGGAGAACTGACATGTCTTGTTTCTCTTTATTTATCTTTTCGCTTTCCATACCTACGTGTGAAACAATCACACGCTAAGTCGATGACTTAGTGAGGCATATAAAACATATAATATAACCATATATCATTTCTTATAAATAAAAGGCATACATCTGCGAATACTATCATTAATCCCTTTCACTTACCATATACTCATCATGTAATTTCTATAACATATACTCACATATACATATATCCTTGCAATTTAACATCCTTACATAAATCCTGTGATCTATTACATATAACAAATCGCATATACATATCATATTCAATATACTTATTAAATCTCTTTATTAGCCCATGTACACTATTGAGAACTTAAGGTATGTGAGTACATTGAGGTTGTGCACTATTATGCTGTCACTACAGCTCATATAAATATCCCGAAGGACCAGTCCATAGATTCCGAAGAACCTAGGTAATCAGTCCATATGTCCCGAAGAACATAGGTAAACAGTCCATATGTCAAGAATAACATAGATAAATAGTCCATATGTCCCGAAGAACATAGGTAAACCCTCGACCCTTGGCATGCCAACTATACCCTAGCTCTCATATCACATAACATGAGCATTGTAATTTATAACAGCTCACATCACTTATTCATATAATTTCCTTTCTGTCACGTACCACATGTACGTGTAATCATTGATCTTATAATCACATATTTCATATAGTCACTTGGCTTATTTCATTTCGCATTGGGCATGTCTCATAGCATATATCACACATGCATATAATCATGTAACATATATAATAACCTATATCCATTTCATGTATCCATGCACATATCAGAATCATAAATCAAATAACATTTTAGGAGTCACTTCTTACCATAATAACTCTAATACTGGCTCATCGCAAGCCAATGTTCGTTCAATAACATAAGTACAATTAAAATTGCACTCACCTTAGTCTTGCTTTGATTCGATTATAATCCTTTGATTATTCCGAAACTTGTTTAGGCTCAATATCTACATAAATATATCCTTTCAAAACAACTATCAGAAGCCTAAACTTTAAACTTGATGTTAATAACTTAAATCGGTTTAATGAATCAAATTCTATTTTTTCATTTAGGGGGAATCGATACTCCCCCTAGGGGGAATCTGTTCCCCCTGCACATATTGGAATTTTCGTCCAAGAGGGGGAATCGATTCCCTTCATAGGGTATCGGTTCCCTCTACCCAAAAATTGTATTTTAACCCCAAAAATCATCAATTCTTCACTTAATTCTTCTATTTTAAACCCCTATCATGTCATTAAACTCAACTACCATTACTTAAACCAACTTATATCCATGAAAATCATCTATAACTTCAAAATCCTATCCTTCATATGTAATTCAAGAATCATACTCAATTTTCAATATGTTCTAAATACAATTCTAACACTTCTATCTTCTTATTCTCATAGATGACAAGTCAAATTCAACTTAAAATTCAACTTATCAACTCTATTCCATGATTTCATATAAAAACTCATTTTCTTAAATCTCTTATAACTTCTTCATCTTTTGATTTTAAGATAACTTAAGCTTTCCTTAAGCTTAGTTATCATCTAAGGATCAAAACTCATGCTTAAAATCAACAAACAATCAAGAAATTAGAGAACTCACCTTTGCTTTGAGTTGTCAAGTGGAGAAGAGAAGAAGAAGATAAAGAAGAGAATTGCTTTGAAGCTTATCTCTTCAATCATTCTCCACATGGGTATTATAATACCCATTAATTATTATTTAATTATTTTCCTTGTTCAATTACTCATATTCCCTTTGACTCCTTTAATATTTACTAACAACTTTCAGGAAATATCTCCACATAAATCATTAAACTATTAAACTATTCTACTTTAATCACCATATTCTGAAATTTTTACAATTTAGTCATTAACCCGTAGTTTGGGATGTTACAGATGCTTTGGCTATGAGACCTAAGCCTTTTAAAATTTTCAATTGTTGGTCTTCAAATAGAATTTTTTTTGAGAATTGTCAAAGACTCTTGGCTGGAGCATTGTGAAGGAAGCCTTATGCATTGCCTGTTCATAAAACTGAAAAGGCTTAAGCCTAGGTTGAAAGAGCTTAATAAGGAACATTTTCTAGACATCTCTAGCAGAGTGCTTAGTAAAAGGGTCGAGCTTGAAAATATTCAAATATACAATCTTATCTATACTGATCAAATGAGACTAGATGAGGAAATGAGCATTCATGCAGAGCTGGTGGACCTGGAAGTTACAGAATCTGAGTTTTATAGGCAAAAGGCCAAGGTGCATTGGTTAAAAGATGGAGACCTAAATACTAGAATTTTTCACCAGAGGGTTGAATCCAATAAAAAATGAATACAATTAAAGTTTTAAAGGGTAAAAATGGGCAACACTTTGAATCTTTTGATGACATGGCTGCTGAGTTAGTGAATTTTTTCACTAATCTCATTGGTACTGTTGATCCTCTAGTAAAAGGGTTGTTCTGTGGAGTGCTTGAAAGATTTGCTGAACTATTCCTTGCATGAATGTGCTGGTGAAATGCTTACAAAAGAGGTTGATGATAAAGAAATCAAAGAAGCTTTGTTTAGGCAAGGAAATGAAAAAAGTCCTGGTCCTGATGGATACACTTCTTGGTTCTTCAAGGCTGCATGGGATGTGGTTGGAAGTGATTTCCTAGCTGCAGTAAGGTATTTCTTCCAATCTTCCTTCTTACTGTATGCTTTTAATGCCAATACCATAGTCCTAGTTCCTAAGTCATTGAATGCATGTATGACAAAGGACTTCAGGCCAATCTCCTTATGCTCTATGGTTTATAAAACCATTACCAGAATTATCACCACTATACTATCTCAAATTTTTCCTGGTATGATCTCTGCCAGTCAGACAGCTTTTGTTAAAGGTAGGAATATTGTTGACAATACACTGCTTGCTCAGGAGATAGTTAAAGGCTATTATAGGAAAAGTCTCTCACCTAGATGTGTTATTAAGATTGATTTGCAAAAAGCTTTTGATTCTGTAAACTGGGATTTCTTGTTGGTTGTCCTTGAAGCTATAGGTCTCCTTGGTAACTTCTGTGGTTGGATAAGGGCTTGTGTAACTACTCCCAAATACTTAGTTTCTTTGAATGGAAGCTTGGTGGGGTACTTTAAGGGTGCTAGAGGGGTTATGCAAGGAGATCCATTATCTCCTTACCTCTTTGTCATGGTAATGAATGTTCTCTCTTCGTTGTTGGATGCTGATGCTAAAAGAGGAGTTTTCAAATATCATCCTAAGTGTAAGAGAATCTCATTTACCCATCTCTGTTCACTTGATGATTTGTTGGTATTCTGCCATGGTTCTCTTGATGTTGTGATGGGAGTCTTGAACACTTTAGTGGTTTTTTATGATCTCTCTAGACTTAGACTCAATGTCCTGAAAACTGAACTATATGCTTATAGATTGACTGAATATGAACTTAGCAGATTTAGGCTTGAACAGAATTCAAAGTGGGGTAACTCCTTATTTGGTACCTTGGGGTGCCATTGGTAACCCGGAAGCTTACAAGGAAGGATTGTTCAGCTTTGATGGTAAAAATCAAAGAAAAACTCGGTTAATGGTCTAGCAAGAAGATGAGCTTTGGTGGCAGATTGCAACTTATAAAATCTGTTTTGTTCAGTATTTTTAGCTACTGGAATAGACAACTTATTCTCCCTAAAGGGGTTATTAGGGACATTGAGAGGCTATGCATGCGGTTCTTTTGGAAAGAAAGTGACACCTCGGCTAGAGGAGCTCGGGTGAACTGGAGCCAAGTTTGTTCTTTGAAATCTGAAGGAGGTTTGGGGTTAAAAAACCTTGTTGACTGGAGTAGAGCATGCTTTCTTTTGCTTATTAAGAATATTCTGGCAGGTGAAGGCCCACTATGGATTGCTTGGGTAAATGCATACTGTTTTAGATCTATTGATTACTGGAATGTTGAGTGTAAGGCTCATTTTAGCTGGATTCTGGCCAAGCTGCTTAAACTGAGAGATGAGGCTAGGAGGTTATTTTACTCTAGTGGTAATTGGGTTCAAATAAAAGTTAGTTGGATATGGGAAAATACTCGTGGTAGGAAGGAGAAGGTCAGTTGGCATCACCTTGTTTAGTTCCCTACTCATATTCCAAAATTTTCATTGATTTCATGGATGTCCATTCTAGACAAATTACCTATGAAAGACATACTTGTACGATTTGGAATGGTTGCAGATAATGTGTGTGAGATGTGTAGTTCTGATATGGAATCTCGTAAACATCTCTTCTCAGACTGTGCCTATGCAAGGGAAGTGTGGAGTGTTGTTTTACACTCTTGTGGGCTTCGACAAGAGCCACACTACTGGAATGAAGGACTCCATTGGATGGTTGTGAATTTAAAAGGTAAATCTCTTTTGGTGCGTATCCTTAAGTTAGTTTGGACTGGATTTGTATATTACATTTGGGAGGAACGTAATCACAAGCATTTTAGAGGGTTGGTTCATTCGGTTGATACTATTGTTAGTAGAATCAAAGAGGCTGTGAAGATTAAATTGTATAGATGTTGTAAATAGGCAATTGTGTATAGATTGGGGTTTGATTTAATTGTCTAGGGGAATCCGTTTTTTTTTTGTAATGTTTCCTTTTTTGGATGAATAAAATTTTACTTATCCAAAAAAATCTATGTTGAAAAAAAAATTATACAAGCTATATTACTTTCAGCATATAAAAGAGTAGTGTAAATAACATCTACATATATATTTTTTCTAAATTTAATTTGATATTATAAATCATGTAAAATATGAATATATTAAGTAACTTCAGTCGTAAAATAAAAGATTATTCTTTTAGAGGTCTTAATTTTGAGAAGTTACGTTTGCAATGTGTGTATTATCAATATACTACTTTATAATCACCTCAAACTATTAAAAAAAATAAATCACGTAAAATATTAGATGCATTGAAACATAAAATAATATGAATACATAATTTTGTTTTTGAATTAAAATACTACCACAAATTATGTGGAATACGCACGCTATGAAACATATCATAAGCAAGACATGTATCACATGTATCAAAATTTAGGCTTACAATTTATAATTTTATAAAAACGTTTATCAATTATGTTATAATTAATGTTACAAACATATTATTATATAATTTATGTTATAATTAATATATTTTTGTAAAATAAATAAAAGTAATTTCAACTACAATTTAACTAAGTATTATTTATATCAAAACATTATAATTTTTTAACTTGGTATTGGTATAGTGGTTAATTCCCGCCAATAACACATGTAGAAACATTAGGGAAGGGTATTAATTTATTAAGAAGATTGCATGTGAACATGCCACAAAGTCTGTGAATTCAAATTTCAGTGATTCCAATGTAAGTTTTAAAAAAATTGGTGATAAAAAGATAAGCATCCTACAAGTTCAAGGACTACCATGTAGTTTACCCTAAAATTAATTGCTATATTGAAACAAGTTTGATTTGCAGGAACCCTAATAAAAATTGCAGTCTAACAATACACAGATACATAAAGTATTTTTAAACTTATTTCTCTGCAGATTGAAAATAGAAGAGAAATTGTTTTATAACTTTGCTTCAAGTGAAGAAATTGCACACAGTAGTATGACAAAATCAGAGGAGAAAATGGTTTAGATGCTTATAAGCAATCAAAGATACTACAAATGGAGGAAGGGGTGAGGGTGATTGAAAGGGCAATTTGCCCAAAACAATACTGCTCGAGGCTCAAGCAACTTCGCTTCCATAAATATCAAGGTGGATCAAGGATATTCAAATGATCTATATAAACAGTTATTCACCTTCCCAACCCATTTGTCGAGCTCTTTGTTCCCATATTGTCGTAATTTTCCTCTCCTTGATCAGCAACGCCTCCGCCCGTTCTCTGGCTCCCTCACAGGTTTCCGTGGCAGCAATACACTTTTCTGCCTCCCTTTGGTACTGGGAAGCCATCCTTTTTGCTTCACCAAAGGTGATGTTCATATGGCGAGCATGCTCTTTGGCGACAGCCTCTTGCAACTTCAACTCTTCACTCAGAAGATCCATGAATCGCTTCTCCATCTCTTGCTTCAGATCAGGGTCATTGCTTCCGCAATCTGCATCACCATGAATCGTCGATAGGAAGCAGGCGATAATTTAATATAAATAAAATGACTAGAATAAAGCGTTAAGTCATAAACACTGATTGATTTGAGTTGAAATAATAAACTCTGACCTGTGACCGAGAGATTGGCCAACCCTGTAAAAGAACAACAAAAGCACAAAAACCATGAGTTTCACATAGATAATTGAAAGCTTCGAGTTCAAGACACATGAAAACACAACGAAAACTTTACAACCACCGCCCTGATAACTAGCAGGAACAACAACAAAAAATAAGGAGACCAACAGCACAATGAGCAGCAGATTCTACCCGCATTTACAAGGTAATATTGTCCAAACGCAAAATATCAAGTGCGAAACAAAGAAGGGAAATATAAGTTCATGTAATCTATAGAAGTTTGACATTTTTCAGTTTTCACAGTGTGCTTGTTATTTTGTATCAACGTGGTTTATGAAGAGTACAAGCAGCCAAATGAAAGTGCTGTTTCATGATCAACAACAGATTTATTCGTATTCTGGACACTTGGACAGTCGTTTATTGATTTAAAAAACCAGATCAATGGTGCAAAAGATCAACAACACAGCTAGACAAAGTATAAAATGCTGTGAAAACTGGACAGTCAGTCGTTCCCCTGAAGAGAAACCCAGGAAGAGTTTTTAATACCTACTTTCCTAGAGTGAAAAAGACCAAAATCACTAGAAAAATAAATCATGGTTGAAATCTTATAGCCCAAATCCAGAAAGGAAATGGACGTAGGAGGGACCAAAGGGTTCTGTAATAGGTTCCCAAAAACGAGTTCTTGTAAAATCCTCCACTGAATATATGATTAAACGCGCACAAATCTTCATTGAAATTTGGTTTTAGTTTGTTACATCAATTGCATGTATCCAAGCTAACTAGTGCCTTAAAGATTAGCAGCAGCAGTATTCAAAATCTCAAATCAAAGAAACAGGGCATTACAAGATCTCAAAATTAGCAACCAAAGCAAATCAATGCCTCGAATTCAAAAAAACGGGTATAGCTAAACTTCACTCCAATAAACAAACAACCGATCCAAATCAAAATCTGACCGGAACCCAGAATTTAAAAAAAGGAAAGAAAATTGATTAACAATAATAAAAAGAGAAAAGGAAGAATACCGGGGGCAATCTTGAGAAGGGAAAGAGGAGGAGGACAATCACAGATGCAAGGAGGACAAGAGGATTTGGAATCAACAAATCTGAGAGTTTTCTTGAATCTCCAATAAAGAGCAGGTCCACATACTCCCAATGCTGAAACTACTGCAAATATTATTAGACATGCCCTCAACATTGTCCCTGATGATCGCCGTGACATGCTTCAATCTCTGAGTTTAGTCTGGGTTTTGTGCGATACTGAGGATCTAGTCTGCGGATGAATTGATTGATCGCTATGAGTATATGAATCTAGTGTTTGCTTCAACTGTCATTTTCTTTTCGTTTAAGCTTAATTAAAAAAATACTCTTAAATCCAAAAAAAAAACTCACTATTTTTTAAGTGTTTAATTTTTAGTAAATTAAATATGTAACATTTTATTTTGTTATCATTATAAAGTCATTTTAATAAAGAAAATATATAATAAAAAAATATAAGACTTATAATTTGAGTTTTAATATTTTTAATTCATTCACAAACTTAAAATTGTTAACTTCAAAAAATTGAACAAAGATATTTTTTTCGAGAGAAGAGAAAAGAGATTACTAAAATAGAAAGGGTTAAATTCTTTTTCAAAAATTAAAAGTAGGATTTTTTGGAAATCAAGAATCTTAAATTTTTTAAAATAAAAAATAAATATTAAATAATATATGTCAGATAATGATTATGATATAAGGTTTTTAAAAAATATTAATAATGTAATTTTAAAATGTTAATAGAATAAAATGTTAAACACTTTCTTTAATCAACAAAAAAATTGAAATAAAAAATATAATTTAAATATGTATTATTAGATTGTTTTTTTAATCTTTGGTTTTGAATAAGTCGGTGTAAATAAAATGTTGAAAAATTCTATTCTATGAAATCCATGTCTCTTTTTTAGCGGTCGAACTGCTGTCGGTTATGACTTTTAAGCTTGTGTCTCCACTCTCCGTTTTATTTCATTTCTAAGTGGAAAAATACTCAACCTATACAACTAGATTTGGTTACATGATTAAATTTTATACAATTTTATCAAAATGCTCATGATTAGTAAAATGATAAAATGTTTTATATATAAATTTTATCAAATCTATATTTAATATTTAAAAATATTTTTTAATTGTTTGTTTAAAAAAACATTGATTAACTCAGAATATCAATATCAGCCAAAATTTTAATTATTAGTAAGAGTAATACTATTCTATTCTTAATATGTTATTCTAATTTGAAACCGTGTAAATTTAAAACCTGTGTTTGAATATAAATTATAAAATACCTGAAAATTGTATGATACGGAGATAATAACGTTATTGTCCAAATATGTATGGTATACAAATACACACAAAACACAGCTAATTTTACATTACATATGTTTATAATATAAACTTTGAATACAATGTCAACGAGTTGAGAAATTTGATATATGTATTGTGTTTCGCATTGTTGTTGACAATCACTTGGTTTATGTGGCCATGGCCGATGATAATGTGTAAAGGGATGGCGGCTGATAGATATTAGAAAGGATTAGAAGTAAAAATCCAACACGAAATTTTGTCGGTGGCATAATTTAGGAAAAGCCAGTCCATAATATATGACACGACAGTGATATAAATAAACTGGATTTAATAAATAACGTTAAGTTCTTATTTATTTATTTTTGAAAATAACTACATTTATTTTGTAAACTTTTTAAATTATGTTCATTGATCATTTGTATATTTCAGTGGTTAATTTAACGTTCACAACTATATGAACTATATTCGTTTATTGTTTAAAAACAAGTCCATTTCATGTTTGCAAATATATTGATGAAATTATACTATTAGTCATTAAGTTCCTTAAACTCCACAAATAGAACTTCATAATATCTAAGGCAATATTTAAAATATAAAAAAGAAAATAACACTATTTATTTATACTTCCTAGGCATGAGCGTCACCAGTGCACAACTGAACTCGAGCTGTTAACTAAAATAAAAGCGAACTCTCCTATATGGTGCGAACCCAATGCCCAACCTTGTCAAATCAGTAAAAGATCCATATGGAAGAGTAATATTCCAAACATATTCGACTTACTACATTGAATTGATCAAACAACAAAAAACAAGCCAACACGTTATTATAATATTATTATATACTATCCATTTAAACAAGAAATACGATCTACTATTTTGTCAAGTCGCTTACAAACACCGCCAATGGTAAGACCTTCACTTTCCCGGAGAGAGAAATATCAAGAATTCTCACAAGCAAACAATCTTGATAAACAATATATAATCAAATTTGTCATCAGCTTTAGAGGCTAACATACGTGAATCCCATATCACAGTATCGTTGCTTTCTCTAGCTAGGAAGTTTACAGTATGGTACCACATTGATTGGTTTTCTTAGCCTGCTTGTAGAACATCTGTTTCCATGACCAGAATTATGCTCAGCGTTAGCGACTATAGGGTAGCTCAATTTACCGTGTACAAAACTGACTAAAAATCATGATAAATAGGAATGGAACAAAGGTCTACAAAAGCAGAGTTGGATATATAAATTTATGAATGCATGGGATTATGTTAAGTGTTGCACATGTACCTGAGATGCAGCACTCAGGTCTGAACTCTTCTCAACCAAACTGTCCAGCTTCTCACCTCTTGCAAGCACACTATCAATGGTTTTATGCTGCATCAATTAAATAACTGTTTCAATGAGTATGTGAATTAATATCTGTCATTTGCTAACACAAACATAATCATTATTTCATCAGCATTTCATCTTCAATTCAAGTTGCTTGCTTAACAGTAATGGTAGACAGAAAATTACTGACTGTGAAGATGTAGCATAGACTGCCATTAGCCATTTGTTAGACAGTGTTATCCTTTAAAATCCTCAAAGTTGAGAAAATAGATAGAAAATGAACATATGGTATTCTCATTAATTGCTTATGTGCCAAAATTATCAAACTATAAAACAATCTGCTGAAGGTTCGATATGAAGGAATTGCTTCAGATCATTAGCAATATTTGCAAATGTGAACTAATTTGGAACAAGCACGTGCAAAGAATGGACCCTAAATATGCTTCAATTGGCAGTAACCATGGACTTTTTTCTTCTTATCTAAATACCCATTTAGCAGCTGACATGGCCTAAACTTGAATATTTTACCAATACCTTTCTTTCCCTCAATGAAATAGACTATAACAAGAAGAAATCCAGTTTGGTTTCCCTGATAACACAGTAAGAACTTGCAGTTTTGCAAATAGCAAACCAAAAACGCATAAAACCAATTATACAACATCCATGATGACCTTAATTAGTTTGCTATGTACAAACAAATATTTCTATAAGTGTTATCATTTACCACAACATCAAAGCAAAAACAATTTCAATCAAAAGCATGTCTTTTGCATTTTAGACAACCAACAGTTAAACAAGTATGAGCTTTCGAGTTTCAATGCACTGATGATTCCAAGGTGAAGATTTCATGCTATGATATCTGAAAGCTAAAGGGAATGCATACAAAATTGTCAATCTATGGATCAAAAAAAATACTTAAAAGGATTATTTTAGTTTCATCCAACTCCCTCTGAATTTTCAATAATTTATCTGCCTCTGCAAGGTCCTGAAGGTTGAAAGAGGGTTAGAAAACGATTTTCAAAACAATTTCTATAAATTTCCGAGTAATATCCTTTAAATAGCTTCTGATATGATCTGAAAAGTGCAATTCACATACCACATTGAAACTACAGCAGACATGCATGAAAAAGAAAACAGATACCTGAAATTTGGTCAAAGCATCATTCAAATAGGGCCAAGGTTGAGTGCTATCCGCTTGTGCATTTCTCCACGACTCCCCAAAAATTTTCTGGTACTCATCTAACAGCTGCCAATCATCATTTGCAATTTATCAAAGAAAGATACAAACTAACAGAAAATTTTCACAAGATCAAAGCAAAGAACAGTAAAAACACATGCATATCAAATGTGAAAATTTGTGACCTACAGACACTTGAAATCATCTTTACACTCTTAAGGCATAGTATATGCACAATATCTTCCTCAACCAATCCATCAATCTATCTATAACACTAAAACTAAATGTCTAAATACATACCAAGCATCAAGCACAAACATGACTGGTTCACAAGTGAAACCAAAACAAAGTATAGTCATATTTAAAAGAGAGAAAAAACTGATATGATACTTCCTATATAACCAAACAAACAAGCCTTTGCCCACATATATTCAGGATCAGCTACAAGAACTAAGACATGGAGCTAAAATTTTGTTTACGTGGTTGAAGTGAATAATATTAGAAGACATTGAAGCATAAAGGAAATAATGAAACAGCGAAAATGGAGCACTTAGTTTCTTTTACCTGGTTGAGAAGCGAAAAAGCACTTCGAACAGGATAATGATCATCCATAAATCCCAAGTCACAAAGTCCATTTCTGTTGTAAGCATGAACCTTATACTCTAAATTAATATCACGAAACAACAAAATCAGAATCTTTAGAAAAAAAATACAATCATAGTTTCTCATTGACTCATCAGCATCAACCAAATAATACTCTCAAACCTCAAAGAGAAACGAAATCCACAAACATAGAAAAGTTCAACTACACTTTTAAGGTCAAATCTTACTTAATCGTTAGAAAAGCATTCGAATTATGCGTTTCTTTTGATATTAAATCTCGTTTTGGAACAGATAAAAAAGTTAACAATCTAATACAAGATAGAAGACGGAAGATGTAAACACGGTACACTGAATCTAATCGCCACGGATATCAATCATCAACAAAGCAAACACAATCCTTCAAAGACAAAATCTAGAAAGTTAAATAAGGTTGAACCCAAATGTCAGACCTTAGTGCTGGACGGACTGACGCTGACCGGGAGTGGTACGTTTAGCGACGGTCCTAGAAACGAAGACGATAAACTCCCTGACGCTAGAACTTTGGAAGTAACCGAAACGGCTCACATCGGTTGCGTTGGCTAGTATAATCGGATCGGATCCTTCCGGGTTGACATTCAACACCACTAAAGCCGTGATCTTCATGGTTTTTTCACTCTCTCCCAGATTTCTCCCAAACAAAAAATTAATAAAATAATAATTTATGTGTTTTCTTACTTTTTCTCTCTCGGCGTGAGCAAAATAATTTCGGTGCTTGTTTGGTTTTCGGGTAAGAATTAAGATTCATAAGAGAAAGAAGAGCGAGTGGGGAATAAGAATCTGCCGTAGTCGATATTTGGATAAGGTAAAATATTATGCTAGGTGGAAATTAAATCTGAAAGCTCTATTATAGGTATCCAATATTTAACAGGTAAAACTCTCGAAATAATATTTTTGAAATAATTATTTCACGAGATAATACGTTGGCCGATTAATTGCTGAAATATGATGAAATTCACAGTGTTGATCGTAGGTTACCATGCCTTTCGGGCGACCTTGTAGGTCGTCATGTCTTCCGGGCGACCTTGTATGTTCAGGCGAGCTGCGGAGAGAGAATGATCCTTTGCATGTACCATGCACGTCTCCAACACTCCCATGCATAGGTCGCCATGCCTTCCCCAACACTCCCATACATAGGTCGACATGCCTTCGCCATGCACGCCCAGCGACATGCTTGGTCGCCATGCACGCCCGGCAACCAAGCTTCTGCTCCCTCGTGCCATAGCTGCTCCCGCTGTTCCCTCGTGCCATAGCTTTGAGACTGTCCCCTCCCGCTATCATAACTGCATTGTTGCAGCGTAAAATCAGCTGATGCATACAACAATTAGTGCTGCATTATTGCAGCGTTCAACGGTTGAAAAATTTGCAGCCTTCAACGTGAATTATTCAACTCAAATTGATTGTAGCTTACCAACCGTACAAAGATCATTATATACTTATATGAAGGGTTTATGGTAGAATCATAAAAAAAAAATTGGCGAGAGAAAGGAAAGGAAGAAGAAGAAAGGGAGATAAAGGCTCAAACATCGTTCGTGAGGTAATTTTTATTGTTTAACTTAGTTCATTATATAAAATAATTATTTTGTTAGTTTAGGGTTTAGGGTAAAACAAAAATTTAGTTAATTAGTTTGTTAGTATAAATTATTAGTTTGTTAGTTTAAGTTATATTATATTAGTTTGTTAGTTTAAGTTATATATTAGATTATATAAAAAATTAGTTAATTAGTTTCTTAGTTTAAGTTATTAAATGTAAAAAAAATATTTAATTAATTTGTTAGTGTGTTAAACGTATATTAGGTTGTTTGTTGAAGTTTAAGTTATATTATAAAAAAAGTTAATTAGTGCTTAATTAGTTTGTTAGTTTATTATTTTAACTAAGTTATATTATAATAAAGAAATAATTTATTAGTTTAAGTTATATTATAATATATTAGATTATATAAAATTAATTTGTTTAATTTATTGTTGTTTAAAGAAATATTTTTTTTACATGTACATGGCATTATTCCACAACATTTGCCTACATACAAATTGATTCGAAGAAAGAAACAATAAAGGAAAAGAAGAATGCATAAATACGGGGTAATTTATTTTTTTTTTGTTCATTTTTTGTTGTTGTGTATGTGTAAATTAGTTAGTTAGTTAGTTTAAATTAGATTATATAAATTTAATTTGTTTAATTTATTTCCGTTTAAAAAATATCGTGTTTAAAAATATTTAGTGTTGTTTAAAAAAATTATTTTGTTTAATTTATATTAGATTAAATGTAAATTAGTAAGGAGTAAAAATTGAATGAAATATAATCTTAAAATTTATAACAATTAATTAACAAATTTGTTTGATATTTAAAAAAATAAAAAATATTATCAAACTAATCATTATTATGAGTAATCATTAGTAAATGATTAGTATCAAATCTAAATAATTAAATATTTATAATAAATAATTATTAGTAATCATTCCTGAATCATATTATTATTAAATCATTAAATATCAAATTATTAGATTAATAATAATTATTAAATCATTATTAGTAATATTAGTAATCAATCAATCAAGTTAAATAAGAAATTTTATTTTATCGCTAATATAATAGTATATTTTATTTTATTTATTTATTTAATGATTTATGAAATTATCTTATCTAATTTTTTAATCTAAATTTATTTTTTTTATTTGTAGAGAAAATTAGCAACAAATTTTTCACGATTGTCCATTATAATGGACAGATTATGGAAAATAAGGTCGGAGTTGTTTTTCAGTCTGAAAACCAATAAATATGATGTTAAAAAAAGACATCACATTTATAGAAATAAAGCAGAAGATAAAAAGAAAAATTCGAGTTGCAGTTGATGGTTTGAGGTATAGGTTTATGATATGTCTTAACCCAGTCAGACTGTAATACCAGTCGAAGAAGATGATGATATTGGAACCATGATTGGATTACATGAGTCAACCAATATATCAGTTATTGAGTTATTTGTTGATGTGCGTGACATATGTGATGTTCCCGGGTCATCAAGAGATGTGTCTCGAAATCCATCTGAAATGTCTTTCGATAGTAAGTTTGTGTACCCGACATACAGGTTCCAAAACAGTTTTATGAAACTATTAGAAAGTGGAAATGAAGTCGGAGGGACATCTGCAGCAGCAAAGTATAAGACGAGAAACATACCGGAATTGGATGTTGATATTGATGTTGAAAATCGATGGGGAGAAATTCATGATGATTCAAGCGAAGATGAAGAAATCGAAGAACCCGTTTTGGGTGACGATGAATTTTTTCGATGGAGGTGCAATTGATGAAGTTCCGACACCGTATGAAGCTACTCCTCACATGTACGAGATAGACTATGATGCGATGAAGGCACCTGAATTCCCAGAGTTGTCATACATTAGCCACACGGCAAATGAAACGTGTGTGTTTCTGGTCTCCAACGTTCAATCAACGCACTGATCAAACCTGAGATCAACTTGTAATCTCGCACAAATGTTACATACCAAAATGAAGCCTCTTGCAAGTTTTCTTATATCAATCAGTGTGGCTTGGGCACTTTATGTAGCCGATGACGAAGGACTCGCTGCTCGTCCTCATGCAATTAAATATTTCAAAAAATTTATTACAATCATAAAATAATATTCAAATATTTATTAATTATAATTCATTAAACAAATATTTTATTCACCATTATTCTCAAATGACTTGAAATATGTTCATTGTCAAGTATCAACAGTGGAATTTGATCAGCCATTGGAATGAATCTGTAAAAAAATTAAACAACAATATTTAAAAAATCATTTAATATAATCTAATATAAACTAACTAACTAACTAATTTACAAAAAAAAAATTAATATAATAAACTAACAAACTAAACTTTTTAAAATATAACTTAAACGTGAATTTTCTCTTAAACAACTAATAAACTATTCTTTAATATAACTTCAACTAATAAACTATTCTTTAATATAACTTAAACTAATAAACAATTTTTTAATTATAATTTACTACTAAAAAACTAATTAACTAAATTTTTTATATAATATAAATTCAACAAATAATATGGCAACTTAACTATTTAACTAACACAAACTAATTACATATTTTTTTATATATAACTAACGACTAACAAACTAACTAATTATTTTTATTAATATATAACTATTAAATATATTAATTAAATAATTTTTTATTTCTATATGATATAACTTAAACTAACAATAATATAACTTAAACTAACAAACTAATTAACTATTTTTTTACCCTAAACCCTAAACTAACAAACTAATAATTTATAATAATAAACTAATTTATATAATTATTCTTTTATATAACTTAAACTAATAAACTATTTTTTTATTATAATAAAACTTAGGAGCTATTTGTCTGCCTCTTAATTGAACCATTCAGTGCTGAATGTTGTCAGCGTGTTTGTTTCGCACCTCTGAATGATTTGGTGTTGGTTGATTCAATGCTGACTGATTCAGCAAAACAGTGTTGAATGATTCAGCACAGAAGTACATTCTGAATGATTCAAAGCCATTATCAAACAACATGTCACATTCAGAACTAATTCATACATAGCCTCTGAATCATTTAGCGCTTAATCATTCTGAAGTAAACAAACAGCCCCTAAACTACTAATAAACAAATTAACTAATTTTTTATATAATATAAATTCAACAAACAAATATAACTTAATTTTTTAACTAACTACAAACTAATTAACTGTTTTTTATATATAACCAACGACTAACAAACAAACTAATTAATTATATTTTAAATATATAATTATCAAACAAACTAATTAAATATTTTTTTTATTTATGTATGATAGAACTTAAACTAACAATAATATAACTTAAACTAACAAACTAATAATTTAAAACAATAAACTAATTTAAATAAAATGAAAATTTACCTCGATGTTTGTAGGACTCCCTTTCTTCTTCTTCCTTTCCTTTCTCTCGGCACTGTTCTCCCTTTCTTTCTTATGATTCCTTAACCCTATATCATACCATATATATTAAAGGATCGGCTGCTTCAATTCATGCACCAATAATTGAAGATATCATGGGCCGTTAATTCTCGTGGATTGCAGCAATAATTGATGCATGAAGCAACAAATGATGATGCAATAATGCAGCGAATAAAGTTGCATGGAGCAGGCGAGCATGCAGCGGGGAGCAGGCGATCATGCAGGAATCTCGCCGGGATCACATGGCAACCTACCATGTCGCCCAACGTGCATGGCAACCTACCCTACATTCATGGCTCATGCATCGCTCGCTCGCTCGCTCGGATGCCCTGGCAACCTACCTCAAACGGATACCATGGCGACTAGGGCTGTAAATGAGACGAGACAGATCGTGAGCTACTCGAGATCGACTCTATCAAGGCTCGATAAATACTCTGATCAAATTGACTCGACTCGAGTTCTTAACGAGCCAAAACGAGCTACTCGATATTCGACTCAAAAAGCTCGTGAGCAACTCGAAAATATAATATATTAAGATTTTATTTTCAAAAAAAATAATTATGTATTGATTTTTTTAAATACACTAAGATTTTCATGTATTTAAGTTTTATGTTCGAGTTTGAGGCTTCAATTGAGTTAAGTTTAAGATTTTTTTTTCATTTCGAACCTTTTCGAGCTGTTCACGTGCTTCAGTTTAGGATTTCGAGTTCGAGTCAAGCTTGAAAATTTTAAGCTCGCGAGTTTTCGAGTCGAGTCGAGCTCTATTTCAAAGTTTTCGAGTCGAGTCGAGCTCAGCAATACTCGAGCTCGACTCGGCTCATTTACACCCCTAATGGCGACCTTCAATAGGTCGTTCAGAGTGCATGGCGACCTACGACTGCACTGTGGATTTCACCCTATCTCAGCAAATAATATGGGGAGTGTATTATCTTGTGAATTAATTATTCCAACAACATTATCTCGAGAGTTTTGCCATATTTAACAACTATATTAAATTAAATGCTTATTTTATAATTGAAAAAATATTTAAATTAAAATGTGATTGAAATTAATTTTATTAATTATATATAATATAAATTATAAAATATCATAAGAATATATTTATAACATAATTAAAATATATTATTTTTATTAAAAATATTAAAAACTAGTATATATTTATATTTAAGAAAAATTATATCTATTTTGACCATAATGATAATTTTATGTACTTACTTTGACCAAAAGATATTTTAAATATTAAGATAAAATGCCATAGTTTAAATACTTATTTTTTAATTTAAACCTTATTTTTAATTAATTATTATCAATTTTTGTTGATAGAAATAGAAGTAAATAATTTTATTTTATTTTACTTTTGTGATAAAAGTCGTTATTTTCATTAAAAGTAAAAAAATATTCAAATTACAATGAAAGTTTAAAACCACAACCATAAACTAAATATATAATAAAGATATTTTCATAAACACAAGAAAACTAGCCACTTAAGATCATATAAAGACTATATAATAAAAATGTTAAAAATCATAATTAAACAAACTCGAACAAAAGGTAAATAAGAATATATATGATTGTATCGGTAAACAAACCACAAAAAAGGATGAAGTTATTGGAAGACCATCTGCAAACTGCAAATCAAAATTGAGCAACGTGAAAATACTATGCATGAACCCAACTCACATATCTAACTCCAATATGAGGGTCCAAAGCAAAGAATATCATCATGATATCAAATAAGTGTCATCTTGATCAATCGCGACGATGTCAAATCCAACCCTGAAAAAAAGGATAAACGGAAACAACGACCGAAAACGTGCTATAAAGGCATAGAAAAATATGTCATAAAGATAGAAGAAGTACTATAAAGGCAGAATTATTAAAAAAACAAAGATACATTGTAATAAAGTAAAGGAAAAATAATGAATATAGATGGTCGGTAATTAAAACCAAGGTTGATGTCATTGCCGATCAAAAAAATAAAGAAGAAAATAGACTAACAACGATTAATAGAAAATAGAGAAAAATAGGATAAACCTTAGTTTCCACTCAAGATATGTCAGAAGCAACTAGTTTTATTAAAAGAGGAAATATCTAAACTTACAATAAAGTTTACAACTATAATCATAAATTAAACACATAATTATGATATTATCTTATAATCATTGACACACAAAACTAACACTTGAGATCATACATTGACCATACAAGGAAAATGCGAAAAATTCATAAAAAACAAAAGTTACATACGAATATATCTAACAACATCGACAAACAAAAAAGAACAAGAGGTTAAACTACTAGAAGATCATCGATAAACGCAAATTTGAGTCAAGTATTATGAAAAAACTATCTATGAACATAAACCATGTATCAAAATTCAATATGAGGATTTAAAGCAAGGAATATCAACAATATAACAAATAAATACTATCTTTATAAGTCACAACGACGTTAAATTTAACCATGATAAAAATAAATGAAAAAATGACCAAATGACCAATAAAGAAAACAAAAGACATGCAAAAAATATATGAAAACATGTCATAAAAATAGAGTTATTAGAAATAAAGGAAAAACAATAAAGAAAAAGCAAGGAATACCAACAAAAAACAAAAGTAAGCGATAATATTCTCAAAAAATTTCAAAGAAATTTAAAAAATTTAAAAAATTTATGGGTAATTTATGTGTTTAGTATCTAAACTTTCAATTTTTTCAAATTCATACTTAACGTTTAGTTTTTGTTTCGTTTTAGTACCTCGTCACTAAAATGATTTGAACGGTGGCACCTTTTTTTTGGATAAATTGCACCATTCATCACTCAACTATCTTATCACTCTTATTTTGGTCACTAAAGTTTACATTTTTTTAATTTAATTTCTTAAATTTCAAATTACTCATAATTTAATCACTCTAACTTACAATTTTATTTTTTTATTTTTAATCATATTAATAAAATAATAATAAAAAATTCATGTCACAAAAATTATTAATAAAATAAATTAGAGTGATTAAAATATGAGTAATTTGAAAGTTGAGTAGTTAAATTGAAAGTTTTTAAACTTTAGTACTAAAATAAGAGTGAGGAGATAATTGAGTGATGAATGATATAATTTACCCATAAAATGCAATATGTTTAAGTTTTTAACAGCGGGTATTAAAATGAAATAAAAAACTAAATGTTAGATATGATTTTAAAAAAATTGAAAGTTTATGTACTAAAACAGACCAAAACTGATAGTTTATATACTAAACACATAATTTATCAAAAATTAATACACTTGTATCAATACGAAGTACTGAATGGTGAAGTATGTATTTATTCAAAATTGTTTTAAACTTGATTTGTATAATAATTAAAATGAAAAAAAAGCTTAATACACTTTTAAGTGTCTAAATTATACTTCAAATTAACTTTTGATGTCTAAAGAAATTTTTACTAAAAATAGAAAAATAGTTGTATAACGTTTTTTCGTTATACTTTTAGATACCTATAACATAACAACTTCTAAATTTTGCCGTTAATAGACAAGTGTCACCCTCATATTTTTTTTTGAAATTTTTTATTTTTAAGAACTAAAATTATTATTATTATTTTCAAAAAGGCTCCTGTATTTTCCATCTTTTAACAAAACACCCATAAATCATAGAACCCCTAAATACTCCCAAATTCCAAAAAACCCCACCCACCGACAATGGAATCCACTTCCGACTATCCCTAGCCTAAAGTATGGTGAAGCCCACCCACCATCTTCGATTGATTTGCGTGCGATTGTTACCAATTTTCGAGTGATTTTTTTTTGACAATTTACAATTGATTTTTGACCGACGATCAATTTAGGGGTGACGATAAGAGATTTGATAGTAGTGGAGTCTGACGACCGATGGGCATGCGGCCGACAACAACAACAATGGCCGAAAAAAGAGTCGAATGATTTGGGTTTCAACATCTTAAGGGTCATTTTGATATTTTTTAAACATTTGTGTTTTTTTTTAAATAATTATTTTATTTTATTTTTCAAATAAAAAATTAAAAAAAATGAGGGCGACACATGTCAGTTAACAACTGAATTTAATGACTGTTACAGTCCAAAAACTTAAAAGTGTAACGGAGAAAACGTTAAGCATTTATTTTTAATGAAAAATTCTTTCTGCACAAAAAATCAATTTAATGTATAGTTTAGGCACTTAAAAGTGTATTAAGCCAAATGAAAACATGCAATCCTTAAACTATTTATTTCTTAAAGGTTTGAACATTCTTTTTTTTATTTAGGTGTTTAAATTTTTTTCAATTGATATAAGTATCTAAAGTTATAAATATTATCATTTTAAGTGCCTACATCATAACGACTGATAAAAAAATATGATCAATCACTCAAAATACAACCCGTAGTGGTTTTATAATTTTTTTAAAAAATTATTTAAAAAAGCTTAAAATTATTTATTTTTTAAAATTTCCCCAAAATATCTCTAAAATCTCAATAAAAACTCCAAATCCCTAAAATCTATAATTTCAATCCTCATTTACTGTTACCGGCCATCTTCACCCGTCTTTATCGTCAACGAATGAATATTTACCTGTTATCACCCCTCCATTAATTAGTCATTACCTTTTCCGTCACTTCAAACCTCTAAATCTCTAAACTTAATCTTTAAATTTTTAAAATCTCAAAATCCTAATTTCTAATCGTGGCATGTCGTCCTTAAGATGATAATTCGCTGCCGGGAAGTAATTTTAACGTTGGTATTTGAACGAGCAGCAAATTTTTGCTTCAGTAGCTGGTGTTTTGCAAATGATTTTACATCGGTGTTTGGTGTCATTGATTTTACCGTCGGTGACAAATAAATATTAGAGTTTGAGACGATGGCAAGGATGATAATCCACCAATGAGAGATGATAACATATGGATGATAAAAAATGATGACGACGAAAATAGAAGGGAATCGAATAAGAGTATAATAGTTTGGGTTTTTTTTTAGATTTAGAAAAAAAATAGATTTTTTTTAAATAATTTTAATTTTTTAAAAAAGTATAAATATGACACAATTCAAATAACGGATTTTTTAATGATCGTGATAAATTATACAATTAAAATAATAATGTTTAAATATTAAATACTTACGTTGACAAAAAAATAATTAAGCACACGGAATAATTTGGAATTTTTTTAATATTAAGCCTTACTTAAAATTCTTCAGGAAAATTGTATTTATAGTTTTCTTGTATGGTTTCAGCCCAGCCACACAAAGTGACAAAAACTTGGGACATATTATAAAACATATGTTATATTTTTTTCCTGAAATGACTATCCAGCTCAGTTGGTAGAGCACAAAGTTCTTAACTTTGAGGTCGTGGGATCGAGTCCCACGGAGAGCATTTCATAATTCGGAGGTCTTCTACGAAAGTTGCCCTCAACTTGGTGTTGAGGGCAGTCTACTATCTTACCTCCCCTTTACCCCGTTATATATGGGAACAAGGGACATCCATTTTATATTTTTCTCCTGTCGTGGCGGCTCCTTATTGGTTGTTCCTAAACGCGTTGCACTAAAAAATTTCTAATCAGCTGCGTCGCGCCCCAAGCTAACCAAATCAACTTCCAATTAAAAAAAGGTAAACTACACAACTGATCACTATTATTTGAGTAAATTTTCGTTTTTACCGCTGAATGTTCAAAAGTAACAAATTGATTACTAACATTATTGATTTATAAAAAATCAGTCACTCGTCATTAATAGTCGTTACTGGGAATAACAAGATGCTGATATGACATTAAACATATGACCGGCCATGATTTTGTCAACGTTTGAATCTCAAAACTTTTGGCCGACATTTAAGGAAAAAGTTTGAAAAAGGTTAACTTCTTCTTTATCTTCTTCTTTCTTATTCATGGTGGGATGTAGCTGCATGGTTTTTAAACCGAAAGGATATACAAGATGGATATAAGACGTTGGTTTGGACTCTAAGAAAATGGAGTTCTCAGCCATTCTCCATAGTCAGCCTTCATGCTACTGTTAGAGTATAAGATTGAGGCAATTGTAATTAGTTAGATTTGTTAATAGTTGATTATGGATTTGAGTTATATAAACCCAATAGTTGTAAGTAGGTTTTAACTCATGTATTGCAACTTCCTTCATTTCAAAATACATGTTTAATATTTTATCTCTTAATATTCATTTGAACAAATCTCTAACAAACACTCAACTGCTCATCACTTATTCACACACTCAGGTCACTGGTTGTTCTTCTTATCCGTTCACCATGGCTGCTTTCTCACACTTACAACATTTCCAAGGACTTTGTTCACACCTCATGTAAGTTCAAAAAGCAAACATCTTTTGAGTTCAATTCATTCTCATTTTCATTTGATCATCTATCTTTCATCTTCTTCATCAATCGGGAAGCTTTCAGCCAGCATTGCCAATGAAGAAAAGTTGAAAATATTGAGGAAGTATGAGCAAGAGAAGACAAACAAATTATTTTCCGTGGCAAGATTTTGTTCTATTTACTTATGGCTATGGTGGTTTTATTAGGTAAAAGTTAAGATATTAAAAGTTGAGAACTATGATGAACTTATCCACCAGTTCATAGTAGATTTGATGACAACAAACTTGTCATGGGAATGACATTCATGAAATCTTCATCCTGATCTTAAATTTAGAATTTCCACTGATTTTATATTCAAGTTGGGTATTTCTCTGAATTGATTTTTTCCACCATAGAAGATCAAAGAGTGCAATGAGTGGAGCATTATATGTTCATCAAAACAAACCTAGTTTTTGTGAGCTATACGTTATAAGTGGGGGGAAATTGGTGGCCTTCAGTGGAAACATCTGTGAATGGTATATGAGCGATGATTGACAAACCATGGTTGCAAAAAAAAAAGAAGAGAAACTAAGCATTAGAAACTTGTTAGGAATAATTTTCAGCGATTGTTCCCCTCTTATTAGACGACGAAAATGTTCATGCCCTCTATCGACTAACCAGAAATCAACCAAGAACCGATGAGAAAATAATGTATAGGAGTTTGAAAATTATTTCCAACATTTGTTGTCTCTCTTATTCATGGTGAGATGTTTATACTGTGGTTTTTAAGTGGAAAGGTAAGAGAAAAGAAGAATGGAGAAGAAGAGACCTTTTTTCTTCTAACATTTTCCTTAACTGTCAGTCAAAAGTTTTGGGAGTCAAATGTTGACAAAAAGATGTCATATCATTGGTTTAACATGTTACATCATCATTTCGTTGTCCCAGTAATAATTGTTAATGTCGAGTTATTGATTTGTTAAAATCAATAATATTATTGATTAATTTATTACTTTTAAAACTTTAATAAAAAATAAAATTTACTTAAATATTATTGATCATTTGTGTAGTTTATCCTTAAAAAATTATTTAATTGTTTAGGGTATTTGCTATAGGGTTTAATAGTGAGCTTCGTCTCTCTTTCTCCTCTTTCTCAGAAGCCGAAAAAGCGCTCTGCTTTATTATCGTTATTTTTTGTGCATTTTCTTCCACTGAAAATCTCCCTTCGTTGGGATTGGAAACGAGGACGAATTTTACCCGCTTTTTGAACGTGGAAGCACCGATGATTAGGAGCTCGGAATTGACAACCGAAACTGAAATGGAGGGCCGTTCGGATCTCGGAAACTGCTCGGTAGCTTCTTCTTCTTTTTCCAGTTTTGATCCGTCTAAGAAAAAGATCGAGTTTCATCCAGCGAGGAAGCCCTTTAATGAGTTTAAAGGATTGGACCGTGTGGATTTTAGACTCGAGACGCTAAACCCTGGACCGGATTCGAAGCGAGTAAACGGGGTAGGGTCTGATCAATCGGGTGTTACAGGAAGGAAGGTTGATGGGACAGATATGTGGGAGAACGGTATGGATCCAGTTCTCAGTTTGAAGATTACTTTTCGTAAAATTGTAAATTTTTATTTCGGGTTCTGTTATGTTCAATCTTATCTCTGTGGCGCTTAATATTTCCTGATTTCATGATTTTATTGAAATTCTATAATTTGTTTTGTTTTGTTATGGGTGTTTTAATGAATGGTTAAACTGGGTTACTTCTTTGAGCTTGCCTTTATACATATCTTAAACAAACGGGGCCTGTTTCTCATATGGGGGTTTGGAGATTTCTGCGTGATAATATAGGTAGTTTTTTTAACTAATAATTCAGCCACTGACATGGAAACACATGTTTTCTTAATTCGGTATTGCAATGTCTGACATACACAGAGCCTTTAGTAGCTTATTTACAAAGCGGCAAGCATCAAAATTCTTGTGAGCAAAATTATAATATTTTCTCTTTATTGTTCTTCTTGTTATGTGGTACAATATATAGACAAGTGTTTTAATTTGTGTGCATCGGTGTTTATGCATATAGTTGTTATGTTCTGGCCGTAAGTGCAAGTCTAGTTTTACATGTCATGTTCATATATTTTCTCTCTGATGATGTCCATGTTTCAATTTGTTTATGCATATGGTTGTTAGGTCGAATTGCTGGATTTTGTGCCTTATGTGCTATCCAGAAACATGTCAGCCGTGCTCTACAATCAACTGGGAGGATATTGGCACCAAATGATCTGGTCACAAACCTGCGATGTATCCTTTTTGTATATCATCCCATTGACTTTTTTGTTGTTCAGCTGAGGTGCATGAGAGGTTTCCTTTTTAACCCCTACCCTACTGAGATTAGTTAATGTTGTTAACTATAAATTTCTGAAATTCATTTGAGGGTTTTTTTTGTTATGTTACAGACACAAAATTAAACCTGAATTACCATTAATATTAGTGGCTGTATCATTTCTCCCGAGTAAGACATTTTGCTGTCTACTTTCCAGAACTTGTAATTCTTAACTCATGCTTAGGCATATCTCGGAGCTTCCGAAATTCTCGACAGGAGGATGCACATGAATACATGGTAAACCTGCTAAATCCATGCACAAGTGCTGCTTACCTTCAGGAGTATCAAGTGAATCCCCTAGTGCTTATGACAAGAGTTTGGTACACAAGATCTTTGGTGGTCATCTTCGTAGTCAGGTATATATATATATATATATATATATATTTTGCTGAATGATATCATCATTTGTACACAGTTTTGCTAAATCTTGACAATTTTGGATGTGTTGCAATTATTCAGCGAAAATTCATGTACTTGATATATATTCCAAGTCATGTTCAAACTTCAAACTTCTTATGGAATGGTGCTTCTACGCATTATTTAATATTTTCTTGTTATATCTTCAGGTTAAATGCTTGCAGTGTTCTTACAGCTCCAACACATTTGATCCCTTCCTAGATTTAAGTCTTGAAATACTTAAGGCTGATTCCTTGCATAAAGCACTTAAAAATTTCACTGATGCGGAGCTTTTAGATGGAGGAGAGCGGCAGTATCAGTGCCAACGCTGCAAGCAAAAAGTTAAGGCAATCAAACAGCTCACAGTTTACAATGCACCACATGTACTTACCATCCATCTAAAGAGATTTCGTGCATATGGTTTTGGGCAAAAGATTGACCGCAAAGTTGAATTTGGTCCGACCTTAGACATGAAACCTTTTGTCAGTGGTTCCAATGTGAGTAAGCTTCTGTTGTATGTGGTTATGTTTCTCTGTTGAGTGTGTTGTAGGTTATCTAAACCCTTCTTTGGGAGACACAAAAAGTAGTATAACAAGAATAATGCAATGCCATACAAGTTTCTTTCTCATATGGCCTTGATCCTAGGAAGAAATTTACTGTTAACTTTATATTTATTCTGTTCAATTTTTGAATCTTGCATTCAATATGTACAGATTCTTCTGTGTGGAGACTATGCATGTAATCTGTGTTGCCAATAATTTTGATAACATGCTTTATATAACTAGTTGAAAAGTTAAGTTTGTTGGACTTGGCAGGAAGGAGATTTGAAATACACTCTTTATGGTGTTCTGGTTCATTGTGGATGGAGCACTCATTCTGGCCACTACTACTGTTTTGTTCGCACATCAAGTGGCGTGTGGCACTCCCTTGATGACAACAGGGTATTTGAAACAATTTTTCCTTTTAGATTTTTTTCTTTCTATTAGAATGCTTGTAGGGTTCATCTGTGAGTGGATGTTATCCTCTTATGTGGAACAACCTCTTTTTCTTCAACTTGCTGTACAAAATGGAAAAAGAATCAAGATGCCGAACCATTATCATTTTTGCACGATGTAGAAGCTCATTCTTTGCAAGTCATAAGAGATGTCCATTATTGGAATTTGATGACTACTTTAGTTTATGCAAATACAACACATACCATAGATTTATAGCATCACATGTAATGGGATTAACAGAGATTTAAGGGTAGGGATGAAGAACTGTTTTTCTTTCTTATTCCATTATTTGAAAGATCTCTTACTAGACGTTTTATCTTTGATCTTGAGAATTACCATAGATTTATAGCATCACATGTAATGGGATTAACAGAGATTTAAGGGTAGCGATGAAGAACTGTTTTTCTTTCTTATTCCATTATTTGAAAGATCTCTTACTAGACGTTTTATCTTTGATCTTAAGAATTACCCTTTTGTGTTTCCAACATAATGCAACAGGTTGTCCAGGTCAGTGAGCAGACTGTTATGGAGCAGAAAGCTTACATGTTGTTCTATGTTCGTGATAGAGACAGAAGAAATACTGCTCCGAGAAAAGCTATTGATATTCTTCAGAGGGACAACTTAAAAGAAAATGTTAAAGGAAGGTCTGTTTTTAATCAAAATCTGAAAGAGCATGTGCAGACTGGTCGTGTTGGTCATAAGTTATGTGCTTCAGGCTCTTCTACTGCTATGACTCAAAAGGTTACTGCTAATGGTGGTTTGTCAAGGGAAACAGTATGAAGGTAGTGCCACCTCAGCAAACAATGCACAGCCAATGGCAGAAGGCTCAGTGCTTAAGGAATCTATGTTACTCCCTTTCAATGTGTCATTACGGAAGGACTCGTCACAAGCATGTGCTTCAAATCTAGTTCACTATGAAACTTGCAACCATCAGCCTATTCTGTGGTTGGCAATGTTAGCAGTCCTAATACTGAAAACTCAACTGTTACTGGCGTCAAAGATAGTGACTACAATGAGAGGGGAGACTCTAAAATGGGTCTTGGATTCCCACTGACCATATCACCTGATTGTGGTGGTCTCCAGAATGCAGGCACTGAAACGATTGTGAGTAAAGAGACCTTGCTGAAGGTAAATATGCAAGTTTTATCCCTTTTCCCTACATGGGACTCTTTTCCACCTGTTTTCTAATTTTTCTATCTGTTTATGCCTCCGGATTAATTTTGCTTCAAGATTGGAGTTTCAAATACTGCCGCGCTAGAAGATTTTGAAGATAAAGCAGTGAAGAAAGTTCCTGGTGACGCTCTATACATGGGTACTGCTAATGAAAAATTTAAGGATGTTCAGGCTACCACGTCTCCAGATAGGCCAAACTGTGACAGTCAGGTGATTGTACTTATCATATTCAATATCTAACATTGGTAAAAATAGTAGTACTTGTATATTGATTTCTGTTTTTCTCATTTCATTTCCAGGTTGGAGATGTTCCTTGCCACAGCACCATTGATAAGACACTAAACAAGAGGGAGATGATAGTAGCCGAAAGAATCTTTCCAAATCCCCTTGTAGCATTCCGAATGGATCTTTGGAAACTAAAGCACCTGAATATGCTCCCAGTAAAAAGCCAAAGAAGAAGCATCTCAAGTGTCAGCTTAAAAACATGCGTATTGGCTTAAGATTAAAATTTTCAGGGCATCTCTGCACATGCACAGTAAGAAAAAACTTAAAAGGAGCATGAAACGCACAATAAATGCTCATGTTTGTAAAGAAATTTTATTGGATAAAGATTGTTTACCCTTAAATCTGGGCCGTTTACATCTGAGAAATCCAGCACAATCAGTTTGTGCATGAATCATCGTAGGAGGAAAAAGGCTGCCAGTGGTACTGCTCTAAAAAGTGTTAACAACTCTGGTTACTTGACTAATAATATAGATGGAGAAGTTAAAGAAAGGATTTATCAGAATGGCACTGTCCTTGCAAGTGATAAACAAGCAGAAAGTTCTGGCTCAGTCTTAGAAGCAAACTGGCATAATTCAAGAGAAGTGGATTCTTTGAAAGAGGGCATAATTCAAGGTCTGGGGGACTGCTGATGCGTAAATTATCTGAGCTATCTATTATTTCAGCTGCTCTTTTTTGCCTCATACCTTTGAAATTCATTTCTTGTGTTCAGAAGTGTATCATCTGCATTTAAATTTTTCACGCTTGCATTCCGTTCATGTCATTCTTTTGCCTGTTTTACTTGTTGCAGTTGCAATATGGGATGATATGGGCATAGCATCACCCCTTCTGACTGAAGAAGCAAATATTATGGAAAGTAAAGGAATTGGTTACACTCCAGATGAATGGTGAGTGAACATAGATGCGTTCTTTTTATATTTTATTCCAACTGCTAAATTTGTTAAGATCCAGAAAAAATACGTTTTTTTCCTTAATAGCATTGCCTGATTTTTGAAGGTTGTAATCTCCTAATGCATGTTTAAACTTTTACAGGGATGAAGAATATGACACGGGTAAGAGGAAGAAGATTATGAAAAATAAGCACAAGTTTGGTGGTCCAAATCTTTTCCAACAAATTGCCAGCAAGAAAACACATTTAAAGAAGGCTAAGTTGAACCATTCTAATTCAGAAAACCGACCGTTCAGGATATGAAATAAATCCATTATCGAATTTGAGCAATTTTGACCTCTGTCTACTGTTGTAGATTACGAGTAATTCTTGCTGTCTTGTTGAAATGAGCTAAATTGTAATTTGTGGAACCAGGAGAGTGTTTAAAGTGGAGAAAAAAAGGAAAAATCAACGTTAGAGAATTTTAGTTTCCCCCCCTTTTTTTATTTGTTCTTTCCTGGAGTTTCTTCATTAGGGAAAGAGACATGGATACCATTGTATGAACTTAGTTTTGGAACCACGGGCCAGAAGGACCTTTTTGTTAGTAATAAAGAACTTGTGGTAGTAAATTTTGGTTGTAGTTGATTTGTATGTCATTTATAAACGCTTAAAAAAATTAACTTTCCCTATAAGTTGGCAAATTTACTTCTTCAAACTTGAAGCTATATCTTTGATCCGTCAAAAAGGCAAGCTTTGGTTTGACAGAGAAATCGAAATCAAACTTTGCTGCGAAAGAACTTGGATGCCAGGGTAAATCACGATAACATCATTTTGATTTGGCCAGCAAAGATGGTTATGCACTTACAGACTATATTCTAACATTTCAGAACCACGTATAGGGTACTCAGATGGAGTTAAAGAGTGACCTCAAGTCTATACCATTTCTCATGTCAAATTCAAGGCGTCTCTATTGTCTTGTAAGATGGAGTCTTCCTCGGAAACTCGAAAGCATTTCGACTTGTACTGTTTGATTTGGCTGAAAATTTTCACAGAGATTGATAGAACCCAACAACAGAACTTCCACACAATCCGATCAATGAAAATTAGAACCCAAAACCCCAGCTATACTTTCTTGTTCTTTTTGGGTGAATTTTTTGACGATCTAATGCTTCAAGATAAAGTAAAAAAAACTTTGTCGATTGCCGTCTCCCTTCAGACATAATTCAGTTTCTCTCTGCTGTCCTGTTTCTCTTTTTTGAACAACTAAACTCACAAGCATGTAATATACCAATTTTTTCTAGCTCTTTTTTGACTTTGGATTTTGTTGTTCGACCGGTGAACATGTAGTTTTTGAAGACTACAAATAGATTGAAAGAGAGAGAGAGAAAAACTTCTCCAGTATGTTCAATTAAAAAAAAAGAACGTTTCGCTGCCTGTAATGACGTTTAACCTGCATGAAGATCAACCAGATAGCCCAAATTCATGAGAGAGGAGGGATATGTGCATAAGTGTCATCACTAGATGCTCCCCTATCATTCTTTGTACTCAACAAGGTATGCCCTCTAGTCCACCTATGCATTGGATCTTTGTTGTAGGCTTGTAGCTGTGGGTTTCTTGATTTGCATGATCCCAGTGTTTCCTAATTTGAATTTTTGGGGTTGGTCTTTTGTTCTTTTGAGAAACTGTTTAGAGCTTCACTATTAAGGGGTGTTTGGTTCAAGGTTCCATGTTTGGTTGGCCGAGAATCTCATTCCCGGTAATGTTTTATTACCAATAGTAGATATTTTGGGGTATATTACCGGAAATGTCATTATCTCCCTTCCCTTAGGTATGTAACATTACCCGGCGTTTTAGACTAAAATGCCCTTAAATTTTTATATTTTTTCAAAAATATCATTCTTCTTCTGTCATTGAATAATAAAAATTCTACGAAGTTAAAATACAAATTTATCCTTAAATTATTTTAGATTTACAAAAAAAGTCTAATTAAAATTTTATAAAGTTTAGGGGTTAAATTTTTTTTACCCTTTCATTAAACCTTTTTATATTTTTAATTTTGTAAAAAAAATTATATAAAATTATGAATTTAATTTTTTAAAGAAAATATATAAATATTTACAATTTTTTAATATTATACAAATATATAAGGACAATTTGGTCAAATATACATTCCAATAATCTTTTATTCCTTTAACCAAATACGGTAATCTTACATTCCTGCTAAGCCAACCAAACACAAAATACAACATTCCTAGTAATCCTATTCTCTGATAATCTTTTATTCCCACTGGTAATCTTTTATTCCCACTGGTAATCTTACATTCCGTGAACCAAACGTACCATAATAGTTATTGGTTGGTGAATAGAAACTTCATTGAATGAAGGGTATGTTTTGGAGATTGATTTCAGCTCCATTTCGTGTATTTGCTTCCAGGCATAAAATCTCAACTGATTCAGAATTTCTTAGTTAGCTCCTCGAACTCTTATTTTCTAGAGAAAATAACATTCTCTTCTACTAAGTCTAAAACTCATGATCTAATTTGTAATGTAAGTCCACCTGTTGAATAGTAATGACCGTCCATCAAAACTAGAGAATTTAAATAAAATGGTTCGTCTTTTCCTTTCCAGCTAACCACCCTTTTCCCGCTCTCTCCATTTCTTTCCTCACAAACATGATAATTCTACAAAACAGACTCTTTTATTTTCTTTTTATTGTTTTTTTGTCAGTTTTTAATACAGGGAAAGCGGGAATCGAGGATCTAGATCCGGGCAAAACCCATGACGAGGTCGAGTCATATTCATAGCTTTAACATGCATGGACATTGTTTACTTTCTTCATCCTTGGTGCCCATGGCTTCTACCTCCCTGGTGTTGCCCCTGAAGATTTCCAAAAGGTCAGTTGTCGCATGCATACATGCATCGACATCATCATCCGTTTGTCATGTAATTCGGATCTTTGGGTTGAATTGGTTTTTCCGTTCTGCTGTTGGGTTTATTTAGATTTGCGTTTTATGAACTCTGGAATAGCCATTTTTGTTTAATTAATTTGTCATGATTCTATGGAAGTAGGTTTGAAAAGAGTCTAGTTTTTAGTTTTTTAGTATTAAGCTGTTCGTTGGGCCATTGTTTGAAAGAGATCTCCGGTTCGAGCAGCTGTGAGGATGTGTACATTGTTGACGGTTAAGAAAGATTCTGACCATATGTTTTTTGTAATCCTCCCATATATTTTTCAAAAAAAAAAGTTCATTTATTATCAATACAAGTTTCAATGGTCAGTTTTGGCTCAAATTTTGAAGAAAATTTATGAATTGTAGGCATTCCTTAAAGCTTACCGAGTCAAGGTGACGGTTTCAGTGTAATTTTACTGAATATTCTTAGTTTTCCCTCCACTTATGCAGGGGGATCCATTGTTGGTGAAGTGAATAAGCTGACTTCGACTAAAACGCTACTTCCTTATTCTTACTATTCCTGCCGTATTGTCAGCCTGAACACATACTTGACGTTGCAGAGAATCTCAGAGAAATCCTTCGTGGTGATCGAATTGAAAACTCTCCTTATGTGGTGAGTTTGAATTCCATGATCATTTCTTAGTTCTCTTTGTTTTTCGAGTTTTTTCAGTGGTTAACAGGCTTACATTTTTCCAGTTCAAAATGAGAGAACCACAAATGTGCAATGTTGTGTGTCGTAAGATTCTTGATAAAGAAATGGTGACTGCGTTCAGGGATAAGATTGATGATGAGTACCGGGTTAACATGTGAGGCTATTGTTCGGGAAATTCTTAATTGTAGTATTCCATTTCTTGTCCGAGTAGCAACCGATAATCATGATGTGCTTGTGACAGGATTTTGGATAATCTTCCATTGGTTGTTCCGATAAAAGGACCGATCAGGAAAATGCTGTAGTGTATCAGCAAGGATTTCATGTTGGTCTCAGAGGAAAGTATGCTGGGGTAAATGCTGGATTGATTGGAAATTTTGTAGAAAAAAATTAATCTTGTTGCCACGTTGTTGAGGCTAACAATGCCTGGTTTTTTGGTTTCTACGTGCAGAGAAAGAAAGAAAAACATTTTATCTACAACCACTTGTCATTTACAGTCAAATATCGCAAGGATTGATCGGCAAACTCTACAAGAATTGTTGGATTTGAAGTCAAACCATTCAGGATAAAATTTTCATTATTAATGATGAAGGCATCAATGGTGTTGGTGTTGTTTTGTAGATTTCTTAGCGAATCATTTGGTGAATGTAGTGTTAAACATGAATACGATGGTCATTGGAATGAGAAGACACGTCTGATTACCTGTGATCCCCATGCACAGGAGCTCGACGACAAGGAGATAATCTTTGCATATGACGTGGATTTCCAGGTAATTCCTTGTACCTCTTCATAAAACAACAATTCCATGCTGTACTTGTTATGGTTAGGGTATACCTTCTGATGTTATCTCATTCAAAGAAACTTGCTCCTTGCTGTAATCTTGCAGGAAAGTGATATAAAGTGGGCATTCCAATGGATTCCTATCTTCTGATTGCTGATGATCAAGTTCATTGGTTCTCGATTTTTAATTCTTTGTTGATTGCTCTTTTCCTCTCGGGCATGGTGGGCCATGATCATGCTGCGGACTTTATATCGGGATATCTCAAAGTACAACCAACTTGAAAACCAAGAAGTTCAAGAGGAGTCTGGGTGGAAACTGGTCCATGGGGTTGTTTTCAGGCCTCCAACGAACTTCGACTTGCTTTGTGCGTCTTTCGGAACAGGGATTCAGTTTTTCTGTATGGTTCTTGTTACCCTGATCTTCGCTCTACTCGGCTTCCTCTCCCCCTCAAACAGAGGTGGGATAATGACAGCTATGCTTCTACTCTGGGTTTTCATGGGCATGCTTTCCGGATACGCCTCAGCTTGTCTCAAGAAGAAGTCCTAGGGAACAGAGTGGAAGAAAATTACACTCAAAACGGCTGTTTTGTTCCCTGCAACCGTCTTTGCCATTGTCTTCGTTCTAAATGCTCTGATATGGGGCCAGAAGTCCTCTGGAACAGTACCATTGGGAACCTTTTCTCTGGTATTTTTATGGTTTGGCATTTCGGTCCCGCTTGTTTTCATAGGCGGTTATATTGGTTTTAAGAAGCCAGCAATTGAGGATCCAGTGAAAACAAATAAGATCCCAAGGCAAATTCCTAAACGTGTATGGTACAAAACTCGACCTTCTTCATCCTAATTGGTGGCATACTTCCATTTGGTGTCGTTTTCATTGAGCTATTTTCATCCTCACCTCAGTATGGTTGCATCATTTTTATTACATATCGGCTTCCTCTTCATTGTCTTTGTCATTCTTATTGTTACCTGCGCTGAGATCACAGTTGTTCTCTGCTACTCCCAGCTATGCAGTGAGGATTACCTGTGGTGGAGGTCATCCTTGACTTCGGGTTCCTCGGGGCTTTACCTATTCCTCTATGCTGCGTACTACTTCTTCACCAAGCCTGAGATCACGAAGCCAATATCCGGAATTTTGTACTTCGGGTATATGTTGATTGTATCTTATGCATTCTTCTGCTCACGGGAACAATCGGTTTCTGTGCTTGCTTCTGGTTCAGAAGGCTTATCTACTCATCATTAAAGATAGATTGATCTTTTATTGCAACTTGAGCGATGCTCACTGAATAGTTCTTTGTATATCCTGCAATTTTGTCAACTAGTTTATCTCTGTTATTAAGGAAAATAAATAATAATAAAAAAAGGATTCAAATCAGTGCTTTGCATGGTATAAACAAGCTCTTTGTTGGAAATTCAAGAATATCAACTCCAGCTTGGATGCAGAGTTCAACAACTGTAGGTGCAGCTGTCCGAATTTACCGCAGCTAACCTGTATCCTCCATAAGCAACTATGTCGAGCAATGGCACGTCTCCGTCTTCGAGAAATATCCGCCATATGTTTTGCAAGTTGAAAGCTTATATCATTCAAGGAAGATCATCTAATTCAAGAGGTTAGAGCTTCATCTTTCATTGCCTGATTGTAAGATCTTCACCTGATAGGCACTAAATCGGTTTTGATCAAATCTGTTCCGGCACCGAATTGGATCTGTCTGCTTCTTTGCTGCAGCAAGTTGGACAAGATTTGCTCACATCCTCCTGAATTAAATAACAGTGCTATATGTAGGCAGGTCTCTAGCTCTCATCATCAACCAAAAAGACATGCTAATAAAGAAAACTTCTGAAACAACTTGAATTTGGCTGGCATTCATGAGATTGAACGGTGTACTACAAAAACATGCATTACCTGGTTAATTAATCTCTTGATTAAGGGTGCATTTGGTGTATTTGGAAAGGTTGAGTAAGAATTGATGTAATTACGCAGATAATTAGAACATGTTTCGAAAATCATATGATAATCAAATTTAGGTGTAACTCCAAATAATCACACAATTATGAGGAACAAAAATCTTCTACCTCTATTTGTGCTCTATATATTCTCTTCTAATTTCTTTTGACATGTTACAATGATAAGATGTTCCAAATAAGCTGTTTTTGGGCACGGAAACAGTATCCAAACTGATGTACCACTATGTAATCGGACCCATTAACTGTAAAAGCCCCTTTGCAACCTACATATCTTTATCAACTCTATTTCGTCCTCCGGAACCCAAACAATGCATGTGTAGACTGTAGTATTGTAGATCCATGTTCGCATGGCATCTTGCAGCTGCTTCAAGTAGCTTTGACTTTTAAAAGACTGCAATTGCAGGCTCTATCATAGAGAAATGGTACATGTTATATATACTCCGTCAGTCATTTGCCTCGCCTTTCTTCTTCTTCTTTCTTTTCCTGTGTTCTGTCAATGTCAGCTTTCTATGGAATTCAAGATAAGTATTTTAGACAAGGGAAATTGCATTTGCAGCACAATCAATCTCAGTTCTGGCTCACTTTTTCATTTGCACACAAAGTTAAAAGAGCAAATAAAGGAACAATTCTGATCTGTAAACAGTAACAATGAGCACTATTAGTCGTCAATGATTGGGGGGGTGGGGGGAGCGGCCACTTTGTTTTCTATTTGTCATTTAATGATCCACTGGCTTAACTCATAAGCAAAGTTACCAGCACTTGATGATGATGATGGAGAATCCATGGCATAAGCTGAAAGCATATTTATTTCCTTTGGATGAGTCATGGGTGTTGATGCTTAATCTTTAAGTTCACACACACATGTCCATATCAGATAACATTAATTATTGGGAAAAGGCTAGAGTTCTTTATCTGAAACTAACAGTCGTCCATACACAAACTAAAACCATTCATATGCATCACACATGTGATTTGTTTTATCCTTTAGATAGAGGGTTACATAATTTACAATGAATAAATAGAGACCATGAATTCAAATGGTACATAACAGATGAATTGCTGGTTTCTTGTGGGATTGCTGACACATTTAAGCCAATTTAATAACATGGGAAACTATTAAGGAAGCCTGCAAATGGGATTTGATGCTATAAAATTCACTTTAAGTTAACCGACTGTAACTTTCTAACTTGAAGCCAAATTTGGGGTTTATTCCTTTTTTTTAATAGATGATGGGGTTTTTTTGGAAGGTGGTGGGAGAGGAAGGGATCCTTGAGAACAAAGGAAAGTAAAGGCTAGATTAGTGAATTTCACAAGGAGGCTGAAATATTATAAGAAGTGTAATAATGTTAATGTAACTCCAAAAACATTGAAAAGAAATCATGAGTTTGTGGTCTGTCAAAGCCTAAAAGTAAGGTACATTGGGCAGCTGAAACACCCAAGAAGACCAGCACCAACAGGACAAGAAGAACAAACAGCTCAGAAAACAGCAGCAGCAGCATCTTATTTTATCTTTTCCTGCTTTATTTTCAGCAAACCACACATCAAAAGCCACAAAGAAAAAAAGAAAGATGGAAACTCCACGCACCCTCCAAGAGTCCACAACACATCACCAAACTCTTTCTTTCAATGGCCCAGCTCAGCTCAGCTCATCCGGACCAGAATTTATGTTATAGTAGAAGAAAATAAAAGGAAAATATGAAAGAGAAAGATAGACAGGTAGATATGGATGTCTTCAACTGTGCTCCATCAAAAGACCACGTTTACCAGAAATACCCTTCTGCAACCCATCGAAAAAGCCATCTTCATCACTGTCTTAACTCCTCTAAAGTTACAATTTTTATTTTTCACCCAGTTATTATGTGGGCTTCTTGGGGTTTTCTTTGTCTTGGTCAGTTTTCGCAGATTAAACAGGAAAGCCAGAAACTTCCTCTCTCTCTACACTTTTTTCCTTTTTATCATTTTCTTGCCCACTTCTCATTCTTTCTTATCAAATACCCTTCTCCTTTATCCCCCTTGTCTCTTTCTCTTCTTCATGTTTGCTTATTTTTGGCCCTTGTGGGGGTTATTCTCTTAATCTCCTCCTGTGTTCTGGATCATGAAGAAGATGAAAGGGGTTGCTGCTTCTGTGGAGTATTCTCGACATACCATGTATGAGGACCAAAGGGCCAGGTTCAAGCACCAGAGCCTTATGCAGGACTTTCAAGACTTGCACAAGGTACTTTCTTTATGACTGTTTAGATTTTGAGTTACTTTTACTATTTTTTAATTAGATCCGGTGTTTTTAGTTCTCTGGGTTTTTCTTTTGATATAAAATATGAATTGGATATGATCGTTTGGATCTTATTGTTTCAATTGATGTTCTCTCCGTTGTTTTGGTCTTGGGAGCTTTCATAGGTTTGATTGTCTAAGATGATTATAAATATATATTGTTTACTGTAAAGTTTGATGATAGAATTATGATATTTTGCATCAAAACCTTTAAGTTTCATGGCTTTCATGCTGTATCAAATTTAACTGTTTCTGGAATTATAACTTTGTTTATAGACTTGCCTCAAACCCTGAATATAGTCTGAACTTATTTCTGCTTTGTGCTTTACAGGAAACAGTGGCCATGAGAAACAAATTGCAAATGTTGAAAGAACGAAAATCGACCCCTGTTGGCCGAAGTCCGGTATGATCTTGTTCCTCCATAAATTTGTTTTTGGCATCACATCATTGTAATTATTTTGAATTTGATCATATCTTCTTAGGTTTTTCAAAAGGAGACGCAAATTCTTGATGCAGAACCAATCTTCAAGCACACCGGCGAAACGATTCTTGCACCACCACGGAATAAGGTTATCGAGGTAAACCAGATATGAAGGGAAAGCAATCAACCGGAAGAGAGCATTCTTTGCGACACCTAGCTACGAGCTTTGATTTGAACCAGAAGGGAAAGACTTATAGTGAAAAGAAGGAAGTTTACTTTGCGAAGTTCTTTACCAGCTTTGACTTGAACCAGAAGGAAACGTTTTACAGCGAAAAGGATGCTGTTGCTCGAAGCATGGCACCGGTTTTTGATTTAAACCAGATTTCGGTAATTTACTTGTAGTTGGTACGAGTTTTTGTATGTAAATATGTATTTACAATCTTTGATCTTGAGCTAACTTCTTCTCAACTTTTATTCCATTGCAGACAGAGGATGAAGAACTACAGACTAATGTTAACTCAACGAGAATAGAGGAACTCAAGAGAAGTTCATTCAGAATCAGAAACGATGAGCAGCACAATGACATTAAGCTATATACCCTGCTGGAACACCGGAACGGCCCGAGAAGAGTCGGAAAATGAAAGATCAGGTGGCATAGGGTTTAGGTCTCGAACTCGACTTGTAATCGAAAATGCTTAGTTTGAAAGGGGATGATACATGTTAGTCTGGCTTCCCTCCCTCCCTCCTCCCTCCCCTTTCTTATTGCTCTATTCTTCTCTCTTTTGTAAAAAGAAAAGAAAGAAAGAAAATAGTTGCACCTATTTAAGCAATTTATGAAAGATAACGTGGAAGTGGATGCTTGGGAATCTGAAATATTCAAACGAAAATGCTGTTTATTTGCATCACGATCATGGTGGATGCTGGGAGTAATGGAGAAGCAACTTTGTTGTCATATTCCACAATTTTGTCCTAGCCTCATTGTTTTTTTACACTTGCTAAGCAATGGAAGGTGCCGGCTACAATTCCATGAAAAGGCATTTGGATTAGGCCGAAAGTTCTAAACAAAAATATTTTACAAGGATGAGATCATGGAACTATAGTTTACATCATAATACAAACTTGACTAGATGTCAATCGAGATGGACATAATATTTACGTTAGGAAGATAGAATTTCTAAAATTTTAAGATGAGACAACCTTATACAATTTCAAGAAGAACAAAATTAAATTATTAATATATAAAAAATATTTAAAATATATGGTAATTTGAGGTTTTTGAGGGCATAACTGCTATCGCCGCGCTGGAACTAGTTGAAATGTCTGGAGAAAATGAATGTTAGGTTAAGTCTCAATTCATGTAGTCTTCAGATAAGATAGTGGTCTGGGAATACAACCTTGTTAAGGTAGTCAAATTCCCGCCTCTTCATTTAACAACCTTAACTGTGGAATTAACCCCTAATCTCTCCCTCTAATTGCCATCTTAAAGTTTAATAATGAGCACCAATAACAATTGTCAAAACCCCCAGAAACAAGGGACATAATAAATAAAAGAATAGATAGACATCAACCAAAACAAATTACAATGCATAGAGATTCTTTTTCTCTATTTAAACACTAGTCATGCAATAGCACCCCTTATTGATCATCATCATCTAATTCCGGGATTCTCACTTGGTGCCAGTTTCCTCACCTTCCGAATCCTTCAGCAACCTCCCAGCTTCATCATCAGCCCATGCAGTCATCTTCTGAGCTTCTTTAGCCTTCAAAGCCTGCAACTTTGAATGATTATAGTATGCAACACCCAAAAACGCCAGCCCGTATCCGAACAAGTTGATGGGCGTCACTGTATCCTTAATCACAGACCATGAGAAGGCTATCAACAACCAGTCCTTGACAACCCCAGCCACATTCATGGTCAAAGCAGACGTCTTTCCCACGAGCAAGAACACGGATAGATTCAGAGCGAAAGCACATAATGAATTGGTGCCGAAAATGAGGAGATCGAAACGGAAATCCGTCATCACTTTCAGAACCGGGAACTCGACATAAATCCACGGCACCAACAGGAAAACCAAACAGCACGGTGCAACGTAATACAGAGATGTAATGGGATTCAGGGTGATCCTTTAGAAGTAAGCAAGATTTGGATCATAACTAACCTAGTAGCCTCAAGGCAACGGCTCCCAGCTGCAAAATCACACCCCAGGTATCGAATCTAGCTTCCCCGTAAGCAGCGATGGCGACCCCGAGAGAGATGGACAACATGTTGGCCATTGTGTCCGTCTTAAAGGCCTCCTTTTGAAAAGGACTCCAATGGAATAAACGGCCACGGGCATGAGGCTTTAAGCATCTGAATGAAGGAAACAGACAGGTAAATGTAAGCGGAATTGGAGAGCCAGAGGCTGAGAGAGTAAAGGGCGCCGATGGGGACGACGGAAGAGAGATAAAGGTCGCGAGACATGGAAACGGGCTCGACTAATCGGAAGACCTTGATGAGGAGGAAAGCAAGGGTGGAGCAAAAGGACATGTGGATGATGGTTAGAGAAATGGGGAAAGGCCAATTGTACATCTTCTTGTCGAGGATGTACTTGTAGACGATGACGGAGAAGCTGAGGAAGATCCAGAGGAGACATAGGTGTAGGAGAGAAGGATGTTCTTGAGGACGCTGTGACTCAAAGATCCAGCCTTTTCCATTTTTTTTGCTTGGGTTTTTTGGGAGACACCCAGATGTGGGAAGAAGGAGGAGGAGAAGATGGATAGAGGAAGGAGAAGAGGTCAAGACAAAGAGCGGATTTATGGGGGAAGTTCAAAACATTGGTTTTTATAATGTACGTGAATGTCCGTGTTGTATTTGTTGCTGTAAGCCTGTAAAGGGCCTCTCTTGGCCCTTTTTCTCATGTTTATCATATATTTCTTCCTACCTTTTACTCTTGTGGTTACTAATTCAAAAAAAAAAAAAAGTCATAGTAATATAAATCTAAATGTGAATTATATTTTAATTGGTTGATCAAGTTGTTTATTTTTTTCCTCTTACATTTAAAATAATAGAATAAGTATATTTAATTTGTTAATTAAATTCTACATCTTTGTCTCATCATATTCTCTTAAGGTCATGAGTTATAGACCTATTGAGCATTCTTTTCCTTCTCCTGTAATCCCCTTCCCCTTGCTCTAGGTGGGATTATAATTAGTTTTAAAAATTTTCAAAAACAAAATATAAAATAATAAATTGATAAAAATAATTTTTTGAAAAATTAATAAAAATATTATATAAAAATATTTATTTTTATTTTTTATGTAGTAATGTTTGATTATCTTATTTAAAAACTATAAAATATATTAGAAAAAATATCTCTATAATTATATTATTCATTATTTAAAAAACAATCTTGATCTTAGAATTTACCCAAATAATTTATAATAAAAGAGAGAATTAAAGTTGTTATGGATCTAATGTCCCATAACAAATACTGAAGTGATGAATGATTTGTTGAAGCCTAGTCAATAAATACTTTATTTAAAAAATAAAAATATTATATAACATAAATTTTATACAATTTATATATCAAAATAATAAATCTTTATTTAATTTCAACAAAAAAAAATTATGTTACAAGACAACATTTACAATATAAGAACACACATTCCAGATTGCAAGTAAGGAAAAAGGGGCCTAGTGTTGTGTCACTCGTTGTATATAGGGTCAAAACAGGATATGTGTGCCAAGACCAATCATGTATTTGATTTCATGGCATAATTAAGAATTTAAATTATAGTTGGTGATCGTGTTTTTAATTATATTGAATTTATCGTGATTACAACAAGAACGAGTGTTATTATAATAATGACTGGTGAGATTGTGGGTCCTAGCTGCAACTGAACATGATGAGGACATAACTATAGCAGAGATTGATTATTCAATACTTGAGCAGCTAAGGATGGATCTCCTTTTGGCAAAGCAACGGAGTGGTGATCTCTATAAGTTGGTACATGTTCGGTGACAAAATGTTGATTGATTCGAGAAGAGAACCATGTAAAGAGCTGTGGTCAATGGTGAGAATTTTCCTTAAGAAACGAGGAACTCTACTAGAAATCATGGGAATGATATACTCCTTTATCCGGATGAAGAAAAATCAGTCGTTAACGGGATGTTAATCATTCTAATGAAACCCGTATTTGAACAATAATCGGATGTGTTACTATTTTCTTGTACACACCTAACATTTACATTGAGTTGTTATCGCATATATATATAAGAGTGGACAATTGATATATTGTTGGATTGATCTATAAATAAAGATGTGTTTTAAGAACACCATCAAAGAGTATCCCTACAACCCCTAGAGATGGTATAGATAGGGATGGACTGAAGGAAGTTAGCCGGGTTGATCATGTGCATCTATTATGTCTCACAGTTTTGATTCAGTTTGTAGCTCCTCAAACTAAATCATCGTTAGATGGGCATGAGATGCCACATTAGGCTATAGAAGCGGTCACCACCTTTAATTTTTTTCCATTTCTTTTCAAAACACAATATGTAATGATAAAACACAACATAAATAACAGTTATAAAATATTTATACAAACCAATGTTTCGTGACACTGTAATTTGAATCAAAATAATACAAATTCTAAAGTTTATAAACCAAATACATGATTAAGTGTCCTCAAACAAGCTCAAACTACTAACCTACGAACGAAAACATCTAGACGTTAAGCTTTACAAACTCAATATATATCATATCACTAATTTAATGAATATATCATGAATCTCATAAATATAAGCATATTAACTAAATATATAATAAGCAAAGAGTATATAAAGATATTTCACAATCTATAACATGGCATGATTAACATCAACAATATAAGTTTGATGTTTTCTTAATATGTAACTAAGGGCCTAGCTATGAACACATTATAGTCACTAGATACAAATTATATCTCAATCACACGCGTATACACAATCACTACATATTGTTCATCGTTTATCCATGATCTACACCTTAAGATCAGTATACACAATTTAATCTCTAGCTTTAGGGTTTATACCCATAATATCAATCTTCTCTATGACTCCAATATTAGCGTACATTAAATCATACACATAACCACAATGTCAGCACCCGAATTGTAAGCAAGTAAAGAGGGGTTTAGTGTCGTGGTCACTCTTTGTATAGGGTCATAACCGGATATGTGTGTCAAGATCAATCATGTGTAAGACTTTATAACATGATAGAAGAAACATAAACAAAAAATACATCACCTCAAGCATTTTAATTTCTACATCTAGTATTTTTTATTAAGTTATTTTCGTTTATATGTAAGGTGGACAGTTGACGTGTTGTTGGATTGATCTACATGTAAAAGATATGTGTCTTAGGAATATTATTAAAGGCTACTCTTACCGTCTCTATCAATGGTGTGGTGAGTTTCTTTTGTAACGTCCAATGCCTTATTTTCAATAATGGTATATTTTTCAATTTAGGGAATGCATGATTGATCATGTGCATTTGTGATGTCCTATGATTTTCGAAAATTTCAAATGAACATATATTTCAAATATTTTATTTATATTTTCTATTAATAATGTATTTTTATTTTTAAAAATTTTATAACTTTGTCATATTATAAAATTATAGAAGTTTGTCTCTTAACATAAAATCATATTTTTACCCCGAGTATAAAAAAATTTAGGATATTGAGTCAAAAATTAGATGGCAGAAGTCTTGCATTGGAGAAACTAAGCAACAAAAACAAATTAATGAGTATTCCAACCATAATCTTTCCAGCTTTTCCTTTAAAAGAGTTCAAAAATTCAAAGTCAGAAAATTGTTCAACATAACATAAATAATAGTAGACTTTTAGGAGGAAGGAGACATGGATGGGGAGGGCCATCTTTCTTTTTCAACTCTTTGTTAAGGTCAAAAATATTTCTTTAAGGACCCATTTTACTCCACGTTGAAGATTCCATCTTTTCCTTAGGACTAGGTAGGGGTGCATTCGGTTCGATTCGGTTTTTTACTAAAAATTGAATCAAAATAAATAGTTTTTCAAAATTTAAATCAAAACCAAATGGTTAAAAAACCCGAAAAAACCGAAACTGATTTTTTCGGTTCGGTTCTTTTTTTTAACGGTTCAAGTTTTTCGGTTCGGTTCGATTTATCGGTTTTTCAATGAAAAAATCACTTGAAACTATAATTTTTTTTTAAAAAAAAACTTCTTATTCGGTTCAATATGGAACAAATGAGTTCTATATGGAAAACCCGAACCGAACCAAATCAAAAGAATTGAGACTTTAAACTGAACCGTTTAATGCCAAATCGAACCGAACTATTTTACTCGATTCGTGTCGATTTTTCGATTTTCTCGATTTCGTTGCTCAGTGCTAGGACCAGGAGTTAGTCTTTTACAAGTTCAACTGCCACGTTGAAAGGATTGGAAATTGACTGACAAAGACGGAAAGTTTTACTGTATGACAGTTTTAATATACAGTAAAAAAATGTTACTGATTTTATTATTATTTTTTTTAATAAAATTGGCAAAGAATTATTTAAATATCATTATTTCTACTTAAAACATTAATTTTTTTTATTATTTTCGGTAAAGTGTCAAATAATAACAAAATAAGTAAAAAAAAATAACAAAATCAGTAACGCTTAATCAGATATGTGTATAGTAAATACATATTATCAGCCATTTATGTGTGACAGTAATTAATGTAATTGCTGCTACTCTCTTCAATTTTCCCTTTTCTAATAATAATACAGAGTATGTTTATTACATTATATTAGAAATATGATTGGATTAAATTTATTGAACAGTCTCAGTGATCAAAATGAGTATTGTTATTTTTTAGATATTTTCGATTCAAATAGTTGTATCTTCAAGGTATATGGATATTGTCAATAATTAAATTTTTTTTTGAACATATACTACTTTATAATTATCTAAAATTATTTAAAAACAAATATACATTATTAAATTAATTCATGTATATATATCCAAGGATAGACTGAGAGCGAAGACTGAAACTCTTTGAAAATTTTAAGTTTTAATATAATTTAAATATTATTTATTGATAATCTAATTATTATCGTATACATGTATTTAACAGATAATCATCAAACATATTTAAGATTCGAATCCAATATCACATTAAAATGTAGAAAGCTGGCGTATATTATTATATGCAAGAGAAGCGGACTGTGGTTCCAGATCATATTTAGGAGAAGTGAATTATGTCGTCATGCATGCAGGCTAAGCCAAGCGGTCCATCCGATAGCTACAACCGATTTAACAGGAATCCACAAAACAATGGCGTCCATTACTTGAGCTTCGATAAATTTAAAAGCAGTAGATAGAAAAATGGTAAGATTTAACATCCAGCCATGCTAATGCATTCCATATCTCTCATCAATTTCTTGTCAATAAACCATAACAACGAAATAGGATAATTGTAAGATTTTATGTTAAGAGATGAACTTATAAAAGATATTAACTTATAAATTTTATGGGCGAAATCATATTATCAAAAATAAAATATGCAAAAAATTAAAATTTTTAGAAAGGTGACTGCTACTCCATCCTCTTGGTCCATCCCTACAACGTACATCTTTCCCCATTACTACGAACGACATTAACTACCATCCAGCTACTTTCATTTTGTATTGTTATTATAATATCTACCATCAAAACAAGTTAATTTTTTCAATTTTTTTTTCTTTTTGCATGGTGCTTGCGTGTTAAGAAATTTAAAAAATTTAAACAAATATTATTTTATAATCACTTAAGATTATTAAAAAAATTCTGAAACTTTAGGCAGTTAAAAATTGAGAAATTAGTCCCTCTGTTTTAATTTTTCATAATTTAAACATTATTCTTTTATGAAAATTTATAACTTGATTCAATTAGATAACACTATTAAATTTTATCGTTAAATTGTTAATATGAGAATCAATAATTCAACCATTTATATGTAAGAAATTAACAAAAATCATCAGTTGAGCAATTTATATACAACAAATTAACAATAAACAACAATTCGAGTTCATATGTTAACTTGCAATGGAATTAGTTTCTCATTTCTCGATTATTTAAAATAAATGGGCTAACTTCTAAATTATGGAATTCTATAGTAAGTTATATCCTTTCTTTTCATTTCTCGAGTAATTCTTCAATCATCTGCAATGCAATCCTGTCTTCTTCTCCCATTACATGACTTTCGCCTTCAATATTATCAGCTACATTAGGCAGCGACGATGACGACTCCTGTGATAATGCAGGTGCTGGTGTAATCATCTTTTTATTCCCGAGCTCAACTCTCATGACCCAACTGGAACTCGAACGAGTGCCTGCACGTTTTTGCCAGACTCCAATATGAGCATTATCGGTGTCGAGCCTGAGGCAAGTGAGGGATGGAGATTGGTCTTTGCAACACTTTCTGAGCTTAGCATTGAGAACCTCAGAAAGAGCATTGCCCGGCAATGGAGTCTCATCTACTTTACGACCGCCATCTTCGTCACTGGCGGCAGGGAAATTGGTCTTGGCATTTCGTCCGTTCATCAAAATGGCAGCCTGATCATATGCTCTCGCCGCCGCCTCTGCCGTCTCGAATGTGCCTAGCCACACTCTTCTCTTCCTGTACAAGATATAAAAAACACAATCAAAATCACAATATATATATACATATAAATATGCGGGCAGGGTGGCTTACAGTAAAGGATGGCGAATCTCGGATACCCAAGAGCCCCACTGACGCTGCCGGACACCTCTGAACTTCCTTGTCTGTACCATGTCTTATTTTTGGAGAGAAAACCTTGCGGACATCCTCATAAATATGGAAGCAGAGGCCATGGGAATTATTGGTGTCGGCGGATTGAATGGAAACCGGAGACTCCGAGTAATTAGTACTATGAGCAATAAAGATTTTCACCTACGCAGACATGTCAGAAAACTAGGTTTCGCAACCGCAAAGAATAAATTAATAATATCATGTTGACAATTCTCTTCGCTTGTAGCGGTTATAGTTAGTGATTGCGTACGCACGTAAACATATTCTCATTATCAACTACGTATGTAGTAAAGTTTTCGACCCATTTAGAAAGCTAAGAATTGTACGAAAGAGATGGAACTTTGGGTGAATGAGTTATTAATATGGTAAAATATGTATTTAGTCACATATTTATTCCCATAATTTTATTTTGATCATTTAATTATTTTCTTTCAAAATCGTAGTAACATTATTTTCTTTCAAAATCATAATACCATATTCTTGCGGATGAATTGTATGTAAGAGATAACTTTGGATGAATGAGTTATTATCAGGGTAAATTATGTATTTAGTCATTCACCTATTCTTGTTGTTTAGTTTTGGTCACCCAACTTTTTTTTTCAAAATCATACATAATGTTATGTTTTGGTCACATATTATTAAAAAATTAACAGTGGTGTTTATATCTCACTATAAGATAATGTCATATCATCATTGGAAAAAAAATTAATTGCATGCAATCAAAACATAATATTATGTATGATATTGAAAAATATAGTTAGATTATCAAAATAAAATCACGAGAATAAATGAGTGAGTGAATACATTGTTTACTCTTATTATTATTAGGTGTGATCTAAAGTTCTTTTTTCTTGCATTGGCACGGGAATTTCTAGCTTTTGAGTTGGCATATTAAATATTCATAGGAACTTAAATAGTTAGTTGATTATTAAACTAGTGAGCCGACTGTGATTTTTATGGCAAAAGTGATTTCAATTTTTAGTGGTGAGGATTAGGTATCTTTTAGTTTATTGGTTTCCTTCAACCTTTACATCCGGCAGCAAGGTCCTCCTATGATTGGCTAAAATGGTAGGATTTTGAAGCAATTTGGGTCATTTAAAACTCATGGCATCTCTTCATAACGCAACTGTCAACAGCACAATTGAATCTCATAATAAGTAATAAAAAGCCTGAATCAAGCTTCTAATTAGAACTTGTTTTATTCACATAATCTAAAATTACTTTTAAGAATATGATTTTTAGAATATAATATTATTGATATATTACAAAGAATTTTATATGCCACTTTTGGATTATTTGGTATAATATTTGATGATAATATTTAGTTCGAAAAGTATAAGATCATTTGAAAGTAAATTTTATCAAAGTGTCGTTAAGATATATTTTAATTTCAATAATTTAAATTTCTAATATTAAATTAAAAATATTTCTATAAAATTCATATAATTTATCATGAAATTTCAGAAACAAACACATCTTAAGAGAAATTTGAGAGAAAAATTATGAATATTAAAAGAAAATTAAAAAGATTAATCTTTCTAAATTTTATGTGAGGGAAAAGAGATTAATTTATTTTTATATAAATCATTTTTATAATCTATTTTAGGTAAATTCTCTCCATATATATATTTATTATATTTTTACAAGAAGTAAAAAAGTTTTCTATAAATTTGTAATACGTTATATAACAATTTATATTTTTAATCACTAAAGTGAATCTTTTTAAAGATGGACACATGATTCAAATTTGTCAGGTTTCGACCAGACCCGATCCTATTGGGTCAGACTTTTTCTTTAAAAAGTTGGGTTCAGGTCGGTTTAGGGTGAAAATATTTGACCTGATCCGATCTAAAAAATATAATTATATTTTATATATTTAGAGATATTTGCAATAATACTCTTATGTATATTATTTTTTTCAATTAGATCCATATTTTTATCAAATAAAATTAATATTTTTATAAATATATTTATCGCGGATCGGATGAGATTCGAGTTTTATGTCAAAAAGACGGGTCGGATTCGGAATAGATAAAGTTATTCTAAACCCTGATCAGATCGATTTTCAAGGGATGATCAAAATACCCCAAACTAGATGGGTCCCGACCTGACTCGACTCTATTGGATGAGTTTTTTTATTGAATTTTTAGGGTTTGGGGCAGGGTGAGGCTGGTTATATACTAAGCAGATTCGAGGAAGGGCGAGGCAGGGTTTAAGGTAAAAAATATTGGCCCGACCCAATCCAGTATAAAATATATAATATATTTAGGATTTTAAATATTTTTTATTTTATAATGTTAAAATATATTATTTAATTATTAAAAATATATTAAAATATTATGAAATATATTATTTTAATAATTTAAAATATAACAAATGATTATAAATATATTATTATTAAAATAATTTTTATTATTTAAAATATTGATATATTCGGGTCGAGGTCGGGGTTATAGTCTAAAAATCGGGACATGTTCGAGACGAGGAAAAACCTAAAAATTATCGAGACGAGCGGGTCGAGTATTAATAAAATATTTTTGGGTCATGGTCGGGGCATCCAAAAACCCGCCCTGCCCCACCCCGTGCCCATCCCTAGTGAAAGATATAAATTTTTTGGGTCATATTAAATTGACCGAAAACTAGACTCAATTCAACCCATGTTCATTCCTAACTCTGCTACATGATATTATCACTTTTTTATTTAGAGTTTGAATTTTCAATCATTTCTCATTATAAAAAATATATATAAGTCTAAACAACATTCAATTAAGTTTACGGGTTATTTCATATTTGTGTATTTTCCATTCCATTTTAACTAATGTTTTAAGAATGTACGAATTAAATGATTTTAGTAGTTTAGGAATTTGTTGTTATTTTTTGAGATCTTGAGTTCAAACATCGCGTTTGTAAGAGTTTGAGCTTTCATTATTAAAGAACTAAAAATCTTTAAACAGATGCTATAACTTATATTCACTCTAAATTTATAAAAAAAACTTTTATTTTTTTTTTGCTAAGTTCCCATTTGGTGATATTTTATGATAATTGTAATTTAAAGAGGAGAAGGATGATATAAAATTCGAATCCAAATATTTAATGGTAAAAAGGTGATTCAATTATGTGGACCGTGACGGCAAAAAGAAGTTAAAGTAGTAGAAATTATTTACTTGGAAAGTAAATGTTATGTTGTTCTTAATTAGGGGGTAGGTTAACTACTCATCCGTTGGCATTCTCCCATTGGTGAATAGGTGAAGGCAATGCATATGTACATCAAATTAATGGCCAAACTCATCATTTAGTTTCAACTAAAATTTATAAGTTCGCAATAATTCTACCCACCAACTCGTCTTTGGGTCAACAATTTCTCTATTGAACAAAGTATGTTAATCCAATATCAAATTAAACAGTTCAAAATAATTTATAATAGTAAAATTAGAGAAAATAACATATCTAAAAATATTTTTGAAGATGAATAGACATATATAAATAACATAAATTATAACCTAAATAAACTTAATTATCGATAACTATTCAATCACTACAATTATAAGAAAATTTAACTTAATTATTAAATAGAAGTCAATATCTAACAATTTGTTTATGAGTTTCTTTTTTTTCCTTTTTCTTTGATGCACACCGTAGATATAAGCAAAATGGCTGTAAAGATTTGTAGAAAGTTGTAATATATTGAAGATAAAGATGGAAGCCACTTAGTGGCTACAACAAGTAATATGAGTTTTATTTTATAAATTAGGTTGATGTTATGAATAATAATGAGTAATTGATAATAAAAATAGAATAGACATACAGATTTTACATAAAAGTCATTCCCAGAAAAAGGTTTTTACCATACCCTGAACAAATTACAAAAAGAGATTGTAAGAGGTGTACAACGAACTCTAAATACGCTGCAATTCATACCAAAACCATTACTAGATCTAAAAAGTAGTTCCGTTTCTAGGATGAAACTTGAATAGGTATGATTTTTTTTTTTAAATGGTACCAAAATGAAACAAAAGTGATTATGCCTTGAGTGAATCCCCTCGCATAGCAACCCTCATTTTCTATGATTCCTTTTTCCTTAAATTTCTTGTGAGACGTGTACGTATCTTGTTCCTGGGCAAAATGTGAACAAAACATCAATGAAGTAAAGCTGTTTCCCCACATGATTCTTCTCCATTTTCTGATAAATTTTGCATGTTCACGGACTGCAAGGAATGTTTTTAATGTAAGTCAGTGGCTTAATCATAACAAAGGAAAATTTTGATTGTGGTGGGTTGATATAACTACAAATAAATGTACTAAAAATCTATGACATATGATTATTAAGGTTTCTGGAACAATCACCTCGTAATTAACAGGGACGAATCTACATGGTGCTTGGGAGGGGGCACTTTCCCACCATAAAACACACCTACATCCACTACTGTCCCTGGTTATAGGTTTCCTATAAAATGATCTTTATTTTGTAAGCCCGCGTACTAATTAATTATAGGAACTAATTTGGATTAAAAAGTCAAATATATGCACTAATTTGTACAAGAATCCAAGTTGAGGCATTTCATTGGATAGAAAACAGTTTATGTACCAAGTTAAACCATGGAACTGAATTTAGTTACTAAAATATATATATACCCTAAATGACATCCTTCTTCTTGTAAATGAAATCAAAGAAAAAAGTAATAATTTTATTACGATGGTTGTTGGTTGCTTGAAGAATATCCAATACCTATTTTAGTGAACCTTTATTGTCCACTGCTGCATCAAACTTTACAGCAAATCGACTGTGACCTATTGACTACATTACAAGAAATTTAGACTAAAATTTTGAAAATTATAAACATTATTTATATGTTGTTGCTGTGAAAAGTTTACCTAAATTTATGGTTACTGTGCAAATCTGTCACTGTACTTTACGAGAACATTGAACCTTCGCACTAAACTTTAATTGATATTTATTATTTTACTTTTTGAATAAAGGTAAATTTAATGCTATACTCCAAGTCTTCAAACCTATATAGGATTTTTCCACTTCATTTTATTTGAATGGACTTATGTTAATTTTTTCATCGATTTTTCTATCCAGTTTTAATTTTTTATTGTGTTTTTACGAAGGTTATTGGATTCTTTTGATGTCGGTCACCATTTTCAAGAAAAAAAATTCGTTTTCTCCTATATTTTTTAATTTAATATTTTTATTTTTGTACGAGCTTTTTGATGGCAATTGTTCTCATTTTTCTCTCTATACTTGGCTGCATTGTAATTTTGATTGTTTCATTTAGTTTTATTAATGAAATTCAATTGTCGTTACTAAAAAATAAAAACCGGACATAACACATCATGTCATACAAAATTTATTGATATAATATATGAAACATCAAATTTTTATTCGATTAAACTTAATTATAAACTTATAAAATTTAAAACTAATCCAGTCACAACAAATATATAGTAATCAAATTTAAAACTTACTTTGTATTCTTTCTTGCCTTTTACTTTCTTGTAGAATTAAATTTCATTACCCAACTCTCATAAATCGTAATCAATGCTTTTAAATTCTCAATTAAACCCTATTATACAATTAAGATAACTTTTACGGTGACATATAGATATAGATTATATCAGTAAAAGATATGTATGATGTTATTTTAAATATTTAATTAGTTGATATCACAAATTAGATAAATATTAATTCAATTAAGAAAAAAAAACTATGCGATGAACAATTGTAAATATTATAAAAATAATATGTAATATCTATATGTAAATGTGTCTAATCATATTACTGTAATTTATTTTATTTGGTCACCTAACTATTATCTTATTCTTATTTTTGTCACTAAATTATTTTTTAGTATTTTAGTCATTAACGTCATGTTTTAATTCTATTTTAGTTATTTGTCGTCAAAAAACTAGTACACCTAATTAGTATATTGTATAAGTTTTGGAGACTAAAGCTGATATAATACCAAGACACATAACCGTCTAATTTAATTTTTTTGGCAATTAGTAACCAAAATAAAATCAAAATGTAATATTAGTGACAATTTTATTAAAATAGATACATAAAATATTAATATTTTCATCTATATACCTAAAATATTTTTTTTATCAAAGTAATTATTTAAAATATTAATATTTTCGTCTAGATGTATAAAATATATTATAATCAATATTACAAGTTAATTTTAGATACCTTACGCTTTATATATTTAAATTAGGGGTAATGTCAAAATTAACATTCAACATTTATTAAAATGATTATTTAACCCCTGTTTTAATTTTTGGAGCATTTTGACCCCAAATATTTCATTTTAGGGTAAAAAGACCCTTAACATTTGACAGAATAATCACCTTGCCCCTTGTTCTTTTTTTTTCTAGGACATTTTAACCCTCAACGTTTCATTTTATGTTAAAAAAGGCTCTTATTTTGGAGTGTTAATCGTGTGTTAATCAATAGTTTTCATCTATAGAGGGAGCTTTTTGCCCCAAAGTGAAACGTGGGGGTCAAAATGCTAAAATGAAGAATAAGGGTCGAAATGACATTTTGAAAAATGTTAGGAGCTATTTTTGACACTATGCCTTTAAATTAATAAAATACTAGTATTGACACCTCAATAGAAAAAGAAATATTTATCTTAAATAAGCAACCCCAAATTTATCTTAAAAATCCCCAATTCCCAACCCTAGCCATCGTACCCCTCACCGATCCACTCCGATCCGGCCGTCGCCAGAGTGCACCGTCGCCACCATCGAACTGGTGTCCCACCCCGACCAAACTCCAACCGTCGAAGGCTTCAGATCGATTGTCGTTCGTCGTGGGTGAGAGGTTGAAGCTGCACTGAATACCCCCTCGTCGCTTCGTTCTTTCATTGATTTCGGCCACCTCCGTTGTCGTCTCGCCTCAGAACCCCCAAATTTGGACTCACCATCGTTGACCGCATAAAACCAGATCGGTCTCGTTGTCCGTCGTTGCCATTTTTGTCGACTTTCGGTGTGGGTAAGCTTAGGTTATATTTTTGGTTAATTTTCTTTCGTTTTGGCATGATTTTGATTCATTTTTGGCTAGATATTGAATGTAATTGGTTGACCGAAGTTGTAGGAGTAATCAGCCATCGACCAGAGCCCTTTTCATCGCTTCACGCGTCGCCACGTGCCGTCGAGTGCGCGTGGGGCTCGTCCACAGCTCTGGGAGCCTTCTAGAATCGGTCCATGTGGACCGAATTGGTTTTAACTGGTCCAAACTCAGACCGAACCAAGTCAACCTGAACCGATATGAGTCAACTCGAATCGGTTTTAACCGGTCCGAGTTGACTCTGTAACACCTCCAACATGTACCCGACCTGAATACGAGTCCAAGATGTCACATTGACTTTTTAAAACAATATTATTACAAAATAACAAAACATTTGGACTTATATTAAGTAAATACAATATATATATTATTAAAATTATGTTTCATTATCTTAACCTGACAATATCTTAAAATTTTATAATTCCAATACATTTTTCATCTCATAACCTTGTTAGCCAACGCTAACATTTTTCATCCAGAATGCAAACTCTTATCATATTCAATATCATATCCACACTTTTGCTTATATACAATATTACCCCTTTCATTTCGTTATCCATTTATCCTTTTTATAATCAGCATGGCCTTATACATAACTAAACCATATCATGTTCTTCATACTCTCATGCTCTTTTATATCACATATATTTATCCTCAACTATCACTCATTATCACATTTTCATGACTTTGATAGTCAACTTTACTTGCACAAAACCTTATTCTTTATCATTCTTATACTTGTGTTTTCTCCACTTGTTCCAACAATTACCAGATTTCAATACTCATCTAACCCATTTAAAATATTTTTTCTGCTTCAATTTACATAACTTCTAACAGAACTTTTAACCCAATTCACAAAGGTTATCTTTAACCCTGACTTATTATCAATTAACTCCTTGTTTAATATTTCAATATCAGACCCTACTGCTTGAGTATGTCTAACTCTCATCTGATTTTATTCTCTGACGGAGAATACAACTAATTCATATCTGGTTTAAAGTTGAAAACAAAATCTCTACCTTTCTGTGATGGTGATTAATTCTATTAAGCACTAATTCTTTTAATCATCTGAGATTTTTGTTCTCCAATCTTTTCGTTCTGAGATCTCTCTAGAGCTTTAATGCGATTAACCATTTCTTGAAATGAGAACAAATTCAAAACCAGTATCACTCTTTTAATTTAAGGCACAAGCCCTAAACAACTGATCACATGTATCATTATTAATCGAAATTCACTCAGCAACAAATTTACTTAACTTATTAAACTTACATTCATACACATGTAAGTGTAATTCCCTTGCTTCAAGCTCGTATATTCTGGCTTCATTTATCTTATAAACTGGTCATAGATGTACTTATTCTTGAACTCTTCTACAAACAATAACCAGGTCACTTGATCTTTTAACATTCTTATGGTGACATTTGTCCACCATACTCTAGCTTGCCCACGTAGTAACGAAACTACTCAATTTAACTTCTTCACTTTGGAGAAATGAAAACCGTCTAACATTATCTTCATATTATTTATCCAAAGGTTTATAACAACAGAACCTTCCTCAAATTCACCCTTGAACTCGGGTGATCTTAACTCTTTTAACTATTTCGATATATTAATTCTATTAGTTAAAGAAGTATAAAAATTGAAAACACATTAGAATATCATTCAACATCATAATAAACATTCTCTAATCTTATACAGACACTCCCTGAGGTGTACGCTCTTCTCCCTGCCTGGCCAGGGCAGGTGAATTGCTATTACCTTCAGTCTATCGCCTTGTGCTTCACTTTGGAAGCTCTCATGATCATATATCTAATATAACATAACAATTTAACTCTATTAACAAGACATTACACTCCTTACACTATCATATTAGAAAAATTTTCACTTTGTGTTGCCATGTATACTTTTTAAAACACTTTTGACTTCGTTTTAAGCCTATAATCGGCCAAACCGTAGCTCTGATACCAATAAATGTAACACCCCCAACCCGTACCCGACCCGAATACGAGTCTGAGATGTCACATTGACTTTTTAAAACAATATTCTTACAAAATAACAAAACATTTGGACTTATATTAAGTAAATACAATATATATACTATTAAAATTATGTTTCATTATAAAAATTTAAGGTTAAAACATCTTTATGAACAATACTATACGGTATAAATAGTACCATGAACAGTGCTACAGTGTACCGATGCACTGCTACAGTGTACTGATGCACAAAAACATCGAATATAAATTGTGTCTCGATGCACTGCTACAATGTACCGATGCACTGCTACAGTAACTTTGGTAAAACATGTATAAAACTCATAAAATTCTAAGCTTTCATTCGTATAAAATTATCATTTACATATATACGTTTAAAACATTACAAAACTTAATCATATAACTTTACAAAACTGATTAGAGCATATCAGATTCAAATCTTTATTTTCATGCCAACCACTTTCATTATTACAAAATACATACTATTCAATTATTTTCTGATCTGATCTTTGGAAATGAGAAACTGACATGTCTTGTATAACTCTTACATATAACATTTTATATAACAGAATGCATGCATGTATATATATATATATATACAATCATTATCATTAGCCCATTTATCATATGATCTTATACTTATCATTTATGTATATCATATAACACATATATAATTTCACAAAGAAACACATATAACATCAAATAATTCCTGTGAAACATTTCATATCACCAAAAGCATATACATAACATATATTGTATTTGTTATTATCTCATTATTAGCCCATGTACATTACTGAGAACTCAAGATATTCGAGTACATTGAGGTTGTACACTATTGTTGTCACCACAGCTCGTATAAGTCTCACTGAGTGGCATGTGAAATTTGTCCCGAAGGACTTGTCCATAGATCCCGAAGAATCCAGGTAATCAGTCCATATGTCTCGAAGAACATAGGTAATCTATAACTCTCCATATGTCCCGAAGAACATAAGTAATCTGTAACTGTCCATATGTCCCAAAGAACATAGGTAACCCTCGACTCTTGGCATGCAAACTATACCCCTAGCTCTCATATCACATAACATGAGCATTATTTTTATACTTATCACTTTATATATTAACACATTCATATCACATCCTTCTTTCACATAGCTCTTTATCACATTTTATATGATCACATATTTCTTCTCTTCTGTCACGTACCACATGTACGTGTAATCATTGATCTTATATCATATAATTTTCTCGTATATTCTCATATCTCATTTTCACGTATTCATTTCATATTCATATGTCACATAGTTCATATCACTTTTGCATGTAATCACATAAATATATATATATATATATATATATATATTATATCTTTTTCACATATATTTCCCATATAACTCATATCATTTAATTCGTATCTTATTCTTATATCATCATATATATGTCATCTATGTTCGTTCACTTAATCTCTTATGTTCATATATCACATATTGCATATTCATGTAATCATATAAGTCATGTCACATATAATAACATATACATATAATAACATATACTTATTTTCATGTACTCGTGCACAAATAAGAATCAAATCAATCATATAACACTTTAGGAGTCACTTCTTACCATAGTAACTCTGTCACTGGCTCATCGCAAGCCCATGTTTGATCAATAACATAAGTACAATTAAATTTCACTCACCTTAGCTTTGCTTAATTTCCAATCCTTCTATAATATTTCCTTCTTTGAATCGAATCATAATTCATTGATCGTTCTAGGATTCTCTTACGTTCGATGTCTACATAGTCATACATTGGTACATATCAGTATTCTAATCGATATACTCTAATCTTTCATTTCTTATTTAAGGTATGCATCGATACACTCCATAGTGTATCGGTATATTCCTTGACGTGTGTATCGATGCACTACCTATGCATCGATACACAAATTTCATTCGATGTTTTCCATTTCAAATGGTGCATCGATACATTTCTTGTGCATCGATACACATTGAAAAAAATTCTGGAAATTTACCCTTGATGCATCAGTACATGTTGAATGTGTATCGATGCACACTAGCCCGAAATTCCAATTTATGTACGAACATTACTTCATTCTAACTTAATTGTGTTATATTCCAACCCCTTTCATATTCTTAACTCACATACACATGTTTAAACTTATTTATATCCATTTATCTCCTCTTTAACCTTAATATCCTCTCCTCTTTATGAACTTCAAGAATCATACCCAATTTTTAACATGTTTTAAATCCAATTCTAATACTCCATATTCCTTAATTAGGTTGATGACAAGTCAAATCCAACTTTCAATTCTTATTATAAACTCTATTTCTAGATTTCACTCAAGAACTTCAAATCTTTAATCTTTTCTAACTCCTTTATCTTTTGATTTTAAGATAACTTAAATTTTCCTTAAGCTTAGTTATCATCTAATGATCAAAACTCAAACTTTAAATCAACAAATAATCAACTAATTAGAAAACTTACATTTGCAAGCTTGACTCACTTTCTCTCGTATGATGAAGAAGAATAAGAAGAAGATGAAAGAATTGTGTGAAATCAAAATAGATTCCACGTGTTTCCATTATCTTATAAGGGAAATAAAAATCTTTCATGTCAAATGACCATTTTGTGCTTTAATTCTTTTAATAATTACTAACAACTTTCAGGAAATATTTCCAAATAAATCATTGAACTATTGAACTATTCTACTTTAATCACCAGATTCTGAAATTTTACAATTTAGTCACTAACACATAGTTTAGGATATTACAGACTCAGACCGAACCGAGTCAACCCGAACCGATTTGAGTCAACCTGAACCGATTTGAGTCAACCTGAATTGGTTTGACCTGATCCAACCTATTGACTTTGACCCAACATGTTGACTTTGACCGAAGTTGAATATTGACTGTTGACATTGACTTTGACCAAACAGTCAAATTTTCTAAAAAGTTATATTTTATATTTTTTGATGTCTTGAGTCCGAATCTGAAGTCTGTTTTTCCAAATTCGAACCCTAAAGCCTCTGAATTGACCGTTATACCCGAATGTGCATATGTAAATTAAGTATTTATTTCAGTGCATCAAATTTTACTAAAGGATCAAAGACTAATTAAAGTTATGGTATATTTAAGGTACTTGTGGATTTCGTGACCGTTCGCCTGCTCGACCCGGTTTTTCCTGATCCGCTTGTCCGCAAGAGCCCGTGAATACTCATATAGTTCTGTAACCCTGTTAAATATTCAGTTTAGATTATTATTCCGATTATAACCCTATTCTATAATAACTTAGGTTCCCGTTCAGTCGAAGAGCCTAGTGAAGCCAATGCTCTATAGATCTCCCGGACTAATACTTTTTGCGAGGTGTGTTCTTTGTGTGCCATATACCTGTTTTAAATATCTTATTGAAAAATCATGTGCAAATGATTGTTTTATCTGCTTTGCAATGTGACTATCTATTTGACTTGATTCTGTATGATTTATCTGATTTAAAGTATGATTTCTGATTTACTAAAGTAAGGCTGATTGTCTGATTCATGTTCTCTGGTTATTGTTTTTATTGATAAATAAATATGTTTGAACTCTGATTTCCAATTATCATTGGTTACTGTATGAAAAATATTTTTCTCTGGGTACTCTGGGATTTGGTAGAAGTCTCTGCAGGTTCAGCTCGGTCAAATTGGTAATTCCTTATATAGGTTCAGACCGATCGAGCTGGTAATTCCTTATAGACCTAAGGCGACTCTTGGGTGGCTCCTGGGCCTAATGGACCTAGTGGTAAGACTTTATGGACCTTAAGGTACTCCCTTAGGGTGGTTCTGCTATGTGCATTGGGTAAGTCCTTATGTGCCTGAAGACATTCCCCTCAGGTGGACACCTATGTTTCGGCTAGGTTAAGACCTTATGGACCCAAGGTGCTCCCTTAAGTTGGCACCTACGCCCTTCGGGCCTAGGGTTAGTCATTATGGATACAGTTATGGGGAACTACATAAGGTGTTCGGTTAGAGGGCGATACTGAAATTTTATACTAAAAACTCTACTGATGTTTTAATAATTGTGATCTGAACTAATTTTAAAAACTTAAATGTATGTTTTATTTTTGCACTGTTGGAACACACTGATTCCCTAGCTCACTCCCCCAAATTTTTATCTTTCAGATACTTTTTGGATAGGTGACCCGTACCTGACACTTGGAGGATAGACACATTAGTATAGTGACTTTTTGTTGTAATGTTTTATCTTCCGAGCTACATTTAATTTGGGTGACATATGCCTATATTTTGAAAATACTGCTTTTGTTATTAATGTTAGATTTGCTTCGATACTGATTTTGAAATATTTTATTTTTACGACTTTAATTTATTGAATTTAAACTTTAATGCTATTAATTATATTTTTGAAGATTTTTAATTATAATTCAGATTTTAAGTTATCGAATAATGTTTTTGGAAAATTTTTATCGCAATCCGCTAGATCTGATCGTAACGTATAGTCCGGATCTAGGAGTTACAATTAAGATAAAAATAGTTATGGACTATAGTTATCTATTTTTGAAATAAACTTGAATTTTGTTGTAACCGAGCAGCTCATATTCCTGTAATATTCTAGGGTAAAGTATACAATGGTCATTCAATCATATTAAAAATAATCCTTTAGACCTTAAACTTTTAGAAATTATAAAATGATCATTATAATTATCGAATTGTTATAAAATAATCTTTATACATTATAAAATAGTGATAATTTTTTATAAGTTCAAAGTTCATTCTATAATAATTTGATAACTTTAATGAATTATATTTTACTATCTCGATAAAGTTTAATACGACTAATTTATAATAGCTCGACAAAATCAATGGTCATTTTCCAATTTTTTAAAGTAATGATTAAGAAGATCATTTTAACATAATTTAGTCGCTGTGTATTTTACGCAATGTTCAATTGCAAATTGTCCAAATTTTATTTAGGCCCAAGTGTAAGTGGGCTACCAATTGTCGTCTCTTTCATCCCCAAGTAGGTAACTGCTCTGCACAGCACCAGATCGATCTCTTGTTTTTTCACCCGAACTCAAAATTTCAGATCAAGTCTTCTCTCTTTCTTTCTCCACATTCTGCTTAGATTCTTTCTCCGCCCTCGATCAGTCTAAATTGTCCGAATAGCATTGAGATTAGAGACCGTGATTAAATCTTTGTTTTTGATCTTCTGTATCTGTGTTGGAGGGTGGAAATGGAGGGGTTGCCAACGACCACGAAAAATGAGCGACGCTGGAGATCCAAGAATATACAGACATCCAAGCCTTCTTTACTCATGGCCTTTTTCTCTTGCGTCGCTTGGCTTTACGTTGCTGGACGGTTCGTTATCTTCCTTTTTTTTTTGCTTCTTGGAGATTTTTTCTTTTCATTTTGTATTATATTTAGGGAAAAAGTCTCATTGAATCCATATTTCTCTTCAATTAAATCAGCTTATAATTGTTTTTTCCCTTTTTCTTTTTTCGTAGCTAATAAATTGATAAATTAGAATTGTTTGATTTATTTACTTATTTTGCGAAATTTTGGTGAAACTTAGGTTGTGGCAAGATGCAGAGAACAGAACATTGCTTGCTAATCTTCTTAAGAAGAACATTGAACAGGTTTTTTTCTTTGATATTTTTATTAGGAATTTAGGACTCAGAAGGCATACAAATTCGTCTGGTTTTATGCTATTCCCTCTGTTTCTATTGTTGGTAAATATTTGAGTGTGTATAAAATCATTTTAACAACACAATTTACTATTAAATAAGATTTTAATTACTAGACTGTCTGTTTTCCCTCTGATTTTTCTGTTTTTGTATTGGTAGAGACCAAAGGTTCTTACCGTCGAAGATAAGCTGATGGTCTTAGGATGCAAGTATGTTTCTCAATTCTCATTCTTTTCATCTCTCTCACACTTTGCATGGTCTAATTGGATTCTTACTATCATTTTGGAATATTTAATTTGATTTTTAGGGATCTAGAGAGGAGGATTGCAGAAGTTCAGATGGATTTGACATTAGCTAAGAGTCAAGGCTACCTCAAGCACCAGTTGCAACAAAACGAGTCTTCAAAAAATAAGCTTCTAGCGGTTATTGGAGTTTATACCGGGTTTGGTAGTTTCTTGAACCGAAATAAATTTAGAGGATCTTGGATGCCTAAAGGTGAGCTGCTGGTTTCTTATAAAGTTTGAATTTAGGTCTTCTGTTGGATTTTATTTTCATTTCTGGTGCTTTCTAGTTTTTTTTTGCTTCTCTACATTGCTATATAAACCATGTCTTATCCACAGTATTCTGGTTTTGATAGGTGACGCTTTAAAAAAATTGGAGGAAAGAGGAGTAGTGATACGGTTTTTGATTGGTCGAAGGTATTCCATAATCATCAATCCTCATTTCACTCATGGTTATATATGGATTATCTACTGTCTTCTTTTCTTGGTTTCATTCCTCTGCTATTAGCAATGCTACAACATGTGGTCCGTGGGCACTAATTGGATTAACGACTTTGAAATTGGTAGTGCTAATCGAGGTGATAGCTTGGATCGCCATATTGATGAGGAAAATAATAAGACAAAGGATTTCTTTATTCTTGTAAGTGATGGCATTCGAATATGATTGCAATTATTGAACTTTTTTCTTTGAGGCCTACATGTCCTGCATAATAGCAAAGACTATCAGAACATTTCTGTAATTGGATGCAAGGCTTTGTCTTTTATAAAAATTTCTCTTTCCACTTGCTTATTGAAATTTGACTGGCTTAAACATAAATTTTGTGCATGCTTGTCAATTTTGATTTATTAGGACGGTCACGAGGAGGCTCAAGAGGAGCTACCTAAAAAGGTGAAATACTTCTTCAGCACAGCTGTTCAAAATTGGGATGCTGACTTTTACATTAAAGTTGATGATAATATTGACATTGACCTGGGTAAGGTTTCTTCCCGTTTCATTTGTATATAGTGTCGCAACTTTTTGGCTCTTGGCTTATCTCTCTTTTTTAACTGAAACATTAATAAAACATCTACTCCTTTTTCTACACGAAAGAGGGGTTGATTGGACTTCTGGAACGTCGACGTCGCCAGGATAGTGCTTATATTGGATGCATGAAGTCGGGAGATGTGGTTTCTGAAGAGTATGTATTGTTTATTTCTTAGTTTATTATTGCTTATGTCATGTTCAGACATTCTTGTTTATTTATCTCTGAATATTTGGCTGTCTTTACGTTCCCTTAAGATCATTCTATTAAAGCTACTTTGAGCTTGGGTTGTTTATATTCTGAGATTCTAAGTTCAGTTTTTGGGTACCTAAATTTTGTTGATTCAGGGGAAGCTTTGGTATGAACCTGAATGGTGGAAATTTGGGGATGAAAAATCGTAAGTTATATAGCTTAACTTATTTTTTATTTTACGACAGTCTGTTTGAGTGTCATGTACCTTCAGAAGGGCTCCTATCCTCTTTAACACGGTAACTAGCTACTATGCAGTTTCTATTTATGGTAACATGATTAGTTATGTTCTTCCTTTCAGGTATTTCCGGCATGCCTCTGGTTCACTTCTTATACTTTCCAAAAATCTTGCTCAGTATATCAACATAAACAGGTTAATTTTTATTTCTTGATGCTGTAACCTTGAAAGAATGAGATATACATCATACTTTGAGATTCAGAAACTGAAAAACATCAGTGATTTGTACAATTTGGGTATTATATGAACTTCAAATCATGTTAGAGTTGTTCTCTTTTTTGAGGGAAACATGTTAGCGTAGTGTAGTCCTCCATGTTTTTATGTGTTATAAACTGAATGACAGACGGGCTAAATGCATATCTGTTTTGTGTGTCAATTATCATCACTCTGCTTTGCACGCAATGTTGAACATGATCAAAGATTTATTGGAAAGGAACTATATACCTTTGGTTAAATGTTGACATCATTGCGTAAAATTATGAATAGATTTGAATTCACCTCATCTAGCTTATATTACATGCAGTGCATCTTTGAAGAGTTATGCTCATGATGATATATCAGTGGGATCTTGGATGATGGGTGTCCAGGCAACTTATATAGATGACAATCGTCTTTGCTGCAGTAGCATTAGACAAGGTGAACTTGCTTCCATACTATGTTCTTGTTCAAACGTTTTACAGCTTTTACATTGCAATTTTGGAAAAATAAAATAAAGAGACAAGCTAACACAAATCAATTTAGTCATATGATCTCTATGATTTTGCAGTTGGGTCCTTTACCTGTTTCAGTCATTAGGTGGCTGTTATAAGCATGCATCTCGGCATTTCTATTTATTTATTTATTTATTTATGTTGTAAAAATGGGTTATGGTTTTATGTATCGAATATACAGTTTAAGGTCCTTTTTTTTTTAATTAAAGAGCACCTAAGACATAAATCTAAGGTCCTTTAGCTTGTGTTGGCACTCAATATTTTGTACTGTCCAATATTTTTCAGATAAGGTGTGTTCCGTGGCTTGAGAAAAGAAGATGGCTAAGTGGGTTGTCGGCATTGATTGCCTTTGTGAACAATTATTACTGGATACAGCAGCAGGGTGAGGAATTTTCTAGAGCATTGGGTGGATCATTCATTTAGAGGTAGATATCTATATATAGCATTCTTTTTTAGGGGATTTCCACAGGTTAATCTGCATTTGGTGGCTACTGGTTGGGAGGACGGATGATTTTGTTTTATTCATCGATGTACCTTATATGGTTGTTCCCATTGAAGATTACACTGCAATTATGTTAAAAGGGTAATGGCTTATTTACATCCTACAACTTTACTTCAATTTTTTTATACACCACAAATCTTTTAATCAAATTATATCATTCAATTATTATTATTATTAAATTAAATCATTTATGTTACCACCGGTTAAAGAAAGTCGAGTCTGACGTGTTCTTTTTCATGTCACCAAAATAATTATTTATATGTGATCGAAATAATGTCTAGTTGAGAACTTTGATTTTTTATGCTTTCGATATTATAATATTTATGAACAAAATTTTATTTTATTTTTAAGTCATTTTGTGAAAATTTGTTGAATTTTTTTTAAACATATTTTTACTCTAAAATCTCAAAAGAGGAAAAAAAGCTAGAATAAAACGATCTGGTTTATATACAAAAGTTAAAAACGTATTAAAGTATTTTAAAATATTTTTTGAAACATCAAAATTATAAAAATTATAAAATAAATTTAAGCTCTATTATAAAGACTCATAATTATATAATATTTGTAAACAAGAATTTAAAGAAAAACAAAAAAAAACTTTAAATATATAAAAATTGGTATTTTGTTTTAAAGGGTAAACTATACTAGTAAATCTTTTTGTTTTAGATTTGACTTATTTCATCATTAGTTTTAAAAAGTTATGTTTTATCACTTTTATTTTTTATTTATTTTATTTTAGTCATTGGACCATTAACTTACAAATGTTTTAAAGAAATAATTGTATATAGTGATCTTAGCGGGATGATTTCATAGGGATTCGTCTCACTTCGCATCTAATTAGGTAAAATTGGGTACAAATTTCATTGATGGTACAATGATGATGAGCATAAAATTTAGACTTATCATGGGTAGTGGGACAAGCGTAAGTATGATTTGTACTCGCCATATTTCCAACGCTTTGTATCATTGTTTGTATTTAGATATTATGTGAGTACTTTATTTTCTGAAGTTTTTAAATATATTTTAGTTTATTAATTAAAGGATCGTGACTATTTTTTTTAAATGATGACAATTATAATAATATCACAAATGTTACTATCAGAATGAACCCTTTAGATTTTACATTCCTCCGTCATTCTTTATCACGGAAATGGCAGGAAAAAACTAATCCTTACAGGCAGGAAGTATTATACTTGGAATATGAGAAAATACAATAGAGGAAGGAGCAACAATTTGGACGGAACATGCTCCTGTTGAATGGTTCCATAGGAGGGATACCCCCTGATGAATTTAGAACCATTATTTCCCCATTTATAACCACATTTTTACTCTGTAAATTCCCATCTTTGGGTCTCAAATGGTACTCTTCTCTATTACCCTTCTCATTCATTTTAGAATTTGCAGACATTCTAGCAAAGTTTATTCTAGGAGCTCCTCCCTGTTGCAAACTCAAGCTTCCACTGCTACCAGAACCTTCGGTCAATACTCGGACTCGAATGGTTGTGTTAGCACTATAGTTGATGAGAAGTAGAGTGATTCCTCGCTGTCGAAAATGAATGTCTTATGAACATTGCTTTGAATTTGATACCGAAATCGGAGTTAAGGATGTTCTTACAGATTGTTTGGAACAGTGAGCGTAAGCACGAATATTTTTCATCCCACCGAAGCTCGTCGACAGGACATTGCTCCCCATTAACCGATGCCAGAGAAGAGCACTGCAATATCAGTGTACCTATGAAATATTTTGCAGCATTTAATAAGTGATTCACAGTTTCAAGTAGTACCTACTACCTATAGTAATCCGGATGTGGCACAAATGTAGCAGTGTCGAGCAGACCATAATTTCCACCAATCAATGTCTGTCTACAGTATGTTTTTGTATCATAGGAAGCTGCCATCCCAAGCTGATCCAAATACCTGTTTTATTACATAAACTCCCAACTAAGATTCCATGATAAAATTTAAAGAACAAGAAGAAAAGGACAAGCTTTTACCAGAAACTATTAACAAACGAGTTGCTGACACGATTTTGACCACTGTTATAAGCTCCTCCTGCTTCACCAACCCAAGCAACTGCTGAAGTTGATGAATTCTTCAGAATTGCTTGAAGGTCTCTAAAGGGTTGGCCCCCACCATCTTGATAAGATGGATCTAGGATTTTGTTCATCAGCTGGTTATCATTACCTACAAAAAGAAAGGGAAAATTAATGTTTTTTTGTTTGTACTTTTGATCACTGAATCAAAGACTGTGTTTGTTGTACCTGGACCGAGGTTGTAAATATGTTGGGTGACCACTTGAAGAGATTTGGGTGTTTTCTGTACAAATTGTGTGAACCAGTTTGTGTCAATGAATCCTCCTGGTGCTATCACTAATGGCTTAACCTCAATCCTCTATATGTATTGTCAACAATGGTTTGAAGAGAGTTGACATCCGATGCATATTGTTCCGCTATGATTTTCGCCCCGATCCCGGAGCCGCACAGTTCGTTTCCTGATCAACCAGATTGTTAGTTAACAAAAGTTCATTGAGTCATATCAAGAAAAATGCAGGAAAAAGCAAAATTTTGCTTTGACTCTGTTGTAGCCTGTAGGTCGTTTACCAAGTTCCCAACCATGGATAGTATAGCCCTTGTTAACGGTGTATCGAATGAGTGATTTGGCATTGCTGGAATTCCAAGCTCCGATGGCGGAACCGTCTGGACCGACAGTCCTCCCACTTAGTGCATTTAATCCGAAAACGACCATAGCCCTGTGTTTGGAAGTCAAAAGGCAATGGAAATAAGACAAATTATGAACTTGTTGGGAATTGACAAGCTATTTACTTACCCAGCTTTTTTGAAGAAAACGTTGAGTTGGTCCCATCTAGACATGGATAAGCAACCTTTGGAAAACCCGAACAAGTCGGAACTATTTTTAACAAATGGTGCACATTGAATATTAGCATCTTTTGTCTCATAAATCACATTATCTTGCAGGGTACCTCCCATTCTGATCTTCAATGGCGAAAAGGCTGCATTTTACAAATAAGTGACGGTAAGTTTTTGAACCCTTTCTTAAACTCGATGGATCAAAATTGCTTACCCTTTATAGCATTCACCAATATAGGGTTACCAAGATCCTGTAAAAGTGATGCAGCCATTAAAATTTCAGAAAGAAGTATATATATGCATGTATCACATATGTTTAAGGGATAAGCAGCATACTAGATTAAGAAGAAGCTCTTCCCCAGCTACATGTTCCATAGTCACATTTCTCAGGAGGCCACCAATCCAACGTAGCACATATGAAATTATCGTCCGTTCTCGCCATCGGAGCCGTTCCATTAACAAGAACAGTGCCACTAATAACATTCCCATTGAGCTCACAAAAACTGAGCCTCCATCCATCAAATGCAGCCATAAGTACAACAACAGAAGCTTAAACAGGGAACCCATTTATTGAACAAGCACTACCTTCTGTTAATCAGCTGGTAAATGTATGACTAAATGGTCCAGCAATTTGGATTATATAAAAGAATCCCATTTGGTGTCAAAGAAAGGACTGCTGATATCAGCTTGAAAACCATGGATTGCTGGTGAAGTAACCAAGTCAAGCAAGGCTCATATGATTTCTTAAATAAAATAAAGTTTTATAATTTATTCTACTGGGGCAGATTGGAGCTGGTGAGCACTTAATTGTAAGTCTTTCTCAGGAATCTAAATGATCATTGCAACAAAAGAAAGAAACACAGAAGGGCGTAAGCAAACCAACTTTTGACTTCCAAGAACATGTTTGCAGAATACATAAATTACAAGAACCCATCAATTATTTGGATTATAATATTTGAAACAAGAGACTTGCTTCCAAATATGGATAAGAAATAAAAGGAATAATAATTAAGATAAGGTATTTTTTGAGTATGTAACCGGTAAAGGACAGTCTGCAGTTCACCAACCCTATGAAAGAAGGGTGGAGCCCAACAAGGGGTTGGCAATTAGGAGAGTGTATCATCTATCACACTACTGTTCTGCTTAACAAGATTAAACAAACAGTTAAAATGTCAAGAACTTGTGTCCTACTTGGTATCCCTACCACTAAAATAATGTGTTTATTGTAAGAATCTTATAGAAAGATTAGCTTTTGACTTTGGAAACCACAGAGGCAATCAGGGGTGGGCAAAAAAACCATTCTAATCTAAAAATTCAAATATTCGATCAATTTTTTTAATTTTCGGATAACTCGATAGGGAAATTCAAAAAAATGGGCCTTTAAAAGAGTTTACCCAATTATCTCAGCCAGCCCCAACCCCCAACACTCTGTGATGATGGCCGATAGGTTTGTGAATCAATCGTCCCCTTCATTTCATCAGTAAAGTCTCTAAGAAGCAAAGTCTTGTGATATGGCCGATGGGTTTATGAGAGCAGAATATGATTTGGTAATAAAAGACAATCAAGCCATTCAAAATTTTATTTTAGCAGTCCAACAGCAACCTGGAAATTATACTTGTGGTTGCTTTCGTCTAACTCCAGCAACCTCGTTGTTCCATTAGATGATGAGTTTTAATCATATCTTCACTGTTAATCAACTGCCCTTTCATTTGATTGATAACATTCCTTAGATTTTATATATTTTACTTTTTGTAAAATGCCTGTTTTCTGAGTATTTGAGTAAAACTCAAAATTATAGTGCATGTGATGAAATTATCTATATGTAATGTCTGAATTTAGAAGGAAGTAAAATGGTTCACTTCATCAAACGATAGCAAAGAAACAATCAGTATGCAAAATCTAATGACATGATCAATATATTATATATTCCTAAAATATTTCCCTACTTCAAATCTCTTTTATGTATATGGTTTCGATCCGAATCTCATTTATATATGTGGTGCAGAATGGAGATCCGTCCCTGTGAAGATGTTACCCTAGAGGCAAATTCTATAAATACCAAAGGGAAACCCCATGAGAGGCGTGAAGCACGTCTGGAAAGCTTGCTCAACAGAAGAAGACGAACGATTGCAGAAATCTTCTTGGCAGTTGCAGGACATTGCACTGACCTTGCTGAATGCTAGAGAGTCGACAACTTACTCACAGATTTCTTCATTTTTATTTGTGTTTCTAGGTTCTGTAATTAAAGAGTAATGATGAATTTGTACTTAATCTTATCGGTTTTTAGTCGAACCATGAACTAAATTCGCTAAGACTGGGACGGTTGTCATGGATACTTTTATTCATGTTTAATGTTTAATTTTTGTTTGGTTTATTCGACTGTCTTAACTGTTTTGCACGATGAATATTTGCTTGCCATTGATGAATGTTCTTGCGTATTTACATAAACTAATTTAATCATAAAAAAGTTATTCGATTCGTGGTTAAGTAATTTGAGAAGATTGCTCGATAGAATAATCCTTGTAATCTCGACATAGAGCCTTGCCTCACACGAGTTAGCCAAGACCATTATGCAAGTGCCATAGACATATGAAGTCTCGGAAATGATTAGCCTAGGTTTAGTAATCGACATATACAAATATCCTAAAACTCAAACAGTTAATAAACCACAACTTGTCATCGATATTAATCTATCTTTAGAGTTATCCTGTAGTAGTCCCTGCCACTTAATTCATCATTCATAACCTTTTCATCTAGTTCCGTCCTAGCTTTATAGTATTTTAATTGAGTTGTTCATTTATCATGTAGTTCTTGTGTTAAATTGTCAACAAAAGTGGCCAGTACTTTCGGTGGGATTTCAACACAATTGTCAAGTTTAGTTGTATTTTTCGGTGGTGCAAGTTGGCAGGAGAAAATGTTGAAAATGTAAAGGCATAATCACACATTTAGTCATTGCATTTTTTAGGTATTTACAGATTAGTCCATAAGCTTTAACTATAAATATCCTAGCCCATTTAGCTTCAAAATCATCCCAAAATATTCTAGTTCTCTCTCAAGTATGTTTTGTAAACACCTGTAAATTTTCTCTTTAGTAAAAGATCTGCAGCAGTCTAGAGACGTAAGAACAATTGGCTGAACTCCGTTATCAATTTTTCGAGTATTATTTTTCCGTTTTTATTTCGTATTCTCACTAATCTGGCTATAGGGAAATTACTTGTTACTCGTTTATTTCCCAACAACTGGTATCAGAGCTTTTGGGTTGTGAATTTTGTCAATTTTTTGCGAGGTTACTATTCATTACTATTCACATGAATAGTAAATTTCATGAATAGTGAAATTTTGTCGGCGATATGAATTTGTCGACGGATGTGTTATAATACACGGTGGTTCACACAAATTGTCAGAAACGATCCGAAGAAGCCAGATTCGAGTGGGAGCGATGGCTGCAGACGAAGGGAAGATGAAAATTGAAAAGTTCGATGGTGCGGACTTTGGCTTTTGGAAGATGCAGATCGAAGATTTTCTGTACCAAAAAAATCTATATCAACCCCTCTCAGGAAAGCATCCAGAGGGCATGAAGAATGAAGACTGGGCTCTTCTCGATGACAAGCCATCGGAGTTATCCGACTGACGTTGTCCCGAAATGTTGCTTTCAACATAGCAAAGGAAAATACCTCGGCGGGTCTTATGGCGGCTCTCTCCAGTATGTATGAGAAGTCATCGGCCTCAAACAAAGTTCATTTGATGAGGCGATTATTCAATTTGCGGATGACGGAAGGGGCATCAGTGGCTCAACACAATCACAACCCAGTTGAGTCCCGTGGAAATTGAATTCGATGATGAAGTTCGAGCTTTAATTCTCTTATCATCTCCAGACAGTTGGAATGCTACTGTTACAGCAGTTAGCATCTCGTCGGGAAATAGTAAATTGAAATTCGACGATGTTCGGGATCTGATACAGAGCAAAGAAATTCTACGGAGAGAATCGGGTGAAGCATCAACCTCCTCAGCCTTGCACACGGAGTCCAGAGGGAGAACTTCAGAAAGAAATTCAAATCGTGGCAGATCGAAATCCAGACGGGGAAAATCAAGAACGGGAAAGAAAGATTTTACCTGTTATAATTGTGGCAAGAAGGGTCACTTTAAAAGGGATTGTCGAGCACTGAAGAAAGATACCGGCGCACAGAATCTGCAAATATGATAGAGGAGACAGATGATGCCATGATTCTAAGCGTCAACAGTCCGATTGAATCCTGCATCTTGGATTCAGGGGCATCTTTCCATTCCACCCCATGCCGAGAAATCATGGTGAACTATGTCAGTGGTGATTTTGAGAAGGTTCATCTAGCCGATGATGAAACCTTGAAGATCGTCGGAAAAGGAGACATCCGATTAAAGTTGCCAAACCAGACCACCTGGACGCCGAAAGGAGTGAGACATATTCCTGGCCTCAAAAGAAATTTGATTTCTGTAGGACAGCTTGATGGTGAAGGATTTTGCACAACCTTTTCAGGCTGTGAATGGAAGATTACTAAAGGAGCACTTGTCATTGCTCGTGGTAAGAAAACTGGTACTCTCTATATAACCTCAAATTTAGAGAATATCATTGCAGTAGCAGATGCTGATGGAAAATCAAACCTATGACACCAAAGGCTTGGCCATATGAGCGAGAAAGGGATGAAGACACTTTTATCAAAGGGGAAGTTGCCGGATCTAAAGAATGTAGATGTCGGACTATGCGAGGATTGCATCTTTGACAAACAAAAAAAGTCAGCTTTGCAAAGATTGGTAAGACACCCAAGGCTGAAAAGTTAGAGTTGGTTCATACTGATGTATGGGGACCATCTCCAGTTCCATCTCTTGCAGGCTCATTATATTCACCTTCATCGATGATTCTACAAGGAATGTGTGGGTTTATTTTCTGAAGAAGAAATCAGAAGTCTTTGATACCTTCAGAAAATGGAAGGCCATGGTGGAAAATGAGACTGGTCTGAAAGTCAAGCGGTTGAGGTCTGATAATGGAGGAGAGTATAAAAATAGAGATTCAGAGATTTCTGCGCAAATAATGGGATCAAGATGGAGGCACAGTTCCCATGACACTGCAGCATAATGGCGTAGCAGAGCGCATAAACAGAACTCTGAATGAACGTGCCAGAAACATGAGGATACATGCCGGATTACCCAAATTTCTATGGGCTGGAGCTATCAACACTGCAGCTTACCTGATCAACCGTGGGCCCTCAGTTCCTTTGGATGGCAGAATACCAGAGGAAGTTTGGAGCAAGAAGAAATAAATATTTTACACTTAAGAGTGTTTGGTTGTATTTCTTATGTACACATAGACTCTGCTGAAAGAAGTATACTTGATGCTAAGTCCAACAAATGTGCCTTTGTTGTTATGGTGGTGATGAGTTCGGTTATCGATTTTGGGACTATGAAAATCGGAAGATCGTCAGAAGCAGAGATGTCATTTCTATGAGAATGTGATGTACAAAGACAGATCAACCATAGAATCAAGTAGCTCCAACACCGAAGCTGAAACAAAGGAATTTGTCGAGTTTGAGGAGATTTCTGGAAATGATGTTCAGATCAATCCTGAAGCAGTTCAAGAAGAACCAGGCACACCAGAACTGAGACGCTCCTCCAGAATTCCTAAACAACCCAACTGTTTCTCCTTCTTTGCACTACTTGTTGCTGACTGACAATGGTGAACCAGAGTGCTATGATGAAGCAATGCAAGTGGAGGATTCAGTCAAGTGTGAGTCTTCCATGAAAGATGAGATGGACTCACTTATGTTAAATTAGACGTGGGAATTAGCTGAATTACCACCAGGAAAGAAAGCGCTTCATAACAAGTGGATTTACAGGATCAAAGAAGAACACGATGGGAGCAAACGCTACAAAGCAAGATTGGTTGTCAAAAGTTTTCAGCAAAAAGAAGGTATTGACTATAATGAAATTTTCTCTCCAGTCGTAAAACTGTCTACAATCAGAATGGTGTTGAAAATTGTAGCTGCAGAGAATTTACATCTTGAGCAATTAGATGTGAAGACAGCTTTCCTTCATGGTGATTTGGAGGAAGAAATCTATATGAGGCAGCCAGAAGGCTTCATAGAGACAGGCAAGAAAAACCTGGTATGCAGGTTGAAGAAGAGCTTGTATGGTTTAAAACAAGCTCCTAGACAGTGGTACAAGAAGTTCGATAGTTTCATGAGTAGCAGTGGTTTTACCAGATGCCAAGCATATCATTGTTGCTACATCAAGAGGTTCGACAACAGTTTTATTATTTTATTTTGTATGTTGATGACATGCTCGTTGCAGGCTCATACATGTAAGAGATTATAAACTTGAAGCAAAAATTGTCGAAGAAGTTTGCAATTAAAGATCTGGGCGCTGCAAAGCAGATTCTTGCGATGAGGATCAAGAGAGACAAAGTCGGGGACTTTGATGTTATCACAGGCTGAGTACATCAACAAAGTACTCTCCAGGTTCAACATGCAAGATGCTAAACCAGTAAGTACACCTTTAGGTTTTCATTTCAGACTCTCCAAAAAACAGTCACCAAGACGGAGGAAGAACGTGCACACATGGTGAAGGTGTCGTATGCCTCAGCAATTGGAAGTCTGATGTATGCCATGGTTTGTACCAGACCAGATATTGCTCAAGCAGTGGGAGCTGTTAGCAGGTATATGAATAATCCGGGCAAGGTACACTGGGAAGCAGTCAATGGATCCTCATATATCTACGGGGTACCACAAACAAAGCACTTTGTTTTCAAAGGTGAGATACAATACTGACTGGCTATGTAGATGCTGACTTAGCCGAAAATGTAGACATCAGAAGGAGCACTACAGGGTATGTTTATACTCTAGGAGGTACTGCAGTGAGTTGGGTTTCTCAACTACAGAAGATAGTTGCTCTCTCCACAACTGAAGCAGAATATGTCGCTGTTACAGAAGCCAGCAAGGAGATGGTTTGGCTCCAAAGTTTCTTGGAAGAGTTAGGCAAGAAACAAGAAAACAATGTCTTGTATTGCGACAGTCAAAGTGCTATCCATCTAGCAAAGAATCCGTCTTTTCATTCCAGGACGAAGCACATACAATTAAGATATCATTTTATTCGGTCTCTTCTGGAAGATGGGATTTTGAAACTTGAAAAGATTAGTGGAGCTCAAAATTCGGCAGACATGTTGACAAAGACGGTGACCACAGACAAACTGAAGTTTTGTTCAGCTTCAGTTGGCATGCTAAAATAACAAAACTAGAAATATTGCTGCATTAATCGAAGTGTGAAGACAGATTAAAATCAGTCTTCAAGTGGGAGATTGTTAAATTGTCAACAAAAGTGGCCAGCACTTTCGGTGGGATTTCAACACAAATTGTCAAGTTTAGCTGCATTTTTCGATGGTGCAAGTTAGCAGGAGAAAAGTTGAAAATGTAAAGGGATAATCACACATTTAGTCATTGGATTTTTAAGGTATTTACAAGATTAGTCCCTAAGCTTCAACTATAAATACCCTAGCCCATTTAGCTTCAAAATCATCCCAAAAATCTTCTAGTTCTCTCTCAAGTGTGTTTTGTAAACACCTGTAAATTTTCTCTTTAGTAAAATCTGTAGCAGTCCGGAGACGTAAGCACAATTGGCTAAACTCCGTTATCAATTTTTCGGGTATTATTTTTCCGCTTTTATTTCGTATTCTCACTAATCTGGCTATAGGAAATTACTTGTTACTTCGTTTATTTCCCAACATCTTGAATCTATTGAGTGACCTCAATGATTAAAAGAAGTGTTGTTCCCCTTGAAGTCCTGGTTCGAACAATTACATCTCGAGGGCGTATGTGTGATTAATGATTAAGAAAGATTATTCGGTTCTTAATGTATCTTTATTTATTATATATTTTGTCCTAGTATACTTAGTAATTACTTTATCGCAGAATCAGTAGTGACCTCAAAAATGATAAAAACAAATTACCATCAATCAATCATTGTAGGTTAGAAAATATGAAACAAAGTCTAATTTTGAAATGTTGCAAAACCATTTGTTAAATTATTTCAGTTCCTACATTACAAACCTTTTCTGAGCAGCAGTAGATGCTATTGTCACATATTGAGTGACCCTGAATCCCATTTGTCATATAACAAAGCCTTTATGTTTGCAATCCACTGATGTTATGAAGCCAAACTGAAGAAAGAAAATGCATATCAATCAGAGTCCTTACGAGGACGTTTTCTTTGTATATTATGCGTCCATCACCCGCAGTAAAAAGTCTAGCTTTCCACCCTCTGCACAACACCATATTTGCCATGGAAATGGATGTTTCCCCAATATTCATACAGAATTTCCGTCAGTCGAAGGCATATTACTGTTTTCATCATGAACAGACGAAAGATTTTATATTAGGGGCGAATTTTTAAATTTTAGAGGGATAATAATATATTATTAATAGAAAATATCTAAAATATATGATAATTTAAAATTTTCAAGAGTGACTGTCTTGCTCCCCTCGATTCATCCCTAGTTCTCACTGACATTCATACATGGTTTTTGCTTCTGTTCATGCTTGTTAAAATCATTATGGGATAGTCACATGCATGGCTTTCTCTAATGCCATGAATGTGCCCGTCTCCTCTCAGGTTGATATTTCATGTAATTTCAAATCATACGATCAAATTTAACATTTGATCAGCTATGAAATTCTAAATCCTACACTCTAAACCTCGATTAATGAAACAAGGAACTCGCCTCATAATGAGTCTTTCAAATGCATGCAATTAAAGTTAGTCATTACCTTCGAATCAAATGAGTTCTAATTACCAGAAATTTTCACATCGGTGAGAATACTGATTCTACATCTCCTTTGCTGCTGCATATGCATAACTTACACTACTGTCTCTCATGGTTTTTACACTAATTGGATGGTGACCATGATATTGTTGTCAAACTCCAACAAATGTTGTTTAAAGCATACCCATCTCCTGTTTCTACTATATCCATGTCCATCCTAAGGCCTTAATTAATCTGTGTATGAACCCATACTCTTCATAATGTGCATGAAATTGAACCTGACACCAAAAGAAAAAGTTTAATATTTGTGACACAAAGTCCAAAACCGTATGATATCTACATATCTGACCAACTATTTGATACATGATATGCATATTTGGATAAGAATTTAAACTTGTTTTTGAAGGTTAAAATATCATTTGGTTTGTGGTGGATTTTCGGATGAGATTTATAATTTTTTATGTCGAGATATCTTCTTACAATATGACAAATTGTCGGTTATCTTTTCAACGCATCTTCTAAAGTCTAGAGGTTACTAAGGACAAGATCATTAGAAGGTTAAATGTTTTCAATTCAAACTCATGTTTGTCTTAATACGTGGTTTTAGAAGGGAATGTCATCCTATTTACTAAAAAATTATTATTTTAATTTTAGTTCTTTCATTTATTTTAAGTTCGTGCTTTTTTTTTATTTTTATAATTATTTGAAAAAAAATCCACATTTGATGAGCTATGACATGTGTTGCAGTCAGTGCTTCTTGTTTTTGTCTGATAATGATGTTGCTAAACTTTAGAATAAGTGTATAGGGTATATGAGCGATAACAAGATGGTAACACTAAGAAAAATATGACTTATTGATGGATGATCATAAAGCATTAGAGTTGTGAATATTGATGGAAGGAGAGAAGTGGGCAGCATCAGAGATTGAAGGAGAGAGAGAGATTGTAGACATAACATGCTTTGACTAATGGTTGTGTCAAGTAAGAGTTGTCGTTAAACAAGAACTAAGTAACACTAATCTGGACAGGATTGTCCCAAACAAAAATCATTTCTTGAATAAAACTGTTTCCAACGTAATTATTCTAGAAGAAAATTTGTATACAGACTCAAATTTACATGAAAAATAAGTATCAAACATTGATATTGATTTCAATGCTAACAGCAAAAAATAAACAGAGTGATTAGTTGCATTCACGAAGAGTATATTCTCCTACCTCTTTTATAATAATATTTAGGGTAAATTACACATTTAATCTCTTTTCTATTTTTGTGGTTCCATTTTAGGCACCTAACTATTTTTAAAAAAAAAATCATTCTTAATGTTCTATTTTGGTTATGTTTTAGTCTCTGTTATTAAAAATTAACGGTAATACTAACATGTCACCGTAAATTAATATCATGTCATCGTTGAAAAAATTAAAAAATTACTACATAAATAATTCTATTTATCTTTAAACAACGGGTGATCAAAGCGTAATGCTAGATATAAATTTGAAAAAAAAATTAAATGATCAAAATAAAACTATGAAAATAAATGAATGACTAAATACGTAATACACCCTAATAAATATTATCATAAAAAGCCAGATTGGCCATTCTTAATCTGAATGGTCTGCAGCTGTAAATTGGGCGGCAACTACTTTTTATACTAATTTTCTTTTATTTATTAGCATATTCAAAGATCGTCGGAGGGCCTTTGCCTCTCAGTAGTTCTCATCACTTTGCTTCTTATTCTTCTTCCTCCCATGGCCACCCCGCAACCACAAGAAAAACCAGAAACATGGCCATTAAGAGATGATGAGTATACTCAAGATTCCGAAGATGCGTATCCGTCTTCGGGATGCGGTTGTATTGGCGGCCTTTGCGGGTGGCGACGAAACAGCAATGGATATATGGTGCAGGCGCAGGCGGAAGAGGTAAGATCGGAGAGTTGGTTGAAGAGAAAAGCAAAGAAACTGAAAGAGATATCGGAGGTTTTGGCGGGGCCGAGGTGGAAGAATTTCATTAGAAGGTTTAGCCCTTATGGGATTAACAAGAAGAGGAGGTCGCAGTTTCACTACGATCCTCAAAGCTATCAACTTAATTTCGACCACAGGAAGCCGGTGCCGGATTCCCCGATTTCTCCGCTAGATTTGCTGCACCGGCGGCGAGCCACAAGCCGGACGTGGGACGTGATGGACAACCTGGTTTGATTTAGCAGTCTGAATTCGTCTATATCTTGTAGATTCATTGTTTTCTTCTGTTCATATGGATCTCAATCATTTTTCATGGATGTTTCAAATTTCATTATTGATGATTAGAAGGTTGGTTGAAATTTTTTTTTTGAAAGAGATTTTATCATTTTTGCTTAGAGTAAGCAACAAATTGCATGATTCTGTCCCTTCAATTGTTCATCGTCCCCATCCTGGCCTGCCTTTTTGTTTATGGGCACTCATCATTTACCATCTATTTTATCAATAATGATCCGATCTTTTTTATATTACTAATTAAATTTCAATTCAATTATATCATTGTATAATAACCTTTCTGAGGGTATGAATTCAAATATACATTTATTCATAATTATCTTTAATTTAATTTTATATAAAATTTCTGATTTAACTAGCTCAAATTCCATATTTAAATTTCATCTAAAGATACGATTTCAAAATTTCTTTATCTTATTGGTTTTAATGCACCTGATTACTTCATAAGTTTTAAAAATAAATTTTAAGATAATATTTTTATTTGATTCTAATGTATTTTATATTATTAAATTATTTATTTTTTATAATCTACTGTTCATAATACATGGAGTATTTTTCTTTAATATAAATATTTTCATAATTATCTATTAAAATAAAAAAAATCTAAGATTCTATAAAGTAACTCACCAACTCAATATTCTAGCATTTAATAGAGAAAAAGAAAAAACTCTATTGATTTGTATCTAAATTTTCAAGTCATATGTTCGACTTAAAATTTATATACAATTTTTGAAATATTATTTTATAGATATTTATTCAAAAAATTTTAAAGATTTTAATATAAATTTAAAATTTTCTTTTTAAAAAAACTGAAGTCTAAAACTTTTTACTGTGAGTACAACGTAGACAATTTTTTTATATTTGTCTTAGTAATCATTACATAAATTCTCTTAACACTTAGAATATAAATTCAACCAATTAAGTTAATGCACAATATTAACTTTTTTTATCATATACAGACATAAATATTATCTAAATTATCTATTTTAATATATAAGATTAGAAAGAAAAAGAAAAATATTACCAAATATCTCCCTTTTAAAAAAGACATGTCTTACAATCAATTGTTTCTTCTTGTTTGTCGACTTTTAGCAGCCAATACATACTTGATTGTAGTCGTTGATTTTAGGTAATATTGTCGAAATAACACTAATTTTATATTTATTCATTAAAATGTTATTTAAATAATTTTATTTTAGAGAATAACACTCTTTTAAACAAGATATGTCTTAAAAATTGTGTCTTTATCAACGTGACATATTTTTATAAAATTGTATGAATTTTATTTAAAAAGAGATAATGTGTATGATACATGTTAAAATCATACATTTACACAATCACGAGTTAACAACAATAATAACACATGTATATAAGTTTTGTTTTCAATCACTCAATAATTATATGTTTATGAAGTTATATTTAAACATCTGAAAAACTAATATAAATAATGTGAGATTTAAGATTCATGTTACTAAAATTTGTTGATATTGAGCTGTTAAAGATAGTTCTTAAACTTGATCGGACACACATATCAATATGATAACAAAATGATTAATTGTCTCTTGAAAAACTTCAGTTCAACAATTGTTGTTTTATTTTAGTAATGATATGAATCTAATCAAGTTTAAGAATTATTTTTGACAATTCAAAATCAACAAAAGTTGACTATGATGTTCTCAAATCTCACATCGTGTGTGTATATATATATATATATATATATATATATATATATATGTGTGTGAGTTTTTATAAAAAATATTTAAACAAATCCTCTTAAACATGTAATCATAGAGTGATTGAAGATAAGGTTTATACATGTGTCTCTTTGTTGTCATCTTACTTGTTCTCATACAAATATGTAGATTTAGTACGTATCACGTGTGTTTATTAAAATTTGAATAGATTTTTTTAACGTTTTTGGCTCATTATTATCAATTCTTTCATTTTAATCTTGAATGTCCACCAAAATAAAAGACTCGTCCAGAAAACCTATCACGTCAACAAAGACTGCCCTACAAATTTTACCTTTTGAAAAGGGTCACTTATATGGCATGCCTTTACCAGAAGAATATCATTTCCCCCCGAAAGGAATCTATTTAGATAAATAAAAAAAAATGAGTTTTATTTGTATAAATTAACCTTAATTACAATTAGGTACCTTAAATCACAAATTCGATAGTGATTTTGAAAATTTCTTCAGTATCTTCAATCAAATACGTGATTTCAGAACCGGTTAGGAGGTGTATTAAGTTTTTCATCGTTTTTTTGTGTGAACTTGCTTCCTTCTTTATATTGTTCTTCTCTTTTTGAACAACATTAAGTTTTGATCTCATCACCTGATCCTAATAGTAAAATGAGATATTTTTTTCATAAATTTTAGGTTCGAACAATTATATTTATAGGATGTAAATATATTATCAATTGATTAAAAAATTTCAAATAAATATTATATTATAATTACTTAAAATTAATTTTTAAAAAAATACCGAATTTTTTGTTTCTTTTACGATCTGAAAGTGATTTCATGAAAAGTTTTACCTAATTTATCCTTTATCCAATTATAATTATTTTATCTAGAAATGATCATTTCTCCGACTGTATGAGCAGATTCATTCCTTCTAAGAATACTAAGTGCGTTCGTATTGTTAGTTCCCTCAGTGCATCAAATATGGCATTTAAGATATTTAATTGGAATCAGACACCACAATCAACCATATCCTGTCTATTAAAAGCCGACAAACACGGAAAAAATTGATTGGTTAGAAATTAAAGTTGAAAGAGAAAGGAAGAGAAAAAATATATTTTTAATAATATTCTTTTTATTAAGTAAAAAATATATTTTGAATATAAATATTAAGATTTAAACTCATATAAGATTAAATAATATGAGTATTTTTTTTATCATTCAACTAATTAGTGGATCTTTTAATAATATTTATTTTTAATCTTAGATATTAAAATAAATGATTTAGGACATATTTATGTACGTGTATAATAAGGGATGAAGTTAATATTGAATTATAAGAGGATAAGTGATTTAACTTCAAAATAAATAACGTTCCAAAAATTAATTAAACCATAACATTTAAGAGATTAGTGTTTAATTTCATTAATTTTAAAATTCAAATGTATTAAAATATAATTAAACTATATAAATATAGGATTAAAACTTAATTCCATTAGTTTTAAATTTGTCAATGTCTTAAAAAATAATTATATCAAAAAAATTTAGGAGAGACAAACACTTAATTGTAATACTCTTAAAATTAGTAATGACTTCAGAGGTAATTAAACCATCGAAGTTTGGGGCGCTATTACCGCTCCCACTTATAAGTTATAACATAGATTGGTCATCCTTGTGTATAACGTAAAAATGTATAATAAGTATTAATATAATAGGTAAACTACACGTTTAATATTTAAATTATTACTTTTATTTCGGTTTGGTACTTAAACATTATTTTTTTTAAATCATACTTAACGTTTAGTTTATATTTCATTTTGTTATCACACCGTTAAAAACTTAATGGAACGGCTATACGTCACATTTTTATGGATAAATTACATCATTCATATCTCAATTATCTTTTTACTCCTATTTTATTCACTAAAGTTTAAAAAAAATCAATTTAACTACTCAACTTTCAAATTTCTTCTATTTTAGTTACTCTAATTTATTTTATAAATAATTTTTGTGACATTATATTTTTATTAATATGTAGTTAAAAAAATTTGAATGTTAGAGTGATTAAATTAAGAGTAATTTGAAAGTTAAGTGATTAAATTAAAATAATTTAAACTTCAATATCCAAAATAGGAGTAAGAAGATAATTGAGTGATGAATGATGTAATTTACCTATAAAAAATGTCACGTACAACAATTCCATTAAGTTGAGGTATCAGAACGAAATAAAAAAATAGATATTAGATATAATTTTTTAAAAAGATGAAAGTTAAGGTATCCAAACAAGACAAAAATAATAGTTTAGATAGTAAATGTATAGTTTACCCTATATAATTTATTAGACATATAAAAATTTCTCTATATTCCAGCTAGGCCTGTAAATGAACTGAACGTTCAGCGAACCGTTCATGAACCGTGCGACGGGAAGTTCGTTTATATGCGTTTATTTATTAAATGAACGAACATGAACAAGATTTTTTGTTCGTTTAATTAAATGAACGAACATGAACATAGGTATCGTTCGTTCATTTACGTTCGTGAACGTTCGGTTATGTTCGTTCGGTTATGTTCGTTTATGTTCGTTCGATTATGTTCTTTTATGTTCATTCATTTATGTTTAACCCAATCTTCTTAAATCAATTTTGGTGACCAATTTGTAAGTATCTTAAAAATATTAATTAATATGATATTCTGATGACCAACTCCATAATTAATCCAATTTTATTTGGAGATTAAATCCAATATGTTAACCTGTGAGGCACCTCGCACCTATATTCATTTCCCCTTTTTTTTCCCAAACCCTAGTGTTCACTAGAGAGTGGAGACGATCGCTGAAAGCTTCAAAAACAAGTTATATTATAGTGCAATATGAAGTTTTACATGTTTGTTTTCATCTCTTTCTCTGTTTTATTTGGCTTAATAGTTGATATGTAAAGTTATTGCAGGTATCTTCACATCTAAAACTCAAGAAAACATCATACTTCTTTCTAGAAATAGATGGGAATATAAAGGTAACAATCAAAGTATACGAGCATCAGTAAAGAGAAAAATATATAGAATTTGCCAGAAAACAAAACAAAGGTTTCTATGCAATTTCTGAAAAAGAGTGTAATAGGAGAAAATGATTGTTCATATGTAATCATGGACCACTAAGATAAATGTTATAGCGTTAAATTAAAGTTGTGTGAATCATTTAATATCTTTAAAAGATCGATTGAAATATTTGATATCTTCAAACATTTCATCACTGCTAATCAACTCTTACGCTATTTATCACTGTAGATTTGGTTGATTTGCATTGTCGACTATTTTTCATGAAAGAACAATGGAAGGTAGGTCTCCAACGTTTATGTTCGTTTATGTTCGTGTTCATTTATGTTCGTGTTCGTTTATGTTCGTGTTCGTTTATGTCGTTTATTTATTAAATGACGAACATGAACAAATTATATTCCTTAATAAACGAACATGAACAAAAAAATTTTGTTCGTTTATGTTCGTGTTCGTTTATGTTCGTCTATTTATTAAATGAACGAACATGAACATACCTCCGTTCGTGTGCGTTCGGTTCGTTTACAGGCCTAATTCCAGCATCATTTTGAAGCACAAGGAATGAGGTTTCCATATTTCCATCCCCAAATGCCTCCCTCCCAGTAGGCAACCGCTGTATTTCTCCATAAATTTGTTTCCCCGTTGCTTCACTCGGTGCCTGCCAAGCCTCTCTCTTCGTGATTTGTTCTTTTAAGTGACAACATATAAAAACACACCAAGATCATTCTCATCACCCGTCACGTCTTTTCCAACAACATCAGAGTAGATTCACAGCCTTTGCTGATCCATCGTCTTAAGAAAGAACCTAATTACTTACTATCGATGGAATAAATGAATCACAATAGTTATAGACAATTCATCCCTTTTATTTTAAATGAGAATCATAGTTAATTGTAAAACAGTCATTTATTAATATATGTCAATGTCAATCCTTCTCTCGATTTTGATCTTGATCGAGAGATTTTATAATAACTTTATATGTTGATATCAATCCTAGTGATATGATATCTATTTGTAGTCTGGTAAAATAGGTTTGATGTAGTTAGGGATGAACATAGATTGAGTTGAATCAGATTTTCAATCAATTTAATCTGACCCGAAATCTAATCCGACGAGTTTTTAAGATGACTACACCCGACCTAACCCAACCCAGCACAAATGTAACTTCCCAATATATATGCAAAGTGTAACAACCCGAATATTTATAAAATAATATTTAATTGAAATTAGAGGTTAATTGTGAAAATTGGTAAATTGTTGGTGACTAAATCAAAATTTATGAGAGTTTATAAGCCATTTTAGAAGTAAAGGAAATCCATGGACCAAGCCTTGAATTTACCCTAAAACTGTCGGCAGCTTTGGGTGATTATATGCGTGCATTTGGTTCTGATTTCAGAACCAAAATGCTCCCAATTTTCCTTTCACATACGCCGTTTCCAACTCCGATTCTGACGCCGTCCAAATTCGGATCGTCGTTTTAAAACCATCGTTGTTTCATCATCGAGCGTGGAACAAATCCTTCAATTTAATTGAAGCGGAACTCTGCCAAACGTCGGGAATTTACAGTCAAAGTCTCGACGTTTTTGTTAGCTCTATCGCCGGGAAAATCTTAAATTCACCGCCGATCGTTGCTCCGTTTACGACACCTCCTGCACCATCGTGTTCCTTGTGTCGTTTCGAGTCCGCCGGTGTCAACCTTGTTCGCCGTCGACGGCGGCGCGTGAGGAGGTGGAGAAGTCAAAGATTCGGCCGAGTTGAAATCGAGCTCTCCGCCGTTCAAAAATTTGAACCGATCTTTGTAAGTATCTCGAAATCGCTTAAAATAATTTTTAGAAATTTTTCCAGAATTTTTAGACCCCTGGAGGAGGCCTCACAAGCCACACGCCTCGCCGCATGGAGAATTGAGGGCTGGAAACCAGTTTGACCGGTTTCGACCGGTTCGAACTGGTTTGACCGGTCTGACCCGACCCGACCCGACCCGACTGACCCGACCCGACCGTTGACCGTTGATCGTTGACCGTGGCCGTTGACCGTTGACTTCCTTTGACCAAAACTTAAAATGGATTTGACCGACCCTTAAACGACCGTAAATCTTTTCCGAGTATACCTATTCTGATAGTTTTCGACGTCCCGAATCCGTTTCCGAAGTCCGTTTTGTCAAATTCGAACCCGAAGGCCTCCAAATTGACGGTCAAAGTGGTTGACTTTGACTTTGACCAAGAATCTGAATTTTCAAAAATTCATACTTTATGTTTTTCGACGTCATGATTCCGATTCCGCAATCCGTTTGGCCAAATTCAAACTCGAAATACCCTAAAATGATAGTCAAACCCAAAAAATGCTTATATACTTAAGAATTTTAGCTTTGAACAATTAAGTAAGATTTGGGGCTGATTATTTATTATTGTTTGAAGGTACAAGAGACTCTCTTGATCGTTCGACAGCTCGACTCAGCTCTTCTAGATCAATTAAACCACGTATACCAATATTCACCCGTTCGAACTGTAGCAGAGCGTGGTGAAACCTGCAATCAGTAGATCTACTATCTGAACCCATTATCGAGGTGTGTTCTTGTTTACTACATAATGGTTGTATATGTTTTGAAATATGGTACATTGAAATCTATGGATTATTATTGTTGGTACACCGATTTATTGTTGATGATTTATGGACTTTGATGACTGGTATATGGATATTGATTTTTGGATGGATTGAACTACAGTTGTATAACTCTGATCAAGCTAATAAGCGGGCCTAATATGACTCTTGAGGGTCCCAAGATGTTTCATTAGGTCAGCTTTCCTTTGTTGTGTGCTTAGGGTAAGCTATATGGACTTATTGACTTGGGCTTAAGGATACAAGCTTCATAGTCTATCCTTAAGTCGGTTTTCTTTTTGCTATGTGCATAAAGTAAGCTATATGGAAAATAATTTTGGGAACTACTGATGGTGTACCAGAAAAGGGTTTAAACTATGATTTTCAAAAGTTAAACTCTTTTACGAATTTGTGAGATTTACTGGACTATGATTTGTTTAATGTACCTATTGTGATTTTATGGTAATGTTGGGACACACTGAGCCTAGCTCACCTTTCGAAAATGTTTTTCCCCTTTCATATACTGTTGGTTAGATACCTCGGTTCGAGCACTTGGAGGATCAACATATCTCTTGAAGTATATCTGATTGTAATATTTTAAACTTGCAAGTTGACTTTATTCTGGTGACATGGACCTATTTTAAAGTATTGGATTTTATAATGATGATACTTTTGCTATTACTATTCAGTTTATCGTGGTTTTGATTTTTAAGATATGTTTTAAATTAATTTATTACTGATTGGTTTTATATTTAAGAGTTGAGTTTTAATAGTATAATTTATTATAATTTCATTTTATGAATAATGTAGTTTTACATTGATTGGATAATGGTTTTGGAAAATGTCTTTGTGATCCACTAGACTTAGTCGAAATGCATAGGTCGGGTATAGGGGGTTATATTTATTGGTATCAGAGCTTTTGGTTTTTAAACCTCGGACTGTGTATGAGTCCACATTGAAAATACGATTTTGAAATATTTTACAAAACAAGTTACTAAGGCCATGTCACAAAGTTATTAAGATTTTAATTGTGTTCGAGACTCCAAGTGCTTATCTAACCCTAAGTTTTATCTTATGTAGTAAACTTGAGATCCATCAAAATGAGTGCTAGACGTAGTCGTCGAACTAGCCGTGGACGAGGTCGAGTGGCTAGATTTGCAGATCCGATTGATGAGTTACGAGTAGATCCCCCACCTCCGATAGGTGATCCTGCTCCTATGACCCCAACGAATTTTGGTAGACAATTTCTGTAGTTGATACAGGGAGCAGTCAGAGCTACTGGTGCTGTATCAGAGGTTCCTATTTCGCAGACTTTGATTGCCAATGGAGTTAGAACTTTTGGTGGGTAGATTGGTGGAGCTCCTACTATAGCTGAGGATTGGCTCCAGGATACAGAGAGATGCATGGATCAGTTGGGTTTAGACTCGACTAAGAGATATCAGGGTGCTGTGGCGATGTTAGATGGCAATGCCTATACTTGGTGGGAGTCGGTGACCAGTAGTGTTCCTACCGATCGTTTGACCTGGAATTTCTTTAATGATCATTTTCTGGGAGAGCGCTACTTAGCTCAGAGACGTCACTAGTTTCAAGACCTGGTTCAGGGAGACATGACTGTTTCTGAGTATGAGATCGAGTTCTTGAAGTTGATGAAGTATGGATTCAGTATGGTACCTACTGAGAGAGATCGATGTCGTAAATTTGCCCTTGGACTCAGATACGAGCTGCGTAGGCAAGTTGTAAACCATCAGGATGAGATATTTGATGTGCTGGTGGGCAGAGCTAAAGATGCTGAAGAGCTAGCTTCTGGTAGAGACCGTGTTGAACAGGAATGATCTAAGAAATTTTCAAGCCCGATGGAGTCATCAGCACATTCCGGAAAAAGGACTCGTACTTCAGTCCCTCAGAGAAGCAATACACGTTTCAGGCCTGTAGCATCCTCACCGTTAGTTGGTAGTCGAGGCGGTTCCTCGTCGTATTATCATGGTTCATCTGTGAGTTTTGTGGTAAACAACACACATGAGAGTGTCGTAAGAAGATGGGTCTTTGCTATCAGTGTGGATCTAGTGGTCATTTTCGGAGGGATTGTCTTCAGCTAGCTTCGTTTGAGCAGACCGCTACTCAGATTCATGTGCATTCTCAGACTACAGTACAGACTCCAATTAGAGATCGTAGCCAAGTAAAGGCTCGTGGTTCAGCGTCCAGGACTGACAGTAGAGCCCGACCTCAGCAAAATAGAGGGCCAACAGTTTCTGAGGCTAGACAACCAGCTTTGGTTTATGCCACTAGACGTCGGGATGACAGAGATGAGCCTGAGGTTATTGCAGGTACATTTACTATTTATTCTATCCCATACTTTGCATTACCTGGACAATGGCTCCACTCACTCCTATGTATCGAGCTCGGTATCTCGAAACCTTCATATTCCGATCGAGAACACTGAAAATACTGTTACAGTTACGAGTCCAGTAGGACAAGCGGTATTAGTGAATAAAGTATTTCGGCGTTGTCCTCTCGAGGTTCAGGGAGAAATTTTTCTCGTTGATCTTATGGAACTTCTTTTAGAGTAGTTCGATCTAATTCTTGGGATGGATTGGTTGAATAAACACAAGGTAAATCTGGATTGCGAATACAAGCGGGCTACTCTAAAGACTTCAGATGGTCGGACCGTTGTGTTAATTGGTGAACGGCGTGGCTATCTCTCCAATATAGTTTCAGCGATGGAAATTGATCGTATGATACGGAAGGGGTATGAGACTTTTATTGCTTGTATTTTGAACACTAAAGGTTCATTGTCCACGATCGAAGAGATCCGTACAGTTAGCGAGTTTCCTGATATTTTTCCAGAGAAGTTGCCTGGTTTACCTCCTGATAGAGAGGTAGAGTTCGAGATAGAGATTTATCCGGGATCTGCACCTATTTCTATGGAACCTTATCGCATGGCTCCAAAAGAACTTAAGGAGTTAAAGGTCCAATTGCAAGAATTATTCGATCGAGGATTTATTCGGCATAGTACTTCACCATGGGGAGCTCCAGTTCTGTTCGTGAAAAAGAAGGATGGGCCGTTAAGATTATGTATTGACTATCGGAAGTTGAATCAGATGACGGTCAAGAATAAATATCCACTACCCAGGATTGATGACTTATTTGATCAGTTGTGAGGAGCTACTGTATTATCTAAGATTGATCTTCGTTCGGGGTATTATCAATTGAAAGTTAAAGGATCTGATGTTGCAAAGACGGCCATTCGCACTAGATATGGTCATTATGAATTCTTATTGATGCCATTTGGTTTGATGAATGCTCTTGCAGCTTTCATGGATTTGATGAATCGGGTGTTCCGACCATATTTGGATAAATTTGTGGTGGTCTTTATTGATGATATTCTGATTTATTCTCGTACTGAGGCAGAGCATGACGAGCATTTGAAGATCGTTCTGCGGACTTTGAGAGAGCATCGTCTATATGCCAAACTAAGCAAGTGTGAATTTTGGCTTCAAGAAGTGTCGTTTCTGGGGCATATTATTTTTGCGCGAGGTATTCAGGTCGATCCAAGCAAGATCGAAGCTATTGTGAATTGGAAACGACCCAAGAATATCTCTAAAATCCGCAGTTTCTTGGGCTTGGCTGGTTATTATCGACGTTTTGTTGAGGGCTTATCGATCATTGCTTCTCTTTTGACAAAGTTGTTAAGGAAGAATGTGCCGTTTGACTGGGGTGAGGCACAACAGGAGAGCTTTGAGAAATTAAAGGCTGTATTGACTCAAGCACCAGTGTTGATTCAACCAGAGTCCGGGAAGGATTTTACAGTGTATAGTGATGCGTCACACTCAGGGCTCGGCTGTGTTCTAATGCAGGAAGGTAAGGTAGTGGCTTATGCATCCCGTCAGCTGCGACCGCATGAGAGTAATTATCCTACTCATGATTTGGAGTTAGCAGCAGTGATTTTTGCCTTGAAGATTTGGAGACACTATCTTTATGGAGAGAAGTGTTACATTTTCACGGATCATAAGAGTTTAAAGTATATTCTGACCCAGAAGGAGCTTAATTTGAGACAGCGACGCTGGCTAGAGCTTCTAAAGGATTATGATTGCGTGATTGATTATCACCCTGGTAAAGCTAATATTGTAGCGGATGCTTTGAGTCGAAAGACGGTAACAAAGTTGAGATCTTTAATGGCCAGGATGAATTTATATGACGATGGCTTTCTGTTAGCAGAATTACAAGTTAAGCCGACCCTGGTTGATGAGATCAAAGCTAAGCAGCCCCTTGATAGCTCCTTGCTTTCCATCTTTGAGCAAGTAGAGCAAGGGACAAGCTCAGATTACGCCCTTGATCAGGATGAAGTTTTATGCTTCAAAGGTCGGTATTGTGTGCCGGATGATGCTGAGTTGAGGCAGACTATCCTTACGGAGGCTCATAGTAGTCCATATTCTATGCACCCCGGTGGAGATAAGATGTATCGGAATTTGAGAGAGAGGTATCATTGGGTTGGCATGAAGAAGGACATCTCGAATTTTGTGGTGAGGTGTTTGACTTGTCAGCAAGTTAAGGCGGAACATCAACATCCATCAGGTTTGTTACAACCTATCAAGATTCCTGAATGGAAATGGGAGCGTATTACTATGGATTTTGTTACTGGTTTTCCTATAACTCCTTCGAAAAGGACTCAATTTGGGTGATTGTTGACAGACTTACAAAGTCAACTCACTTCATTCCTGTACGGGTAAATTATACGTTGGACAAGTTGGCGAGGTTGTATATTTCAGATATTATTAGATTACATGGTGTTCCGTTATCTATCATTTCAGATCGAGATCCGAGATTTACTTCGAGATTTTGGAATGCGCTACATACGGCTTTGGGTACGAGATTGGATTATAGTACCTCCTTCCACCCACAAACTGATGGTCAATCTGAGAGAGTAATTCAGATTCTGGAGGATATGTTACGGGGTTGTGTAATTGATTTTCATGGTAGCTGGGAGAACTTTTTGCCTTTGGCTGAATTCGCTTATAATAACAGTTACCAGACCAGCATTCGTATGGCACCATATGAAGCACTCTATGGGCGTAAGTGTCGCACCCCGATTTGTTGGACTGAGTTGCGTGATAGGAAGACTTTGGGACCTGAGTTAGTGCGGGAGACAGATGACACAGTCAGATTGATCCGTGACAGTCTGAAAGAGAAATTTGATAGGCAGAAATCTTATGCAGATCAAAGGATGAAGGATATACAGTTTGACGTTCATGATTAGGTTTTTCTCAAGGTATCTCCATGGAAGAAAGTATTGAGATTTGGACGTAAGGGTAAATTGAGTCCGTGATTTATTGGGTCGTATCGTATTTTGAAGAAAGTTGGACTCGTTGCTTATCAGCTTGAGTTGCCTTCCCATCGTAGTCGTATTCATGATGTTTTTCATGTGTCTATGTTAAGGTGATACCGTCCAGATCCAGATCACATCATTCAAGTTGATGAGGTAGAGCTGAGACCTGATTTGTCATATGAGGAGGAGCCCATCCAGATCTTAGAAAGAGATGAGCGAGTTCTTCGGAATAGGCGTATTCCAATGGTTAAAGTTCAATGGAGTAACCGAGGCCTCTCAGAAGCTACTTGGGAGACATTGGAGTCAATGGAGGCTCAGTTTCCTCAACTGTTCTCATAAGGTAAATTTCGAGGATGAAATTTCTTGTAGAGGGAGAGAATTGTAACAACCCGAATATTTACAAAATAATATTTAATTGAAATTGGAGGTTAATTGTGAAAATTGGTAAATTTTTGGTGACTAAATCAAAATTTATGAGAGTTTATAGGCCATTTTATAAGTAAAGGAAATCCAGGGACCAAGCCTTGAATTTACCCTAAAACTGTCGGCAGCTTTGGGTGATTATATGCGTGCATTTGGTTCTGATTTTCAGAACCAAAATGCTCCCAATTTTCCTTTCTCATACGCCGTTTCCAACTCCGATTCCGACGCCGTCCAAATTTCGATCGTCGTTTTAAAACCATCGTTGTGTTCATCATCGAGCGTGGAACAAATCCTTCAATTTAATTGAAGCAAAACGCTGCCAAACGTCGGGAATTTACAGTCAAAGTCTCGACGTTTTTGTTAGCTCTATCGCCGGGAAAATCTTAAATTCACCGCCGATCGTTGCTCCGTTTACGACACCTCCTGCACCATCGTGTTCCTTGTGTCGTTTCGAGTCCGCCGGTGTCAACTTTGTTCACCGTCGACGGCGGCGCGTGAGGAGGTGGAGCAGTCAAAGATTCGACCGAGTTGAAATCGAGCTCTTCGCCGTTCAAAAATTTGAACCGATCTTTGTAAGTATCTCGAAATCGCTTAAAATAATTTTTAGAAATTTTTCCGGAATTTTTAGATCCCCCGGAGGAGGCCTCACGCGCCACACGCGCCGCCGTAGGGAGAGTGGAGGGTTGGCAACCGGTTTGAGCTGTAGCAGAGCGTGGTGAAACCTGGAATCAGTAGATCTACTATCTGAACCCATTATCGAGGTGTGTTCCTGTTTACTACATAATGGTTTTATATGTTTTGAAATATGGTACATTGAAATCTATGGATTATTGTTGTTGGTACACCGATTTATTGTTGATGATTTATGGACTTTGATGACTGGTATATGGATATTGATTTTTGGATGGATTGAACTACAATTGTATAGCTCTGATCAAGCTAATAAACGGGCCTAATGTGACTCTTGAGGGCCTCAAGATGTTTCATTAGGTCGGCTTTCCTTTGCTGTGTGCTTAGGGTAAGCTATATGGACTTATTGACTTGGGCTTAAGGATACAAGCTTCATAGCCTATCCTTAAGTCGGCTTTCTTTTTGCTATGTGCATAAAGTAAGCTATATGGAAAATAATTTTGGGAACTACTGATGGTGTACCAGAAAAGGGTTTAAATTATGATTTTCAAAAGTTAAACTCTTTTACGAATTTGTGAGATTTACTGGACTATGATTTGTTTAATGTACCTATTGTGATTTTATGGTAATGTTGAGACACACTGAGCCTAGCTCACCTTTCGAAAATGTTTTTCCCCTTTCATATACTGTTGGTTAGATACCTCGGTTCGAGCACTTGGAGGATCAATATATCTCTTGAAGTATATCTGATTGTAATATTTTAAACTTGTAAGTTGACTTTATTCTGGTGACATGGACCTATTTTAAAGTATTGGATTTTATAATGATGATACTTTTGCTATTACTATTCAGTTTATCGTGGTTTTGATTTTTAAAATATGTTTTAAATTAATTTATTACTGATTGGTTTTATATTTAAGAGTTGAGTTTTAATAGTATAATTTATTATAATTTCATGTCATGAATAATGTAGTTTTACATTGATTGGATAACGGTTTTGGAAAATGTCTTTGTGATCTACTAGACTTAGTCGAAACGCATAAGCCGGGTCTAGAGGGATTACACAAAGCTCTAGAGATCCTATATTTGATGATATTTTCCTGGATCTTGACTGCGGAAATGTTATCTCAAGATCTTAATTGTGTAAAGTGGAAATCATTCTTACGAGTGAGATTCGGTTCGGAGGAATGTAACACTTATATTTGAGTTTCCAGATAAGTTAAATTATCTATTCCTAACATTTACTTGTCTTGATGAACAAGGATTCTTGAAATTTGTTTGAAGAAGCTTACACAGGTGAGGCACCTATAAAGAATCACCATTGATTCCCAAAACAAGTACTGAACTAAGGGAACAAGTCTACCATCTACACTCTACGAGTTAAAAAGGGTTGGTTAGTGTCACTGTTCTCCACCAACCTCTAAACATCTTCACAAGCCATCATATTTAGATCAGGCAATAAGAAAAGACTCTCCTCCTCACTACAACTACCCTTGCACAAATCCGGTATCGGTTTCCGCTCATCAACGGCATGCGATGGCAGACTTGAAGGACTGTAGTCAACACCAGAGCCTATTCTCTCCTCTTCATCAACATTTGAACACCACGTCTTCGAATCAAGCTGTAATAATGCAGGTGTACATCAAAAACAACGCTACACGATTGGCAAATGAGTTATTGAAGAGCTAACCTTGAATCTTTTCAAGTTGACATTCCTTGCTCTATGTTGTTTACAGGCAGCAAGCATGGATGCTATCTCCTGTTGAATGAGTGTAAAATAATGATTAACACTGGTATCGAAAGCATGAGATCGATAAGCACGATGAACACACCTTTTTCAAATAAACACTTTCTTCCAGTAGCCGATTTTCCTCCTCCTTGAGTTCTGCAAATGTCTGAAAGACAAAGAACGACAACAAATCCTTCTTTTTCTTATTTTTATAAATTATATGATCTTAGAAAAAAGAGAGAGTAGGAAATGGGTATCCTTTCTTTTTCTTTTTCTAGTTACGAGGAAAAGTCATCCATAAAGAATGACAACTTCTCCCAATTTTTTCTTTGAATTAAAGGGCCAAAACAGAATGAAGGGGAAAGGGAGTAAAGTTCATTACAGTTTACCATATTTATGGTCTTTTTCTTTTCTTTTTTTTGGTCTTTTTTTCATTCTTTCCATTTTGGCCCCTTAATTTAAGGTTTTATCTTTTACATACAACTGAAATTAAATTTACCTTCTTTTTCTTGATCTTTTGGTACTTGTGCTAGTGGCCTCATTCGCAGTAGTACCCTACAACATCCATCAACAAATATAAAAAATTAAAGCCCAACAAAGCAAGTTGAAGATTAAGAAATAAAGATAAGATTACCTCTCAAAACTCATACGCAAGGATGTATTGAGAGATAGACGGATACCATCATTTTTCTAAAATTTTTAAATTATTATTTTATTAACAATATATTTCCGCCTTCTAAACTTTTAAAAATTCATCCATAAAAAAATACATACATCCATCCCTACAAGCAAGCATGCATTGATATAATACAAACCAACAGCTCACCAAAACGGGGGAAATTAAAAATAATAAATATTTAATACAAATCTTCAATTATTCTAAAAAGCTCCTCCTAACCTAAGTGAGTCAGTAGTAGCACGCCACGTCATGCAAGAAAGAATTTTCTTTCCCATTGTATATTGGCATTGCTACCTCACGTCACGTGACATATAGCACATGACCCGGCTGTATATCCTTTATCTTTCTTGCCAACACCCCATGATTAAAAAAAAAACTCTAATGACCAAAAATTCTCTCATGACTGAGAACCATATTTATTCTTTTTCTTAATTCTTTTTCATATCAGACGGTGCATGATCCATCCGATCATAAATTTCGGGCAACAATGGGGCCATACATAAGACTAGATAAAACACGGTAGAAACCGACACAGATAGATAGTGATGGGAGGAAGACAGACCCACCAAATTCGTATGTGTTCGCGTCACACCTGATAATTCCCCCCACCCCGGGGAACCTCCATCTACCCAAAAAGAAGGGTGAAAAAGAAATACGCCACTAACAAACATCACGCCAAACCCAAACGCAGAGTCCCGCAGTCATCTTTCAATGGACCCACCTATCAAATACTTTTCGGTAAAATTTATCTAGTCACTAAAATAAATTTTAAAAAATCATTTTAATCATTAAATTTACAAAATAATATCAAATTTATTAAATTATTATTAAATGATCGTGATGTTATAATAATTATAAAAATATAAAGTTCAATGAAATTTGAATAGTTGAGTGAGTTATTTTGTAGTTTACCCTTCTTTTCCCGTTTAATCACAGAAAAGAAAACCTAAAAATAAGATATATCCACTGGATGGGCTGTAGGGCCCCCCACTGAACTCTTCTTCTTTTTTTCCCCAGAAAGAAACCTCTATTGAAAACCATAAACTAGAAGTGGCAACTAGAATCTAAGCAAGTGTGGTTTGATTTACTAAATCTAAGAAATGTAAACGAGAGAATGACAGGTGACCGGAAAAGAAAACGCTGAGCACTTCATACCTGCTTATACGGCTAATCTCACGTGTAACTGTTGAATTTGTAAAAATATATGGGAATTTTTAGTCCGGATGACGATGCTTGAGCACATCCAACCCAGACGTTTCAGTTCGAAGATGATGAGAAAGAAAAGCAAAGAAAATAAAAGTTGTATAGATTTGACCACAGTGAGTTATTGAAAGGGCAGCCGTCATTGGAGATCGAGAACATGCAATCCGGAAGAAGAAAAAAAGCATCGGTTTACATGAAACGAAGAGGAGCACTAATGAGAAGAATTTTTTTGTGGGGGGGAGGGTTTTGAAATGGGGGTGTTACGTAGTTTAACGTGTCGCGAAAGGATATGCGTGACTGCTACAGGTCCTTATCAGACGTAGCAGAAAAAAAGAGCAGATCCTTATCTCAGATGAAGGAGAAAGAAAGAGTGGGAGAGAGAGAGAGGGAAAAAACTTGGATCTGGAAGGTGCAGCTGGTGGAGAGCAACGGAGGTGACTACTACAGGTCTCTTCAAAACCATCGGCGGCGAGAGGAGATGCGGCGCTCCACCACCGCTCAAGAAAGAGGCGTGGTGGGGCTACCTCTACTGCCGACGTTGCAATCTCCTCCATCTATCTTAGCGTCGAACGGCATCAGCATGGGTCTAGACCTGGGCTGACGCATCCCCCATCTAAGAGCAGCCACCGCAGATTGGGAGGCCGTGAGGCGTCCTGGGCTTGCTTGAGCCTTACGAGAAGCTCCACAACCACGTTGTCGTCAGTCATCGCCTCACGAACCCACTCATCTTTCACCATCGTCTTCGTCATCCACCCAACGGACAAAAAGCCGAGGTTGATAAAGAGGTGAATATGAAGAAATAAAGGTTTGCAAGAGAGAAGATACGTGGAAAGGCGGTGGCGAGGAAAGAGAGAGGTTGAAAATGTGAAAGAAAGTGATGGAGATGGCCAGATGGGTGTGAGCAATGTATATTTGTGTGTGTATATATATATATATATATGAGGGCGCTTTTTCCTTTTTCCCTTTCTTGTTTGCTCACTGGAACACTCTTTTTTTGGTCCACCTTAGAATTATTTACAAAATTTACATGTAAATTAGTCTAATAAATTAAATTTTAATTAATTAATTTACAATTAAAAACATCTTTATTTTTATTTTAAAATTTAAAACTCGACATAAAAGTTGTTTGATTAGAAAAGTGCTTCACATCACAAAAATAAAAAAGGCTGGAATTTTCATTTTAATTTTAACCATGGTCATCTCCACTAAAACAGCACACATGACTTGAAAATAGTGGGCGGTCATACAATGTAATGCAATAAATTCATGGGTAAATTACACAAATAATAACTGAAGTTTGAGTAAGATTTTATTTTATCATTGAAGTTTAAAAAGTTACAAAATAATTATTAATGTTATCGAAAAGTAACAAAACGATATTCAACCGTTAAGGTCCCTTAGTTAGGCCATGACAATCTGATGTGACAGTTAGAGACATAGGCGGGACTAGGATGACGCAACGTGCGCAACAGAATAAGGTCTCGGAATAATAAGGGCCTCAAAAAATAAGATTTATTACTATTGTTACAATAAAAAAGCAAACAAAGTAATATGAAGAGAAAATCGCCTCAGTGACCAAAAATGCCTTATAATATACGATTTTAACCAACTTTTTCCGGATTTGCCAAAATGACCAACAAAATCGCAATGCGATCGCTAATTCGCAACGCGATCTCCATTATCGCAAATTCGCATTGCATTCGCGTTGCGATAGTTGGAAATCGCGTTGCGATGGTCTACAGTGTCGTTGCGATTTCCCAATTCGCAATGCGAATAGTAAATCGCAACGCGAATTGGTAAAATCGCAATGCGATACTGACTATCGCAATGCGATAATACAAAATCGCAACGCGATACTGACTTTCGCAACGCGATACTGACTTTCGCAACGCGATTCTGACTTTCGCAAGAGTAATACAGAATCGCAATGCGATTTTTAAAGTTCGCAACAGGTTTAGTTTCGCAACACAAATTTTTGGGTATATATCTACGCAGACAGTAACAACTCATAACCTAAATCCCTAAATCGCAACTCATTTCATCTCCATCTTCACTCTCTCTGGCGACATCCGTTCCTATATCTGTTCTACATCCTTCCCCATCCGGCAACAGGTCTTAGTTCGCAGCTCGTTTGTTTAGTAAATTAATTTACAACCATGAATCATCTAATGTTGATCATGTTTGGATAGATTTGTGTTTTGGAGGTCATGGGAGAATGTTCATGGTGTTTACAATATATACCTTTACCCATGAATCTTCAACTAAAATGTCATTAAAAAAGTTAACTTATGAAACTCTAATATTACGTGTTTCAAAGAAATTGAATTTAGAGCCCCTAAGTGGATTTAGGCTATCTTATCAGAGAAATGGTAAAGTTTATTTGTTAACCGACAATGAAGATGTTGAACGATTCATTGCTTACATTAGTGTTTCAAGTGATGATGTTACATTGTATGTTGTTGAACCTAGAAGTAGTATTGTTGGGTCAGTAGGGGTAGTAATCAACTAAGTTTTTCTCAAAACCCACAACCTTTCTCTAATCCCAAATCCCAATCAACTTTCAGAACCAAATTCCGGTTTTCGTATTGACCATTAGACGATGATGCCAACAGAAAAAATTGTGAGTACTAGTCAGTATTCGAAATTTGATCTTGGTCAATACCCGGACTTTGATATTGGTCAATACTCGGATTTTGATGAGTTTCAGAAGAAGAAACAGACTCTGCGTGTAATGATTTTGATATTGGTCAATTCCCGAATTTTGATGATGAAACAGCCGTGCCGAGGAAGATGTTGTTGATGATGAGGATGAAGTTACGACTGTGAATGAACATGTTGAACATCTATTCTGTAATTCATATAATCCTGAAGAAGAAAAAGTCCCCGAAGAAAAGAAAATGCCACGGGAGTATAATGGAATATGCCAGAATACTTCAGATACCGGAAGAAGAGTTGGTAAAGAAAGCAGTTGATTGTTACACAAAAGTTATTCGTATCAAGAAAGATGATTGTTTTGATAAAAAAAGACTTGAATATAGCTTTGTATACGAAATGTGTGGAAGATAGCTATCAACTAAAAGTTAACAAATCAAGCAAAGATCGTTCGAAACAAGGTGTATGATTGACAAAAACTGTACGTGGCGTATGATTGCAAAGAGGATAAAAGATTGCGAAATGTTTCAAGTTAGGACTTTTATTGATAACATACATGTTCAAGAACCCAAGTTTTTCCTCACCATAGACAGGCAAACAAAAAGGTGTTGGGTGGTTTTCTGGCTGAGTTAATGTTTTGAATGGCAGGGTATATCGGGGACATGAAATTAGACTGACATGAATGCTCGGTTCAAGATTAGTATATCATATCTCAAGCTTGGAGAGCCAAATGTTATGCCTTGGAATTGTTGGGGGGTCGCCAGAAGCATCGTTTGCCCAACTGCGGCTTATTGTCACAATTTAAAGCTGAAAAAATCCTGGGTCGGTAACTATATTAAAACAGATAGAGATGGACGCTTTGAGTTGCTGTTTATCGCCATTGGTGTGCTGCGGTTAGTCAATCAATATAATTCTATTGACTCATTTTTGTAGTTACATGCATTTCACATTTAAATGATTATATTTCTTGTGTATATTATTTTGTAGATTCGTTCGTTTATTACTTGCATGCGCCCAGTTATTATAGTTGACGGAGCACATTTGAAAGGTCGATACCTTGGAGTAAACTTATTAGCAGTAGCCATGGATGCTAACAATGGGATATTGCCAATAGCTTTGGGGTTGGCAAATCTGAAACCTCTGATTCATGGACATGGTTATGGGGCATCTTAGGGATTGCATAGGTCCTATTAGCAATCTGAAATCATATCCGATAGGGCAAACTCAATTGACAACGCTGTTAGAAGGTGTTCCCATATGCTTTTCATGGACTTTGTGGTGTCATTTGTATAGAAATCTAAAATCAAGGTCTGCTGGTATAAAAAAAGCACAAATTGACATACTGGAAGGCTGTAAAAGCTTATCGGGAAGTGGATTTCAATAAGCATATAAACTGTTTAAGACGTGTTTTGCCTCAGTATGCTCAAACACTAGAAGATGTCGGGTTTGAAAAGATGGTCAAGAGTACATCAACTTGGAGCAAGATATGGTTTCATGACGTCTAATAGTGCAGAATCAATCAACGCTCTAAGTCGTCATTCCCGGAAATTACCCGCTACTATGTTAATGGAGTTTTTTCGAGCCTCTATTCAACAGTGGTATACAAGAAAAGAAACCATGCAGGTATTATTTCTTTGATTTGTAACTTATCATATATTTACTAAGTTTATTTATTTAAATTTACAGGAACATTGGAACATCGTGTTACACCATGGACTGAAAAAAAAGATAACGAAACGGGTTGTGAAGTCAACGTCATGGAGAGTTGAACCATGTTCAAACACTTGTTTGAAGTACTGGATAATAACTTAAATGGGCTTGTCGATCTAAATGCAAGGACGTGTAGTTGTATGAAATGGTAAACATCTGGTTATCCGTGTGGCCATGTTATAAAAGTTGCTCTTCATCTAAACCAAGATGATTCAAGCACATACGCTATGGATTGCTACACTACAGAAGTATATCGACAGACTTATGCCGAGATTGTCTACCCTATTCCACATCCTTCTGAGTGAGACATATCAGATGACTTACAAACAGTTTTGCCACCAGCCATGGACAGAAGGCTACCTGGCCGACCAAAAAGTCACGATCGTATACCGTCTAAGGGTGAAGAGAAGAAGAGATCGACATGTAGTGGTGCAAGGAAAGTGGTCATACAAGGTTAACATGTGGATCACCAGTGCCATCACAATCATCTTTTCCTCTACCAAATCTGGATCATCATCAAAATCCAAAGCTCATATGGTGTCAAGAAAAAGGTAATCAAAATCGCAATCATCTTTAAAATCCCAATCACAACTGGCTTCACCTTTTGGGACTGTTAACTTAGGTGATTTTTTAAATGTAAACGTTGTATTATGTAGATTTATGTGTGAACTTTTAACATTTTCAGTTAGGCATGTATTAGTAACTTGAGTTTGAAAATTGCTATGATCTGTTCAGTTGTATCACTTAATAGGCAATCATCTTAATGTCTATCGCAACGCGGAAATTACTATCGCAATGCGAAATGAAATCGCAACGAGAGAATCGCAATGCGAAATGAAAACGCAACGCGAATTTAATTTCGCGTTGCGATTCTCTCGTTGCGATTTTCATTTCGCATTGGCGATAGTACTTTTTGCCTTCAACATAATGTAGATTGAAGTCAACAAATCAACCATTACATTTCAATCAATTAAACAAGCACAATAAGAATTATGTTAACATCAATTAAACAAATCAACTTTACAAATCACCTTTTACAATCAATTAAACAATCAAAAAATAAGCAATAATTCTTATTTCCTCATCTACTATTGAATCAACTTTTGCAGCCATACATCATTTTCACGCAGCTCACTTCTGAGATTAACCGCATAAACCAAACATTTGCTCAAACAACACTTTCTACACATCTAAAACCTACAAACAGCAAATTATTGAATTATAGGTACTTAACCAAACATTTTCAAACCACAAGCCTATAAACATACCAATTGTTTATGGACATTTTTATAATGCGGATGCAGGTAGGCAGCGTCTCGTATATATCGATCTAGCATATAATGCCGAAACCACAAGCTACTGCAGCTCTATCTCTATCGGTGGGAGGTAGATACTTTATACTTCCTGTGATCAAACGGTCCAACGCCAAGCATACGAGGACCACAATCCCTCTGGGTCCTTTCGTTTGTTGGTGCGGTCTCGTCTCTGCTAACTGTAATATTGAGCTTATTTGGCTTCTTGTTTCCAGAACGAGTCCAATAATTTATCGCATCCAAGAATTTAGCCAAATAAGAGCTCCATCCCTTAATAATATCTCTTAAATCAGCCAATGATATGTAATTTATCATGCTGTCATATACTATTGCCTTAAGGGATGGGATCTGAAGCTCAACGAAAGCCAATGTTTACGTTCCAAAACATGGATAAACACCTGCAATCATAAGTAATAATTCATTCATTTGCGCACTTATTTATGAATACTTTAAACTCAATCTAAATAAACACTAACCTCATCAACCTCCCACATGCAGGATAAAGTTTAGCTTGTCCATTGCCCAACGCAAATGATTCATCTCGTTGATTTTCAAGTGAGCGGCGTTAAAAGACGTCGGCATAATTGTATATCGCGTATTTCTTTATTTTCCTTAAGTTTCCTAATTATTAGAAGACGTGACACCCACGCATCGATATTATTTTACAAAAAAGACATATATTAGTAACTTACATAAATTTAAAAAAAAAATCAAATTAAAATATAAGAAAAATATAAGACCCCTCCATCGAAATAGCCATTGTCTTCGACCCTAAATAATACGCCCCACCAAGACTGATCAAGCAACAAAGATATCATCGTTGAGCTTGCATATGTCAGTGAAACACCCCTGGCTCCGTCATGTAGATAAAAATCAACTGCGGTCTTAGCCCAAAGGGTGTTATCCAGAATTGTGTCCGGTAGTTGTTTCCTCTCCACTTCAGATACCGGTATGGTACTGACCGGTAACTCATACGAGAGCCAACTTGAATCCATCATTTCCGGCACGTCAGAGGGTTTCTCAAGAATCCTACATATGACACCATGTGAATCGGGCTCTTGAATGGTGGGAGGGACCTCTTCAACGATGACAGTGGCCTCTTGAACGGTGGGAGGGGACTCCGAAGAATGATAGGGGCCTCTTCAACGAAGGAGTGGACTCTTGAGGGATGATAGGCGGTCGGGCTTCTTCTTGCGGTGTCTTCGCATATTGGGGTATACGGAGACTTAATAGCACGTGCACGCCGTCTGATGCGTGAACTCTGTCGTGCAAGAAAAACAACGTAAAGCATCCACCTTATCGGTCCGCTAAATAATTAAATACAAATATCAGTAAATAAACAGACATGATATTAAACAGTGAAACAAAGACAAATATATTTCAAACTTTCAACCAAAAGACAAAACAAAGACAAATATTAACTCACAGTGTTAAAGACACAGTTTAGCAGAATTGGCAGCACCGAATAAATTTACTTCAACCAAAAGAAAAACCAAAAAGACAAATACTAACTTCACAGTGTTAATAACAGTTTAGCAGTATTGGCAGCAACCGAATAAATTTACTAAGCATCTAAGTGAAATGGTTAATTTAAGTGAAATTACGAGTAAATTTATCATCAAGTTAAATATGAAAAATCTTAAACTTACCTCGTTGCGTAGAGTATGAACCTCATTCTGCAACGATACTACCATCTCACGTAGAGCGGCAACCTCACCACGTAAAGTAGACACCTCCACACGCCATGCACCATCGTTATCGCGTAGAGTACCGATCTCCTCACGCAAGGCATTGACCTCATCACGTAACGCCTTTGACTCATCCGTGGAGGTGGAGAACAGGGAGATAGAAGTCGTGGCATTTTGTCGGTCGCCTATCATGAGGTGATGGTGGATAAGAGGCTCGATGATGTGACGGGATAGGTGATGGCTCTCGTTGTAGAGGTGTATAGTCGGGTCGATCAGGTGATGGCTCTGGGTGAGGTGATGGCTCTCGAAGTGGAGGAAGTGGAGGCTGCTCATCATTCGTGCCATCAAGAAACGCTGACTAGCTTGCCACCATCAGTGGTAAGCTCAGCCTCCGTGGGTGTCAGTCTCATTAATGGAATGTTGGCCTCCTAAAAAATATAAAAACTCAAACAATATTTATGTCGCATATGGTATTAAGTCTTCCCAATCCAACAGACGTTCTTCCAGGAAATAGCCCTGAGAATATCATTTGAAGTTTTTATTGCATATGTCTTCATGGCGGGAAAGGCCTCGAATATCAATCTACAAACAATATAATAACAAACATTAGTAATTGTTAAATAATTAATTATAATTTGAAAACATTATATAGAAATTCTTACCTTAAAGGCCCAACAAAGCCTGAAGTGTATTTCGACCCATCGCCCCGCAAACTTTGCGGTCATCAAAGGCAGGCGACAACTTGTCCAGGTAGCTTTCCATATACGAACCCCACGGAAACAGATTCCATGCATTTAGGTCCTCTTCCAATAATATTAGCTCCTGAGGAATAGGTTGTCTGGCTCTCTGCCTAAAAAGCGGCATACAAAAGTAGTAGAAGGCATACTCGGACAACATCGACGTCATTCATCCGAGTAAAACCATCTTTCTTATTAAACAATTTCTTATGTCGTTGACGTGTAAGTTCGGCTTCTCTATTGACTCATCAGGTAAAACCCTGGATAACCATGATGGGCGGGTGATATGACGAGTGTACCGGCCTACATCATCGTGTCGAATCGTAGACCAGTGATTAAGCAGAACTCTTTCCGCCAAAACAAGTATACGCCGGTGGAAAATGAAACCATATCTCTTCCTCACCACGTTGTATACTGTCGGGTAGATCGCTAGTCATGGTCTGAAGCCACAAATGGGTCAAATTAGCATCTCCACCCGGATGCTGTACTCTCAGCCATGGCCCGAAGCAGGTTTCCTCAAACAATTTCTTTGTGCAGGTGAAAGCTTCGAAGCAATTGTAGTGGCTAGGCTAACTTATTCCTTAATGTCAATGAAGCCGAAAAAAATTTCTACAAAAACAATAAACATACCAAGTTAGATATACCAAAAACTACACTGTCAAGATATACCAAAATAATAACATAATAAATAGTTTATTCTTGAAACTAAAATTGCAACACTGTTTTGTCTTTTGGTTGAAATGAAAATCGCAACGAGATAATGAGAATCGCAACGCGGAAATGACTATCGCAATGAGAATCGCAACGCGAAAGACTATCGCGACGAGAGAATCGCAACGTGAAATGAAAATTGCAACGCGAAATGAAAATCGCAATGCGATTTTGGTTTCGTGTTGCGATTTTTATTTCGCGTACGATTCTCGTTGCGATAGTTATTTCCGCGTTGCGATTTCATTCTCGAAACTATTCTTCTTCTGCATTACTTCAACCAAAGACAAAACAGACAAATACTAACTTCACAGGCTAAACAGTTTAGCAGTATTGGTAGTAATCGAAAATTTAATAAGAAATCTAAGTGAAATGGTTATCTATTATGAAATTACCAGTAAACTTATCATCAATCAAAATATGAAAAACCTAAATAATGCAAAAATTTCAACAAAAAAAAAACTAACCCTCGGTGATTTTCTATTTCTGAATGATTGTGAGGGATTTTTGACTGTGAATGGTTGTGAGGGATTTCGCCGGCGATGGGGACGGAAATCTTCGGAGATGAGGACGGATTTCGCCGTAGAGAGTGAGAGATGGGACTGAGTGTTGTGATTTTGGGTTTGAGGTTATGAGTTGCGATTACTGTGGACGGTTCAGTTTCCGATTTATTAAGAAAAAATTCGTGTTTGGAATTTGAAAAAAAAAATACGCGTTAATATGAATGGCGCTATGTAAATCGCGTTGCGAAAGTCAGAATCGCGTTGCGAAAGTCAGTATCTCGTTGCGATTTTGTATTATCGCATTGCGATAGTCAGTATCGCATTGCGATTTTCCCAATTCGCGTTGCGATTTACTTATTCGCATTGCGAATTGGGAAAATCGCAATGATACTGTAGACCATCGCAACGCGATTTTCAACTATCGCAACGCGAAATGCAACGCGAATTTGCGATAATGGAGATCGCGTTGCGAATTAGCGATCGCATTGCGATTTTGTTGGTCATTTTGGCAAATCCGGAAAAAGTTAGTTAAAATCGTATATTATAATGCATTTTTTGTCACTGAGACGATTTTCTCTAATATGAATCAGTGGTAAAATTTTTGGACTTAAAACTACAAAACCTGTGGTCGAATCTTATTGAAATTATATGGAAATACCAATAATTAGTATTATGTTACAACTGTAAACTTATCTCACTTTTTAAGAATTTGCACAATGCATCCAACGTACTAGCCCGACCCTGGTTAGAGAACTGACTTGGTGCCCTTTGGCCATGTTAGTCATGCTTTGACCGGCCCTTGACTCACTTTAATAAGAAGAACATAATTTAAATAGGTTAAGCTTCTCTTCAACTTATCTCGGAGGAATAAGATCATGAACTCTCCGATGCCAAAAAGAAGTTAGAACTTAGAACAATTAAATGATGAGATTGCAGAGCTGAAGATGCTTGTGAGTAAAGGAAATCAGCTAATTCAAGCAACAGCTTTATTGAAGGAGAAGATGAATATGTTCTGAGAGTACAAGATGAGTTGAATGATACAAAGATGACGTCTCTGAAACTCAAACTGTGATAGAAAATGGCAGAACTCACGAGGACTAGTTATCTCTATTAAGGATGAAGATAATATTGTGTTGAGGCCTGTTGATGATATGGTCGGAGTTAATGCATCAGATGGTAGGCAGATCTACTAATGATTCCATATGCAGAAAAAACAGCTTGAAACTGAAATCAAATATACTAAATATAGGTTAAAAGATAAGAAATGGAAGTCTTGCTCTCACAATAAAGGATGAGGAGCTCAAAACAGCTCTTGGGAGGTTGGAAGCCAGAGAAAAAAAACGAAAAAGGCTGAAGGAAGATTGAAGATGCCAATGATATGAAGTCGGGTATGTTCAAAGTAATGTCCCAAAGCCGTCGATGTCCATTTCCGATCGTGTCCGAGACGTCCCGACTGATTCCTGAACCCGATAGCAAGCCGACCCCTCCGAATTTGGTCGTACAGCAAGCTAATTCAATACAAATTGACTATCAAACCAATCATTGTTTCCACAGATGCTACCAAAAAAAAATGATAACAAAGACTAACATCTACCACATATTCAATGGCCCATGTTAACTGAAAAATATGATAAAAGCTCCGTTGCAGCTCCATAAAACACCGGAAGTTATAATATCAGCGATTCTGAAATGTCCATAAGAGAGCTTGCATACCTTCAGCCAGATTCGAGAAAACACCGATAGAGCAATGATTGAACTCTTTTACTTGTATGGTGCAATGATGGAGTTGTGGCTGCCAAACCGAAAGAATTAGACAATGCATCTTTAAAAATAATGTGAATTTAAATAACTCACGAACCGGTTAATTCATTATGCACCCTTAATCCATTATATCTTTAAATTGACCAATTTTTTTAATCATCATATGGAAGGAAAAATGCATTAAGAGGATATGCGAAAAAGTGACCGTTTATAATAGTACAATCAAATTTGATCGAATATATTTATTCGAGTTTTTGTTCAAATTTAACTACAATTATTTATAATATTATAGTACTGTTGGTTTCAATTTAAACATCTTTCTCTAAATATATGTGATGTACATGTGCCTCAATGGTTTAGTGCTCCCAAATTCTCTAAATGGATCGGTTGAATTTCACTTGATCATTTTATTTATTTTTTTCCGACATTAACTACATTATAATATATCCAAGCTGTTGTAATCAAAATTCTAAATTTAAGATTTGCCCCAATGGTGTTAGCATGCGTATTCCCTCTAGGACTCAGGTTTAATTTCTCTCAATTCTATTTTCTTCCAATCAAAATGGTAAATTTGGTATAATATTATGTGAATAATGAACACTAATATATAATTTATTAATTTTATTAATTCAGTCAACTCCTCTGTGAAGTGTTATGATAAGTGACTTGATTAATATCATTTAAATAGTTAAATGATTGACTGATAAAATTAAAAAAAAAAAACATTGATCATATTAGAATTCTTAGATAGTTAAGTGATCAGTGTGTAATTTATCTTTAATTTAATATTTTTTAATCATTCGCATGTTTACGTGTTATTTAATATACTAAAACATTAAGACCTGAGGCACAAAATGACTTCTAAAATTGATAGGTTTTGTCAAATTGACTCTTCAATTTTTGTAATAATTTTTTGGGATAATTTAATATAAAAGAATAACTAAATGTTTAATTTGTTCAAATTCATCAAGTTCAAGGGTTAATTTGACTCTAAAAACAATTTAGAAGTTAATTTGATTAAATCTATCAAATTTAAGAAATAATTTTATCAAATTTATCAAGTTTAAGCGTGATTTTATGTCTTAAGCCAATACAATAAAGGGTAAACTAATTAAAAGTAAAATAAAAATATGGAAAATATTGTTCATTAAATAATAAATAGATATTTAATACTTAATATTTTCTACACTATTTTATTCAAATTATAATAAATAGCTTTAATTTTAGATTATAAAACATATATAAAATATTAAATTAATAAAATTATAAATTTTCAATAAATTAAAATATTTCAATGAATTATTAAACATGCCCTTAATTTGAAAAAAGACAAATACATATTTGGTATTTTTTAAAAATTTTGATTTTTATATTTTTTTAAATTTTTTTTGAGGAAAAATTAAATCAGGAGTGACTCAACAATCTAAAACCAGGACATACCTAAGATTCAATTAAAATTTACATATTACCCACCAAGAGTGACGGTGGTAGGATTCAAACTTGACCTTACAAACTCAAATTCTTGAATCCCAACCACTTGTACCAACACTCGTTAACATTTATATATTAAATTATTAATGTTATAATAAATTATTTAAAACTTATTTTTTAAATTTTGTATGCGTCAATACTATGTGACCAAACATAGTATAAAAGTTAAAAGTATTATCAAAATTAATTATTTAAATTATAGTAGTACACAATATGAGTGGCTTAGTTTGGACATTTATTCAATTCATGAATCTTTAAAGATAAATAATAATAAAACTAGAGATATTAACATCGTTTAATTTTAAAGAAATCGTTAAAGACTTCGTAATAATAAGGATGTCATGGCTCTGGATGAAAAGAATTGGGGAAATGCGAGATTAGGGATTGCAATTGACAAGGAATTAGGGCTTGAAGATGATACAATCGAGCAAAAGAGGGGAAATGAAGGGGAATCACTAAACGGTGTCGTTAAAATTAATGAATCATATGTGGGTTTATCCTTACTGGACCAAAGACAAATGGGTGACAAGTCCAATCTTGATTACAACACTACAGCAGACCAAACCACCCGAGCAGCCCATAAATAGATACCTGCAATCAGAAATTATTGGATGAGAATTATTACAGCTGTGCATAAATAACAAACACTGTACTGAAGATCCTATATAGACAAAAATATTTACTGAGCATTTTATGAAATATCAGATGAATTTTTCCTTTCCTTCAACCTCACACTTTCTCTCTGAAATCTCTTGATTTCTATCATTTCTTTTAGCTTTTCACAGCTTGCTGTGACAAATTGGTATTCAGAGCTAGAAAAAATCCACATTTTCTTCAAGCTGGGAAAACAAAAAAAAAGCGTGCAACCATGTTCGAGAAGTCTGAGTTGGCTGCTATACAGGACCAAGTCACTGGAATGCAAAATAAAATGGAAGAGCAACAAGGGCACTGGAATGCAAAATAAAATGGAAGAGTAACAAGGGAGCATGGAAGACAGATTGAACGGTTTGGAAGCTGGTTTGGAGGACAACAAATTTGGGTTGGCAAAAATTTTGAGGATTCTAGATGGTATGGATAAGGAAAGAAAAAAAATGGAGAGAGAAAGATTCTACAATTTGACCGAAAAGGGAAGCTAAGTCCGATATTCATTAGTCCATATGAGATTGCGAAAAGAGATGATATGTTGGCCTATCAACTAGCGTTACCTCCGAAAATAAATAAGATTCATAGTGTGTTTCATGTATTGATGCTACGAAGGTGTCGTTCAAATTCTTCTCATGTTAGTGCACTGGAGAAAATTGAGATTTATCTGGATATGACTTACGAGAAGGAACCGATAAAGATACTAGAGCATAGAGTTAAAGAACTACGAAATAACACAATATCGCTTGTTAAAATTATTTGGAAATTATAAGGTCAAGGAAGCTACAAGGGAGAATTGCAATACTCCAAAAATTTGCTAGTGACCAAAATGAATAAATTTAAAGTTTAGTGGCCAAAGTATAACCTTGGGAAAAGTTTAAATACCAAAGTTTAATTTTAAAAAGTTATGTAATTTGGTCTCTTAAATGAATAGTTTATCCCCAAGAATGAAGTTTCCATGGATTTTAGATTTTTAGTACGGAATTTTGTATTAAAAACTATAAAGCGATAAAGTCGGGGGAAATTTGAATAATTGGATCGAATCAGATTTTTTAAATATTTTGAAAGATGATAAGGGAAGGTTAATAATGTCATCTCCATGACTTAAATTTGAAGGATTTATATGATCATTAGATTTAAGGTGATTTTTCCATGTTAAATATGAATCGTTGGATTTTAGTAACTAGATTGTAAATTTTGGGAAATTGCAAGGGAAAAATTGGAAGATGAGAAATTGTTTGTTCATGTTTCACTATGATGATGTAAGGGATGATGAAAGCATGGTAATTTAGTAATTATCATGAAATTCATAAGTAAAATAATAAGGATATTAAAATTTTAAGGGTAAATTGATAATTTGGCATTTAATTAACTTTTAATTCATTTATTAAATAAAGAAAGATGGAGCATTTCCAAGACATTTTATCCATCTTCTTTGATGTTGCCGCAAGCTCCTCCAACAGTAAGAAAAACTTTTCCTTTGATTTTTCAAACCAATTTATTAAATATTGTTATGAGTATTTTATGAAATATCAGATGAATTTTTCCTTTCCTTCAACCTCACAACTTTTTCTCTGAAATCTCTTAATTTCTATCATTTCTTTAGTTTTTCACAGCTTGATGTGATAAAGGATTAATATAAAAATAAGTATATAAATTATATCCTTTTATATTTCGGCGTTTAAACTTATTTTTAATTAATTTAAATGTTTAATATTATAAATATTATTATTTTAAGTGTTCTAATCGTAACAACTGTTAAACACTTTAAAGATTTTATTTAAACAAAAACTTAAAAATAAACTATTATATTAAAAATATTAAAAAAATCACCTTCCCCTCCCTCCCTTTCTCTCTTCCCCTCCAAACAGTGCACATGGATGTCGGCTACTCTAGCTTCTCCATTAAACTTTGCCGACTAAGGTTTATTCTCGATGAAAAAACTGTTTCAAATAAGTCTAATCATCTGGGAAACAAAGTTTTTTAGTTTTGCTAGAGGAGGACGGGGAGGAGAATGGTGTGGGGGATTTAAAAAATTATTTTTAAATATGATTTTTAAAAAAAAAATTAAATCTTTAAAATTATTAGAATACAATATAAGTCATTTAACGGGATTTTTTTAATGGCAGTTAAGATCTATACATTTAAAATGATAACATTTATAATGTTAGACCTTGTATTAACTGAAAAATAATTTAAACATCTAAATGAAAAAAATTGATATAATTTTAAAACTTATTTTTATATTAAACCTAATAATAACAATATTGTTATTAGGGAGAATGAAGTTAAAAGTTAGTATGGATGAAGTTTTATGAAATTTTACAAGTGAATTTGTAATTTCACTTTCTATTGCTCCATGAATAATATAATATAATTTAATGTTAAAGTTATTTATGTGTAAATTATACTTTTAGTACTTAAACTTTATTTTCGTTATATTTTGATACCTAACTATTTTTTTAAATCATACCTAACGTTTAGTTTAAGGAAACCCTTCTATGTACAAGTGTGGCATTTGACACGCCACAGGACCCCAAAATTTAGGGATCCACACATGAATGACATTCGGTCCATCAATATACAATTTTTGTGCCTTAACGACATTTTCATTTGAAGGGAAAACAAACTTTTCATTTAGTTTTCAAGAAAGTGGCAGAGAAAGTTGCAAATAAAGATTTTAAGAGTATCTTTAATAGTTTTTCATGATAAATTTTAGTAAAAAGACCTATAAATTCCTCATAATTTCAAATTTGACAAATTAATCCTTATCATAAAATATTTTAAGGGTATTATTTTAAAAAGTAACACAAGACCTGCACATCTATTAGGACAAACCTAAGCTTAAGTTTCATTTTGGTACGTCGCTGTTAAAACTTAATGGTGAAGTTGACATATCATCATAAGGTAATGCTATGTCAACAACTCTGTTAATTTTTTAATGATGGTGTACCAAAATTAAACCTAAACTAAATATTAGGTATGATTTTGGAAAAAATAAAATTTGAGTACCAAAGCAGAATAAAAGTAATATTTTAGATACTAAACGTGTAGTATACCCTTATTTGAGTGGGATTTTGTTTCAGCACTTGCGTGTGCGTTCTATTCTACAATTTTTCATTCCCCTTCCTTACCAATCTGTGAACGTCAAAAGGTCGAGCCTTTATAATTTACTGGGGTCGGGGGGGCTATTCGCTATTCCAACTTGACCTATGTAATTTTGGAAAAACACTCTTTATTTGAATCCTAGTAAATAAATCACTGCACTGAAGAGTTCAATGGCCTCTGGTTTTGGTTACGTTTCTCTCTGAATCCATTCTCCCAAGTCCAAGTCACACAAATCCTTCCATTTGCTCAGGTAGGGTTTCACGCCTTCTTCTCCACCCTTAACTTTGGGAGTTCTAATCTGTTAGGGTTTACATGTTAGGGATTGAATCAATTTGGGGGAGGGATTAGTTGAACTTTTTCATTATATTAGGGATTGAAACAATTTGGGGGGCTTTAGTTGAACTTTTAATTTTTTTATTATTATGTTAGGGATTGGTTCAGTCACTTGAAGATGAGTTCGTTTTCAATCACGCGCAAGAAAACGCCTTTTCAGAAGCACAGAGAAGAGGAGGAAGCCAAGAAGAAGGTACAAGATTTTCTTACCTTCAATGCTCAAGCCTCTAATTGATTTGGTTTCCACCTTGTTGATTCGGATATATTGGCTCCTTTGAGCTAAAATAATTAAATTTTACTTGTGCTCTTTTTTTTTTCCATTCCTTCCTCGTTATCAGAGGGAGGAAGATGAAACTGCTCGATTATATGAGGAGTTCGTGGCTTCGTTTCAAGGTGATAATGCTCCCGGGTCGAAGGCATTTGTTCGAGGTGGAACAATCAATCCCAATGAGAAATTCAAGTTCGATGCTGAAGGTTAGTGTGATTCAGGAACTCAATCAATATTTCTTTTGGCAGAAATTAATATATTTGCCTCGGTTTTAAGTGTCAGTGATTTTGAGCAAGTAGAATGATTTTTTTATTATATCACGAGGACACTTTAATAAAAATATGGGCCTTGTTTATTCATTTGCGGATGACAGGTGAAAAGTCGAAAGATGGGGTATCTGTTCCAAAGAAGGGAAGTAGGTAAATTATTGCTTTTGATTAACCATGCTGCAATACTAATATTCTTTTGACAAGGTGTCAAAGTGAAAAGTTACATGGTGATGATAGTGATATTCTCACTCTGGCCTTGTATTTTTAAAGGCTTCTAATATATCATGAAAAGATTTTCATATAGCAGTTTGTTACACTCATATATCACTAAATTTGAAAAGATTTAACCAGCTAGGGTCCTTTTCTACTTTAGAAAAAGAAATACTTGTTATTTATCATCTTCTGAACTAAAACTCTTATGCCACTCCATTTTGGAACTATAACCCCTTTCAGTTTAATTACAAGTCTAATATGCATATGAAACGAAAACTGTTTGGGAAGTTGTCCTAATATGTCTTTATCTTTTTTCTTTTAGATATGTAAATGCTGTTATAGTATTTTCTTCTGTTAAAGGCAATTGGAAGACTGCATTTTCTAGCATTTTTTAGTGTTTCCAATTTGTGTCGCATATTAGCAAATTTGAAATCAGGAGTAACAACAGTACATAGGAGAAAGACCCCCCCCCAATTGGTGTGATCTGACTTGGATAACCTAAGTTTCCATATGTCCCTTAAAAATGTCCTGTCTGCTGCTACCAAATTCTTTGAAATACTTTTAACTGATTTTTGCAGGAGTCTGTTCCAGCAAGCTTGCATGCAAACTACAAAAAATTGGCTAAGAGTGATCCACTAATGAATTCTAGGAACAGTTCTTTATGCTTTAGTGTACTGTTACATAAAACGTTTTAGTGATGGTTATCCTATAGAGTCTCCTTTAAAGTTCATTGATGAGGACAAGTGATGAAGCTTTGTTAAAGAATGGGTAGACCAGTGAACGAATTCTTTCTGGAAAATGGAAGTTTATCTTTCATTGTATATATGCAGGTATGTTCCATCTTTCATACCACCTCCTTTGGCAGCCAAGGGAAAAGAATCGGAGAAGGTAAATTTTGTTAGTGAAACTATGGCATGCATGTATTTTTTATCATTTTCAACCAAGTTTTCTGATATTTGATATGCACATTTTATTTGAACTTCGACAATGATGTTTCTAGGAGGAGGAGGAGAGGCCAAAAGAGAAAGAGAAGGGAAAGTCTCGGAACATTGATCATTTTATGGAGGAGCTGAAGCATGAACAAGAACTGAGGGAGAGGAGAAATCAGGATCGTGAACATTGGCACGATGGGCGTAATAGTGACAATGCAGCTGTAAGTCCTTCAGTTGGATTCAAATTTTATTCCATAGTAGTGGCTAATGTTAAACATATTTCAACTTTCCTCCTTTGTTTCTTTCACTTAGATGTATGGGGATGGTTTATGTGTCATCTGAGTATTTTCAGCCCTTCTCATATAGCATGACTATATTTTGTCAGAAAGACATATGTATCTAATCCTTTGGTTGTTCCTTTCTCAGCCATCTAGTCGCTTTGATGAACTGCCTGATGATTTTGATCCTAGTGGAAAACTGCCTGGATCATTTGATGACGGTGATCCTCAAACAACAAATCTGTATGTTGGAAATCTCTCACCAAAGGTATGCTATTGTTGTTTCTTAATTGCTTCTTTTAATCTTACTTCCCCCTTTTTTCTCAGTAGGTGTTTAGATTTTTTCCTAACTACAAGTTCCTTTTAATTTAGGTGGATGAAAATTTTCTTCTTCGGACTTTTGGAAGATTTGGGCCTATTGCTAGTGTGAAGATTATGTGGCCTAGGACAGAGGAAGAGCGTAGACGGCAAAGAAATTGTGGCTTTGTGGCTTTCATGAATAGAGCTGATGGACAAGCTGCAAAAGATGAAATGCAAGGTATTCCCTAGAGCATTTTTGTAGATGTCTTGTACTCTTGTGTCATTAATCTTGTGAGGTGCATTTTCATGTCCTTGATAATAGCAATGTGATAGGACCGGGAAGGACATGGTTAGGAATGTGGATATACAGTTTGGGATGTCTCCTATAGGGGATAAGGTGAGAGGAAATCGTTATGGTGGTTTAGCTACATAGGATGCACATTGAGGGTTGCATATGTAAGAAGAATGGATCAAATTGACATTGGATCGGGTAAAAAGGTTCAAACGAGACCACAACAGACATTACTGGAGGTTATAAATGATGATATGAAACTGTTGGTTCCTGAAGAGGAAATGGTGGTGGATAGGGATCTCTGGAGGAGGAATTGTGTGCTGAATGTAAACATTTCTCTGTCTTAGTCTTGTAGTCGACATCAAATATATTTGGATTAAGGCTTGTTGGTTTGGTTTTCTGTTACATAGTTACATCTTAAAGATCGAAGGAAGTAAAATCTTTAGTTAACTTCTTGGATGTGATATTTTCTACTGTTAAAATTCTATATGATGCATTTCTAAATCGTGACATCTAATTTCCAAAGTTCTGTGAATGCTAAAATGCTCCCTTGTTATGATTGAGTTCTACCTAACTTTTGTGATATATAGCTGTGTTTTTCTAAACTGATATATGACTTCAATATATGTTCTGTTTGGCAGGAGTTGTTGTATATGAATATGAATTGAAAGTTGGGTGGGGTAAATCTGTTGCTCTTCCATCACAAGCATTACCTGCTCCCCCACCTGGACAGATGGCCATCCGGAGTAAGGAGGTTCGTTATGTTCTTATTCAAAAGAATTTGTATCTCAATTGATTAAAATGTATACATTTTTCTGTATACAAGATGCTCAAGCCACAAAGCTTTCTTGAAGCTATGATCTATTAACATATTTTTGGTTTGAGTAGGCAGTTGACAAAATCCACTGGCTGGTGTTTTTCTATGCTGTGATTCTGAAACCTATTTTCTGATTGGCAGGGTAGTTCTATAATCTTATCCGGTCCTTCAGGCCCACCAGTCACATCTGTTCCAAATCAGAACTCTGAACTGGTAATTTAACCGAGTTATCTTCATCATTTTATTTCTCTAAGAAAATGGAAATTTGATATATCCTCCTGTCTGAGGTAAATCTTAATTTGATATATCTTGTTGCCAGGTTCTTACTCCAAATGTTCCAGATATATTGGTTATTCCCCCTAATGATGACCATCTTCGCCATGTTATTGATACAATGGCTCTTTATGTTCTTGATGGAGGATGTGCTTTTGAACAAGCTATTATGGAGAGGGGCCGTGGCAATCCTCTCTTCAGCTTTTTGTTTGAGCTTGGCTCAAAGGAACATACTTTCTATGTCTGGAGACTGTATTCTTTTGCTCAGGTCCATTGTGTTAGCTATCCAAATGCATCTTCCATTGTTGACCCCGGTGTTATTTTGTAACTTAATATGCCATGCTTGGGATATGTGTAAGGAAGGAATAATTATTGAAGAACTTAATTGTTTGTGGAAATGCAGGGTGATACTCTTCAAAGGTGGCGGACAGAGCCTTTTATCATGATAACTGGTAGTGGAAGGTAATTAAGTGCCAACAATTTTCTGTTAATTACATTCCTTTCACAGGTTGTGCTAGACAGTATTGGCAGTGCATAATTTTTTTCCTTTTATTTATTTATTCTTTTATTTTATAGATGGGTACCACCTCCTCTGCCAACTGCAAAAAGTCCAGAGCATGAAAAGGAGTCCAGTGCCACATATGCTGCAGGGAGAAGCAGGGTATTCCAAAGATGAACATGCTTTGTTCCCGGTTTTGTGATTTCAGTTAGTAATATTATATTTACTATTACAGCGGCTGGAGCCAGAACGAACACTTACTGATCCTCAAAGGGATGAATTTGAGGACATGCTACGGGCCTTGACATTGGAGAGGAGTCAGATTAAGGAAGCTATGGGATTTGCTTTGGATAATGCTGATGCTGCTGGAGAGGTATTCCTTATATCTACAGCATGCCCTATAGCATTTCATGCTCTTTAAGACTTTTCTATTCTTCAAATTCTAATGGTTCCTGGCTGGGTTTGGCTTGAGGGTTTCCTTTTTTTTAAATTTTCTTACTGTTGCCATAAATGTTAAAAAGAGTAGATTTGTGGAAACAAAAGAAAATTTACTAGGGACTGGAACAACGTTCCAGATCTGGTCATCATGTTGATTGATCATTTGCAAAATCCTTTATATCCTTGAGTTTCATTCTGCAGTTTGAACCTTAGACAGTATTATGAGAACTTAAATTTGATCCATTTGCACTCCCTCCTCGCTCTCCTGTGCAGATGGTTGAAGTTTTGACAGAATCCTTGACACTTAAAGAGACACCAATTCCAACTAAAGTTGCAAGGCTTATGCTTGTCTCTGACATTCTTCATAACAGCAGTGCCCCTGTTAAAAATGCATCTGCATACCGTACCAAATTTGAAGCAACATTGCCTGATATAATGGAGAGCTTTAATGATTTGTACCGCAGTGTGACGGGAAGGATCACAGCTGAGGCCCTTAAGGTAGGTATAATGTTGACCTTTTCTACTGCTTCCAGTATGCTTTATATTATGTTTGTTCTGCTGAGGTCTGCAAAATGAACTGGCTTGTGGTCACGTGCATGTATTTATATCTGGTTCTTGGTTTTTTGCAGGAAAGGGTTCTGAAAGTGTTGCAAGTATGGTCGGACTGGTTTCTTTTTTCAGATGCATATGTTAACGGAATGCGAGCTACTTTTCTTCGATCAGGAAACTCTGGTGTGGCCCCATTCCATTCCATATGTGGTAATGCACCAGAAATTGAAAAGAAGATAAGTTCAGAAGATGTAGTTGATGGGATTAAGGCAAATCAAGATGCTGCTTTGGCAATGGGCAAAGGTGCAGCTACGAAGGAGCTGATGGATCTCCCACTTGCTGAGCTGGAAAGGCGTTGTAGACATAATGGATTGTCTCTTGTTGGTGGTAGAGAAATAATGGTTGCGCGACTCTTAAGTTTGGAAGATGCAGAAAAGCAAAGGGATTATGAACTAGATGATGAGTTGAAGCTCCGATCTAGTTCTAGCAGGCATCTTAGTGGTCAAAGAAATGCAAATGCTGAACCAGAGTCTTTGGGATTGTCTGAATGGATTCGTTATGGAGAGGGTGATATCCATTCAGAACGCAAAGTGTCTGTACCTCTGGTTGAAACCTTTCCGGTCCCACAGCCTGAACTAAAAGCATTCACGAAGAAAGATAAAATCGATCCTGTTTTGCCAGCATCTAAATGGGCTAGAGAGGATGATGACAGCGATGATGAAGAAAAGAGAACCGGAAGTGAGAATGCGGGTGATCCTGATGGCCCTAGTAAGGCTGATGAATTGGAGTTTGGAACTGATATGAACACTCCGGCACCATCTGAAAGTGCAATCAATGAAGAGCAGAGGTATGATGAATTCTCATTTCATAAGGCCAGACAAACCAAATCCAAATTTTCTTATGAACTCTGAAGTAGAATTTGCTCATGTAGCAATTAATTTATTAATGTGTCACTTTGCTCATAATACCACAGGCAAAAGTTGAGACATCTGGAGGTTGCTTTGATAGAATATCGAGAATCCCTGGAGGAGCGGGGAATTAAAAATTCTGAGGATATTGAGAGAAGGGTTGCTGTTCATCGAAAACGGCTGGAATCTGAATATGGTTTAACAGATTCTGGTGAAGATACTTCAGGAAGAAGTATGTTATTTAGCCATTGACAAGTTGTTATTTTGACAGACTATAATAGTTAATGTACTTTCCAAAGTTGAAGGCATACCCTAACACTTGTTTATGCATTCTTGGAATTGCAGAGAGGAGAGATAGGCGGGATGATGCACGTAGCTCTGCAAGAAAGCGACATCGCAGTGAAAGCCGGAGCAAGAGCCCTCCACGAAAATTATCAAACAGAGACAGGGATAGAGAAAATGGTTCAGAAAAGGAGCAAGAAAGGCACAGGGATAGGGATAGAGATAGAGGTCATGACCTGGAAAGTGAAAGGGGAAGGGACAGGGAGCGAGACCATCATGAAAAGAGTGGAAGTAAGGAAAGGGATGAGCATGATAGGGGTAGAAGCAGAGATAGGGATAGGAGAAGGCGTTAGTTGCTTAATGGCCGACGGTCTTTTTGTAAGTTGTGATCTGGGTAGGATGGGTTTGAGACCAGTAGATGACTTGCTTTGTGTTGGAGGGTGCACTGCAATCCCTTTCCATCTGTGACTGTTGGTTGACAACAAATCCCATGACAGGAAATCTGGTTCTGGTTGAACCATTTCGTAGTATTTTTTTGAAAAGTTTCGTTTTCTTTTTACAATGTCATGGCGCACGTTGTATTTGATTCTGCATTTTGCAAAAGCAAGTTAATTACTTGCTACAAACATTTAACGTCTTTGGTCCCTCACCCGGATAGAGTTAGTCTCCGGGTGTCTTTCTTGGAATTGTGTTGGTCATGTCATTACTCAGATCAGTTTAAACGTTTAATTATATTTTCAGGACAAGCTACTAGATTTACTATGCAAGTAAATAGTATAATGGAGGGGTTCCCCTAATGATTCGAGGGCAATCTTCTAGATTTACTATGCATGTGCTTGCACACGTCTTGTGAGGTTGGAGTTTTCCTCTCCGAAGAAATACATGAATGAATGTGACATGATTCAGTTAGAACAATTTACAGTGCAACTCGTTTGGTAACGAAATAAAATAGAGAGGAAAGAATGAGATATATAGAATGAGGTCCAATGGCCCAATGTCATAGCCCGTTATTGATCCACGTTCACTATTTATCTCCGCCGGAATGTGGGGATCGAATCCTTATGGTACGAACCTTATATCCATACATGATTATATTAATATTATTAGACGTTGAATAAGAGTACAGAGTCTAATTTGAATAGTTTTTTGGTTAAATTTTTCTTGTAATTAAATGATTATCCATACAAGTAGATATTAAAAATTGTGTTAAAAATATATTGACGAACTCTTGAAAATCAATCCACGCTAAACTACAAATTCTATTGTATTTTTGTTTTTGATATTAGAAAATTCTCATTCTATAATTTTGTTCATACAAAAGTCTTGATACATTTTATTTTGTGATAAGTATAAAGCCCATAGATTACCTTTGGCTTAGACATTATGGATGTTTGTGTGCTTTATTTCTTTCTGGAGACAGTGAAAGAGTTGAATTAAGAAACTCAAACATTATTTATAATTGGAATTACTATTTGTACATATAGTTGTGTCGTGTATGACACAAGAACTATTTAATCAATCCCGAAATCACATATTGCTTATACGTTAACTTGTTTTTGTTTGATTTTCCATTTTCAAACGTTGCTGTCAATGACGAAGGAGGGGCCTTTCCCTCTAAAGAAAAAAATGGGTCCAGTACTCCAGTTGTTGTTTTTAGACCCTCTTAGCTTTAAAATTAAGAAAATTAAACCAAAATTAAACCAATTCAGGTCAGCAATAGATTTAATTTATATTCTGTTTATCTTTTCTGAACACATTACTGACAAAATGAAGGGCTACTGCTCTTGCTGCCATTTTAGCTGCTACATCTCTCACATGCAAACGGCGAGAGTAAAACCCATTCTGCATTTAGTATTGTAGAAGCTGCATGCATGGAACAAGTGCTGCAGCAGCAAAAGCTGCATCAACTGATAAAATGGATGCTTGGATCGCCATGCCAGCACGGCACAGATCATTATAAAATAATATATATTCATAATATTTTTAATCTTTGATATATATATATATATATATATATATAAATAACTACTCAAACTCAAAACTTCAAGTAAAAATAATAATCTCTTTAATAATTATGATCCCTCAATAGGTTCAATAAATATAATATTCTGAAAATATATTTGTTGGGAGATTAGAAACAAGATCTATATATGTACGTAATCATTGTCGTCAACTCTTGCATGTCCTAAACACATGTTATATGAGTTATTTCTTTTTAGTTGATGGGTAAAAACTAAAAAATTCAAACAAATATTTTTCTAATAAATAGACCTATTTCTAGCTTCACCATTTTTCAAGTTTCTTCGGTATATCAAATTGTTTCGTCAATTTTACTCTTTTTTTATACTAAAAATGTTAATTAATAATATTTTTATTAAGCATCTTTGTTTTTAGTGAAAGAAAATAAAGAAATTATATTTTTAAGATAAATATAATATTTTATTTGGAAAAATAATGTAAATATAATATTATTAAGGATAAACTACAGATTTAATTACTTTCGTTTGAATTTTATAAACCATCACTGAATTCAAAAAACATAAATTATGATAACTTACATTATCGTTTTATTAAAATTTGATCATTGAGACATTAGTTAATGTGAGTTTGATGGCGTAACACATAAGTAAAATATTTAATTTTTATTTTAACACTTAAACTTTAAATAAATTATTAATTATGGGTCTTTTATAAATAAGAAATAGTTTAGGGATAAAATTTTAATTAACCCTTTTTACACCTCTCCTCAACTCCAGCTTCTCTACACCGTCCCCTTCCTCCATTTCTTCTTTCTCCTGCCAAAAACCATAGCTTCATCCACTGATAGAAATTTCTTCATCCCTCGTTTAAATTCTCTCAGATATATAATACCCATCAATCTCTCCACAACAACAATGTTCTTTGAATGATTTGTTGAAACTGAAAGGGGAAACGAAAAAAGAAATGGGTTTGATCAGGAAGTTTAAGAAAAATAACCACGGCCAAGGTAACGAAAATTTCTTTGATTTCTCGCTTTCATCGCCAGCCACCAAGATTTATTGTCTCGATGCTTATTTGCCCCCAATATTCGAAGAAGACTCCTTCCCTAAGAATCACGAAAGAGCCATCATTCTCTTTAACCCAAGGGTGTTTAGCTGTTATTCCATAGGTTCTTTCTTAGACTCCTTCAGTGGAATACAGAGATGGGAACAGAAATGGATGTAGAGGAGAAAGAAAGAATGCAGGAAGGGGACGCCTGTAGAGAGAGAGAGTTGTGGAGAAGTGTAAAAAGGGGTAAATTGATATTTTATCCTTAAATTATTTTGGGTTTACAAAAAGACCATAATTAATAATTTATTTAAAGTTTAAAGGTGAAAATAAAATAAAAATTAAATATTTTTAACAATAAGCCACGTCATCCAACTCACATAAACTAATGTCTCAGATACAAAATCTTAATAAAAGGATAATAGAAGTGATCAAAACTTATATTTTTTAATCCAGTGACTATAGGTTTATAAAACTCAAATAAAAATGACCAAATCTGTAGTTTACCCTATTATTAAACACAGCGGATAAGAAAAAGAAAATCTAATTTTATTATGTCTGTTTTTTATTACGGAGGTTGTTCTCTGTTATCAGCAAACCAAAGGTGAAACAGAAAGAATCAGCAGCAGCCTCTGGTTTTTAGTATTATTTGTCTCTCTTCTCTTCTCTTTGTGAAGTCTCGTGTTTTTCTCCCCTTTAAGCGGCCTTTTCTCTTCCAATCTTCTCTCACTCTTATTGTCAGCCATTTCCTTTTCCTTCCCTTCTTCTTCATTGATTGAGGTAACCATTTATGTTCATTTCTCTAATTTTTTGTAGCTATTTAATCATTCTTAATAATGATCTCCCCTAAACCAACTAATAAATTCATTTATTGCATTGTTTATGTTCGCTTTCGAAGAGTATGTTTTTTTTCCTTTAAAAATGATTTAATTATGTTTATTTGTGCTTTAGTTAACACGTTATGTATGAGATTGATATATTAGGATCTATGCGTTTTTAATTGGATCTGGAAATTTTGATTTCTTTGCAGGTTAAGATTGATACCTCGCTTAATTTTGAGATGATCCGTGAAACGTGAAGACTGTTTGGTTTCATTAGCTTGTAAACTTAGGCTTTCGTTTTTTCTGACTATCATCAGCTGAAATTTCATTTTTTTTCTTTCGATTACGGTTGGTTTTGTTATTTCCTATATTGATACAAGGGATTAGAGGTGGAAAATTTTGAAAGCTCTAGCAATAATATGGGCTATTTGAATTCCGTGTTGCAATCTTCGAGTCAGGTTCATGCTGAAGATGGACGGATTAGCGGCGGCGGCCTTAGGTTGGTTCCTTTTCTCTGTTCATCGTTCTTTGCTTAGATCTAGATTGTCTTTTGATTCATACTTTGTTTTTTTTTCCTTTGCAAGTTAATCTTTTTTTTCTTCACATTTCCATATGTTCAACATCATGTGTTTTTGTTTGCATGCCTTGTCCAATTTGTATGCATTTTATTCTGAATTTTTCTGTTACTTATTTCAGTTCGTGGTGTTCAACTTCTTGGTGCTTCAAGAGAGAAGATAATGGTGTTTTGTTCTCTTTCCTGGTGTTTTCTACTTTGTTATATGGTTTTAGGTGTTGCGTATCCTACCTTGGGGTTGTAAACTTTTATGGCTTTTAATGCCTTTTTCTTAATAAAATTTACTTATCTTGCTTAGAAAAAAGAAAAAGCTTCCTGATGAAAATTGGAACATCTCCTTTAAGATCTGGAATTGGAGATGTATCTGTTAAATTCCCTTTCAGACTATGATCTTTGCTTATTAGGATAGTATGCTTTAAGTTAAACCTTAGGAACATTTCTCAATTAGATAGGGCATACGGTTGGCAATCAGTATCACCTAACAAAAGTGAACAAATACAAAATAGAGGGAAAACAGACGATGAATTATGGACATATTGGAACATATATTCTTAAATTTGGAGCATTTAGATGTGTTGAATTCTTGTGGATATTTATCTTGAAATGATTTGTTGCTGCATAAATTGGGAGAAATCTGAGGTGTTATCTTTATAAGCTTTTCACTTTCTGATGCTTTCTCTTTCCTTCATGTTTTCGAACCCAGGATCTCAAGGAATAACAACAATTCCTTTACCACCAAGGTCACTGGGGTTCGTGCCTCATGTTTTATATCATACATTGCATTTATTTTAAGTCCTAGACATTTGAACTGTTGTGAGGAGTGGTGGTCTGCTATCACTCTTTATTTTCTTTTATTAATCATAATGGCAGTTTCAATTTTCAAAAAACAAATAAACTGCATTTGTTTTAAGTTCTAAACATAATCGTCGTTAGGAGTGGTGGCCTGCTAGCACTCTTTATTTTCTTTTATTAATCATAATGACAGTTTCAATTTTCAAAAAATAAAAAATACACTTTTTATTTTAAGTCCTAGACATAACCATTGTTAGGACTTAGGAGTAGTGCAGAGCTGGCACTTTTTATTTTCTTCTATTTATTATAATGACAGTTTCAAGTTTCAAAAAATTCGTAAAACATTAAAGTAAATAATATTTACTTAATAAAATTTATTGAATATAAAAGTTAATTTTTTATAATAGTTTAGAGTGGAGAGAAGATTAGGTGTTTGTTTTAGGAATGAACAAGTGGGCAATGGGTGTAGATATACTCTAGAATTACTTTATACATTTTTTGGCAAGGAGCGCGCCTTGTGCCTCGGCTCCAGAGCCGACAAGGCAGTTTTTGGACATTTCTGGCCTTGAACTAAATTTGTTGCATCTAATGCATTAGAAGTGATCTGATTGGCTTATCACGTGATTTAAGTCATACGACTGGTAGAGATAGGACGTTTACATTTCGTTATATCTTCATTCGGAAAAGAATGGAGCAATAGAAATGCAGGAAGAAATATTTTTTGCTTAAATAGTAGATTAAAAGTCACTTAAACGTGTCTTGCATTCTTTTGAAGTGATGATCACGCACACGAACTATTAGGTTAAAAGTCACTTAAATATGTTTTGCTTAAACTTGACGACAATGCTGGTTCTTTAGTTATCAGCTTACATCTTTCCTTAAATTATGGAATGATACGAAGGATGTCTAAAATCCGAAAAAACGGTCCGGGACAGCGATTTCGGTCGCGATATAGCGGTTTCGCCACCGTCCGAGTTACCCGCGACGGCCGCAATCACGGTAAATCCGAAATAACCGAAAACGCGACCGCGATTTAAAACCCTGGACTTTCATGTTTCCTTGCAACAGTCAGAACGGAAAGTTTAGCTATGGCTATGCAAGCTCTCCAGGGAAAAGGTCTTCAATGGAAGATTTTTATGAGACAATGATTGATGGTGTTGATGGCGAGATAGTTGGTCTTTTTGGAGTCTTTGATGGTATATTTCATTTTTAATTTTGTCTTCCCCTAACACATGCATACAACTTTAGTAAACCATGTATTATGTATGCTTCATATAAGCCACTTAAATAGTTTCTGTAACATCTATGATGGTTATTATTTGTGCGTTAAAGAGTGTGCATGATTAATCTATGTTTCCATCTGCTGTACACTTCTTAATCTGTTTTCTATTATAGACCTAATTCATCCACTGTAGTAAATAAGGTTGCCAGACAATTACAAGTAGAATATATATACCAACTTATAAGATTACATTGTAGTCTCAACTTGGAGAACGTCTCTGAAAGGATTTCATGTGGATTCTGGTTCTTTTTTACCTCCTCCACTATGCTAACGATATCTGAATCCTTTTCTTAAAGGCCTTTTATTGTCTTAGGATTGGAAATTATTATGGTAAATCATAAGTTTTGCCAGAAAGATTTTCTTTTACCACTAAAAACTCATTTCTTTTGAGAGCATTTAATTAATTCATTAGGTTGTTCCACTACTAGAACAATTCTGATGTAGTAAGTTATGGTTTGTTGTCTTCTTTACCAAAAAAATTGTATAATTAACTCACTCCTGGCTAGTTATGCTGAGTTATTACCTGATCTTTACAAGCATGGTTTTTTTAGGTCATGGAGGTGCCCGGGCAGCTGAATATGTTAATCATAACCTTTTCAATAATTTGATCAGGCATCCAAAGTTCATTTCTGACACCAAATCTGCAATAGGTTCTTGGCATTATAACTGTATCATATAGTTGTATTCTTTTCTAGTGGGTTGTTGATTCACCAGCCTAACTTCTCTTTTAAATGCTTCCAACCTTACCAGCTGATTCATATAGTCATACAGACTCTGAATTTTTAAAATCAGAAAATAATCAGAATAGGGATGCTGGGTCAACCGCTTCTACGGCTATACTCGTTGGCAATCGGTTGCTAGTTGCAAATGTTGGGGATTCCCGTGCTGTAATCTGCATAGGAGGCAATGGTAAGATCCATTATTTTTACTTTTGTTTCCATTCCTTTGGTTTCAAATCATTCATGAAATCAAATATAAAATTTCCATTTACTTGACCTGTAAAACGAAATCTCATTGACAATATTTTTACATTATGCATTCTTCTATAACTTCTTCACCCATCTTGGTGTAGGTGTGAATTTGTCAGCCCTTTCGAAAGCCTTTAAAAGTATTATGTTATCACTAAAATGGTTAGCTGTAAATGACTTACATACAATATCTCCTCTTACAGCTATTGCTGTGTCCCGTGACCATAAGCCAGATCAAACTGATGAGCGTCAACGGATTGAGGACGCAGGAGGATTTGTCATGTGGGCTGGTGTGTTATGTCTCACCATTTCTCCTTCTTCTCTTATCCTCCTCTCTTTTTTCATTTTAAGCTTTGCTATGATGCCCTAAATTTCTTCCTTTTATTATGACTGAAATGTCTCCTTAGGAACTTGGAGAGTAGGAGGCGTCCTTGCTGTTCGTGCATTTGGTGATAGGCTCTTGAAGCAATATGTTGTTGCAGATCCAGATATTCAGGTCTGTCTGAAGACTCGTGTCTCTAAGATGGCATTGCACACCATAATGTTAATAGAACCCTGTAATGCAAAAACCCAGCCTTTTGCTTGAAGTTGTGCTTGTTAGAGTCCTGCTTTGATGTCTTTAAAACTCGTATAGGATCCCTAATTGTGAAATCATTGCTATTAGTATTAGCATTTTATACTCTGATACCTCTTTGGTTGCAGGAGGAAAAGATTGACAACTCTCTCGAATTCCTTATTCTTGCAAGTGATGGACTGTGGGATGTTGTTTCAAATGAGGTATGAAACAATTGTTTTACTCAATGCCTTGTATGTTACTAGCATCCAAGAACTACAACAATGTGCCTGTCGAGCTTAGAATTAGTTTGAAGAAAGATGAGAGAAATGAGTATAGTTAGCAACCATCCTCCTAACTGCTGTTTTTCCTTTTCAGGAGGCTGTTGCAATGATAAAGCCAATACAGGATCCTGAGCAGGCAGCAAAGCGGTTGATGCAAGAGGCATGCCAGAGGGGTAGTGCAGATAACATAACTTGTGTCGTCGTGCGATTCTTGTTCAATCAATCGAGTACCAATCAAGGGGCCACCTCACCTAGTGTATCTGCATAAGCACCATCTCTTTCCATGTTTTGGTTTCCCAAGTTGAGGGAAAAAGTGGGGGACTTAGATATTGATGTATCTAGTCATAAAAAACAGATATATTTAACAGCAGGGTAAGGTGTAAGGATAGAAAAAAATGAAGAAATGTGTGAGGGCAGGATTTGCATTAACATCTTCTATTCAGACTCTGGACTGGAACAGAATTGCATGAGTTAAAGACGGTGGCGGATCTAGAAATTTAAGAATTGGGGTCTAAAATTTTAATTTTATTTTTCTTAAAAATAATGAGTATGTAAAAATTATAATTTTTTTCATTAACACATTAAGTTAAATTTAATCACTTTTCCCAAATAATGGAGATCACTTGGTTCGCTTAGTGCGTCCGTCATTGGTTAAAGATGGATGCTTACGTGTGAATTTGTAAAGAGTCTCAAAGGCTTAGGTCCACATGTCTTAATTGTTGTAGTCAGACAGTTATAAAGCTATTTGTGTTGAGATGTTGCTTTCAAGCACTAGGATTTGCAAATGCTTTATTAGGATTTGTGTTGAGAATGTCACAAAGCCCGTGGATTTTGGAATCGGCCACAGGTGGAGCAGACAAACGCTTCATCCGATCGGCCTAAGAGAGCCCGTCTTGGCTGATTTGCGAGAGTCGAACTTTCAAAACTTAACGTAAAAACGTATCCCTTTCCGACTGGGGTTGTTATAATTTTTGGTGAAAGGTGACGTGAGGCTTCGTTCGCCAAATAATATAGGCGGATTTTTTTTAAGGAAAATATGTGTTGAATTAATTTGAGGGAGATTATTTGTTATAGCATGTTTTGAACTCATTATTTGAAATAATGAGTTATTTAAAATATAATAAGTAATTGAAACTCGTCATGTGAACATCATATATCAAAATCAATTTGATCCTCAAACTCTATAGAACATCAATTTAACTTATCTGTCTCATCATTAGTCACTTAGATCATGTCATGAACTGAAACTCGTCATACCGGCATCGTAATAATCAATGACAGAAACATTGATAAATTGTCATATTTTTTTTTCTGAGTTTGAGATTCACATTGAGTGCAAAATAATGCAATATCATATTTTTTTTGTTGAAAATTTAAGGGTCTTACATATCATTAAATCATTATTATTTATATATTAATTGTATTTTTTTAAAATATTATAAATGAATTAGAATATATCACACGAGGCAATTGCACATATATTGACCAAGCTTCAGGTAAAACATGGTTTTGCCAAATTCTATTTGATTACTATCCTCTTTGTAGTTTTACTTGGTACTCTTTTACTATGCCATATTTCTCTACATTCAAAAGTCCACTGCTGCTCCCTTTCTAATTGCTTACTTCGAAAGTTGTTATAATATTTTTTTTTTATGATGATACATTGGTTAATGACGTTACTTTCAACTCATTATTGTTCTAGGTAGGAAAGAAGCTATCTGAACTGATTAAAAACCTTTACGTGGCGTTTGATTCGTATGAATCCCTTGGAATTAGGGGAATTAGAATATAATTCCATCACTTTTCCATGTTTGGTTCAAGTTTTCAAAGAGAATTGAAATTCCTCATGACTTCAACTTTCCATCAAACGAGGGAAAGTGAATTACATTCATTCTATGATGAAATTCAATTCCCTTGTTGGAGGAAATTAAAATTTGACCATACTACACTCATCAATCTTTTGGTAACTTATTTATATATTGAATATTTTTTTTTTATTTCGGTCGGGTCGGGTCAAGTTAGGGTTTAGGGTGAAAATACCCGACCCGAAAATATATATTTTTTATTATTTAGGAATAACAATAATACCCCTCTATATAAATTTTTCAATTAAGTCACTATTTTATTGAATGAAATAATTTTTTTATTATTTCGGGTCGGTCGGTTTTCTAATTCATATATCGGTCGGGTCGGGTCGATTTTTTTAAGTGTGATATTCGGGTCGGGTTGAGTTCGGTACCCGACCCGACCCAAAAATATATAATTTTACCTTATATATTTAGGAATAATTACAATAATCCCTCTATATATATATTTTTTTCAATTAAGTCATTGTTTTTATTGAATAAAAATAATTTTTTTATTATTTCGGTCGGGTAGGGGTGTTCAAATAACCGAACTAATTCGGTTTAACGATCGAACCGAATTAGTTCGGTTAATCGGTTCGGTTACTGAATTAGTTCGGTCGGTTAACGTTTAAGAAAATTTTTAGAATTCGGTTAACGGTTAATTCGGTTCGAATTCGATTATTAACTGAAATTAAATTTTAAATATATATATATATAACATATGGGCTCAGCCCAAACCATTAAAACCCAATTATTAATTTAAGATCCAATAACTTTTAAACCTAAATAATATTAATTAATTTAAAAAATTATATAAATTTTTATTTATAATTATATATTTATTAATTAATTGTAAACTGTTTTTTTATTTAAAAATATTAAATATATATATATACATATGAGCTAAGCCCAAACCATTTAAAACCCAATTTTAAGATCCAATAACTTTTAAACCTAAATCAATTTAATTAATTAAAAATTTATCTGAAATTTTTATTTTATAATTATATATTATTTAAATTAATTAAAACTTTTTTTGAATTAAAAATATTTAATTTTTATATAAATTAGAAAATTTTAATTTTTTTGTTAATTCGAAATTAACTGAATTAACCGAAATTTATTCGGTTAGGTTAATATGTTCGAAAAAAAGTTTGGTTCGGTTAACGGTTAAAGAAAAAAAATGGTTAATTCGGTTCGTTTTAACCGAATGAACAGCCCTAGGTCGGTCGGGTTTCTAATTCATATATTCGGGTCGGTGAAACTTTATTTTGGTCGGTCGGGTCCGGATGGAGGTTCCCTTGTTCTCGGGTCGGTGAACCAAAAACCCGACCTAACCCGACCCATGGCCACCCCTAATGGATGATTTTAACTTATGATGTCTATTAGCATGATTTTTATAATTTATTGAAATGAATAATCAATCATAAAATTAAAAATTTAATATTTTTTAAAATTTTATAATATATTGATACATGTAATTTATAAAACAAACTAAAATTAAGCAAGAAAAACAAGAAGGCAATCCTGTCATTTTACATTATTGAAATCAAATTCATCTGACATGTCTGCGAACCAAACAGAATATGGAATTGGATTCCAATTCTGACATTTCAATTCCTTCACATTTTCAATTCCTTCATAAACATTCCAACAAACCAAACGCCACCTTAGTTTTTGAGCAGGGAAGAAGAAAGATTAGTTATCCTCTAGTTTTGGATCTTCTTATTTCTTGGGTTGTTTTGGGGTTATTTCTTTCCTTTTGATTTGGTTCTCTAAACTCTATATTGAAGCTTTGATTGCTGCCCGTGAGTGCATTGCACATGGACAGCATGTAATTGTTTTCTTTAAAGTTCAATAAACACTAAACTGGCGTTTCCCTTTTAAAAAAAAAATACATGATCTCAAATTATTTTCTTAATCTGCCATTCTTTTAAAATGATTTATTTAATTTATATTATTAAAATTTTATCTATCTATTAATTTTATTTATATTATTTAAATTTCAGTTTGTTGAAGAATATAATCGGTTTTTCCACCGGATTATTGACCCTTAGATCCGACAAGAAAATATAGAAAATCAGAACTTACAAATAAAACAAAATATGTTTTGAGTACAAAATAGTTGTATAAATAATTTAGGGTTTTGTTAAGATAACAAATGATCAGTTAATTAGTTAGTAGGTGGTTAGTAGACTGTTAGAGAATTAGTTAGAAGCAGTTACTTTTCAGCTCTTGTATTGTAGCTTGTACATTGTATTATATATTGCAGGTCCGCTAAGCAATAAAATACGAGGCATTATTTTAACATGGTATCAGTTACCAGGCTTCTTCCAGTTGGGTTACTCTACTTGGCCCATTTCTAAACCAGTAAGTGCGGTTCAGCTTCCTTCCACTGTTTCTCTTCTCCCTCGTCTTTCCCCAAAATCAGTCTCCTAGGTATTTCGTTTCTCCTTCTCCATTGCTATGCCTCCACTGAACGAATCAGCTATTGTTGATTTCAATCATCCTCTCTTCTTGCATCCATCAGACACTCCAGTACTCTCTAATCTCTCATCAGCTCGTGGGATTAGAGAACTACAATGTCTGGAGCAGATCGATGTGCATCGCGCTGTTGGCGAAAATAAGCTCGGCTCGTTGATGGTGCTTGCCAGAAGAGAACTATGATCTTGATTTACATCTTCAGTGGGATAGGTGTAATCCATTGTATTATCCTGGATTCTCACGCCGTGAGTAGGGAGCTCTCGGCTGGCATAGTTACCCTCAAATGCGGCGTCTGTTTAGAGTAACCTGAAGGAACGTTTTGACAAAGTGCACGGTTCCAGGATTTTCTTCCATCACGAAATAGCCATAATTTCTCAAGGTGAATTGAGTGTTTCGACTTACTTCACTAGATTGAAGATACTGTGGGATGAATATGCTACGCTTGTGCCGATTCCATCATGTGAATGTGCAAGCTCGCAGCAATACTCTAGGCACCTTGCTCAGCAGCAACTCCTTCAGTTTCTAATGGGCTTAATGAGACATACTCGTCGTTCGAAGTCAAATTCTGCTGATGCAGCCCCTTCTTCGGTGAACCAGGCGTACTCCATGGTTGCTCAAGAGGCTTACTTCACTAGATTGAAGATACGTGGGATGAATATGCTACGCTTGTGCCGATTCCATCATGTGAATGTGCAAGCTCGCAGCAATACTCTAGGCACCTTGCTCAGCAGCAACTCCTTCAGTTTCTAATGGGCTTAAATGAGACATACTCGTCGGTTCGAAGTCAAATTCTGCTGATGCAGCCCCTTCTTTCGGTGAACCAGGCGTACTCCATGGTTGCTCAAGAGGAGTCTCAGCGAGTTCAGCTCTCTGCTGCGCCTTCAAATCTGGATTCGTCGGTGTTCTACTCCAAAAGCTCTGGGACTCCTGATCGTCGCCGGTTTCATGGCGTTTGTGACTATTGCAAGATTAAAGGTCACAAACGAGATAATTGTTATCGTCTTATAGGGTTTCCTCCCGATTTCAAGTTCTCTAAACGCAAGAACGCACAGGCTGCAGTTGTTGTCTCTGACCCTGTTACTGCATCCGCTCCTGCTGGTGCCTCTGCCAAGTCGTATTCATCGGTCCCCTTGGCACCAACCTTTACTCAGGAGCAGTACAACCAGATCATTAATCTTCTTTCATCTACTGCTTCGATTGATTCCGCTGTGAATCTTGCAGGTATTGTCGATAATTGTTTACCTGCCTCTAGTAAGTCACTGACATGGGTCTTAGATACAGGTGCTACAGATCACATATTATCTGATTTACAATGCTTGCAATCTCCTATCTTGTGTTCCCGGTCAATTCAATTGCCTACTGGTAAAACTGTCCCAATTAAATATGTTGGTTTTGCTTCCTAAATTCTGCCATAAAATTGCTAATGTGTTATATGTCCCAATTTTACTCACAATCTACTCTCCATTTCAAAGCTCACTCGTGACCTGCATTGTTCTATTGTTTTATATCCTGACTTGTCTTGCAGGACCTCTCAAGTGGAAGGATGAAGGGGATGGTAAAGAGTTTAGGGGGCTTTATTTTTTCAGTCATCAGCTTTAACTATTGGTTTGTCATCTACACATACTTCCTCAATGTGCAGTTCTAATGTTTCCTCTAGTTTGTCTTGTGATTCAAAATTGGTTGACTGTAGTCTTGTGTCTGAATGTATGACTGTTTCTGGTAATAATACAATAATACAAGTCTTTGGCACTCGTTTGGGACATGCTGCTTTTCAACCATGAATAATTGCCTTTGTTACATTCTGTTAACTTGGATTCCAAATTACTACAACTCTTGTCCCATATGTCCTTAGCCAAACAAACTAGACTCCCATTCCCGTTAGCTTCACTTCTTCACTAGCTCCTTTTAGTCTAATTCAAATAGATTTATGGGACCTTATCGAATTGTTACACATAGTGGTCATAGGTACTTTTAACTATAGTTGATGACTTTACTCGTATAAACTTGGTGCACTTGTTGAGATTGAAGAGAGACACTATTATCTCTCTTAAAAATTCATACCTTTGTCAAAACTCAATTTTCAACCGTTATTCAAATAATTTATAGTGACAATGGCACTGAATTTTTTAATTCTCAGTGTTTTGAATTTTTTAGTTCACTTGGAATTCTTCACCAAAGCTCATGCGTTTAGACCCCCCAATAAAACAGGGTTGCTGAACGCAAACATAGACATATTCTCGAAGTTGCAAGGGCACTTCGTTTTCATTCAAAAGTTCCTATTAAGTTTTGGGGAGAATGTGTTACTACGACTTGCTATATAATAAACCGGTTGCCTCCTCTGTTTTGCGTTTTAAAACTCCTTTGAAACCCTTCATCATAAAGTCCCTGACCTTTCTCATTTAAGGGTGTTTGGGTGTCTCTGTTATGCTACCAAGCTAAATTACTCTGACAAGTTTTCTTCTAAGGCCATGCCCTGTGTTTTCATGGGTTATTCTTCAACTCAAAAGGGGTACCTTCTGTTTAGTCTTCAATCAAAACAGTTTCTTGTGAGTAGAGACGTTGTGTTTCACGAAGTCATCTTTCCCTTCCATTTTCCTGTCTCAGAATCTTCTCCTTTTTTTCCTTCACATTCTCATATTCCTGATTCTGATTTTCTAGTCCTTGATTCTTCAATACCAACTAATATGTCTCTTGTTGATAATTCTTCTAGTTCTTCCCAAGAATTTACTATGTCTCCTATTTCCTCCATTTCTCCTTCTAATTTCTTAACAGGTGCATCTGGTAGTCCATCTAATTTTTCAACAAGTCATCCTCAAGTAGTAAATCTCCTTTAGCACAAGATTGTGTTATGTCTAGATGTTTCTCGTGTCTCCAAGCCTCCAAATTGGTTAAACGATTATGTCTGCTCTTGCCAATCTACTTCATCATCTACTACTTATCCCATTTCTAAGTCCATTCTTACTCTCATTTACCCTTACCTACTTAACAGTTTTTAGCCTCTGTTTCTCGTTTTCATGAACCCACCACCATATCATGAAGCTTGTCAAAACCCGCAATGGCAGCAGGCCATGAGAGAAGAGATTCAAGCACTGGAATTAAATAATACTTGGACTGTGGTACCTTTGCCTTCTGGAAAGTTCCATTAGCTGCAAGCGGTTTATAAAATTAAGTCATGCTTCGGGTGAGGTGGAAAGATTCAAGGCTCGGTTGGTGGCCAAAGGGTACAATCAAAAGGAAGGGGTTGACTATGTGGAAACCTTTTCTCCTGTTGCTAAACTCACCACTGTGCGACTGATTTGGCTCGCTCCATCTTTGACTGGCCGTTGTGGCAATGGATGTTCACAATGCTTTTTTGCAAGGCGATTTGGTTGAAGAAGTCTACATGCAGTTGCCAGAAGGTTTTTCCAGCCAGGGGGAGCGTATGGTTTGTCGGCTGCAAAAGTCTCTATATAGACTCAAACAGGCTTCTAAACAATGGAACAATAAGCTGTATGAAGCCCTTATATCAGCAGGATTTCAACAAAGCAAACATGATTACTCGTTGTTCACAAGACGAGTAGCAGACAGGTTGGTTGTTGTGCTGGTTTATGTAGATAATTTGCTGGTTACTGGAAGCAGTACTGATATGATAGAAGAGCTCAAGTGTATATTGAGTTCTAAGTTCAAAGAAAGACTTGGGTGAATTGAGATACTTCTTGGACTTGAAGTATTGAGGTCAGAGAAGAGGATCATATTAAACCAGCGTAATGGAACAAAATATAACCTTTCTGTTTTCGGACACAACATGCTGAAGCAAGATGAAGAAAGTATGTTAGACAAGACACAGTTTCAGAGACCATTGGGAGGCTTATATACTTGACTCACACCAGGCCTGACATAGCTTATTCAGTACAACATCTGAGTCATTTCATGCATCAGCCTAGAAATGAGCATATGGAGGCAGCCTTGAGAGTTATACGATATTAAGAAGAATCCAGGACAGGGAATACTGCTGGACTCCTCAAGTGTGTGATCTGATTGCCTTTTGTGATTCTGATTGGGCAACTTGCCCAATATCAAGGAAGTCTGTAACAGGATATTATGTAAAACTTGTGAATTCCTTGATTTCGTGGAAGTCAAAAAAACAGAACACAATAGCTCGTTCTTCAGCTGAAGCTGAGTATAGAATGGCTATGACTACAGCAGAATTAGTTTGGCTAAGTGGATGCTAAGCGGCTAGGAGTGAAACAGGACCAACCAGCCAAGTTGTTTTGTGACAGTAAGGCTGCACTGCAGATTGCTTCTAATCCGATTTCCATGAGAGAACAAAGCACATTGAGATTGATTGCCACTTTGTTAGAGAAAAAAATTCAAGAAGGGTTCATCACTGCTGAACATATTTTCTCAAGGGAGCAGCCTGCAGACATCTTGACAAAAGCACTCGGAACACAACAACATGAGTATTTGACAGCCAAGTTGGGAGTTTCAAATGTTTTTTACCCACCAACTTGAGGGGAAGTGTGTTAAGATAACAAATGATCAGTTAATTTTAGTAGGGGTTAGTAGACTGTTAGAGAATTAGTTAGAAGCTTACTTTCAGCTCTTATATTGTAGCTTGTAAATTGTATTATATATTGCAGGTCAGCTAGCAATAAAAAGATACGAGGCATTATTTAACAGGTTTTAATATAAAAATGTGCCCCGCCTACTAAAGGTACACGCCTTTGTGCCCTGCGTCTTTTAAAAACTATGGACCTTAGTCATGATGCATTATTTTTTGGATATCATTTATTCACCATTGTGATGACCCCCCAATATCCAATGACGTAGTAATTCATATAACTATCTAAACACTTGAAAATCAACATTTATTGCAAAAAAACACAATATATGGTTATGGACAAAAATGTTGAGCCATGTTCAATTATAATGTATTTTCTTTAGTTGCAGAACTAAACATCATATTAGAACTGATTTATTAACTTGCCATCAGTTGTAGGATCTTCTATGATACTTGGTGAGCATATGTTATTGTTTTATTGATATCAATTTAACTGGACTAAAGGCATTATTATAGATGGTGATTATCTTCTTTTCTTTCTCTCAAGCATGTTTACTTTGAGCCTTAATGGTCCCACTCATGAAAATAATTTTGGATTGAGGGTGCATGAAGCCCTCAAACCAAGAAATTAAATCAATTAGGCCCTCAAACTGAGAAAATTGAATCAATTAATTCTTTTGACCAATTTGACCGTTAAGTCTTACCAGTTTTTCTGAGATATTACTGTCACATGATACACATCTGTTCTGTCATGTGGAATTTGATTTTTTTAAAAGAAATTCTAAAAAAGGTTATTGAAATTCTAATTATAAAAATTGATTAGAAGCTTAATAAATATTTGAAAATGCCACTTGGCAACACTGTTACATGATATGATATGCGGCACCAATGATCTAGAAAAATCTATTAGATTAATAGTCAAGTTGGTCAAAGTGGTGAATTGATGAAATTTTGAAGTATAAGGGTAATTGGGTGGAAAAAGTTCAGGAGCTAATTGATTTTTGGATTGAGGGTGCATGAAGCCCTCAAACCAAGAAATTAAATCAATTAGGCCTCAACTGAGAAATTGAATCAAATGTTTAAGTGCTTTTGGCACTCTTAAGCCACAATTTTGGTGGTTTTGCTTTCACTTGGAATTTTAGGAGACTAATTCTCAGCTTTATCTATGTTTTGCTAGATTGTTACAAAACTCTGGGCGTGCAAGTACATTGGCAGCTACAGATGCTGCTATACCGACATTGATGCATAGAGAGAGCTGCTAATGCCGCTGCCCACTCTCATAACTTACCATTCCAGGTAATTTTTCCTGTGATATTATGGGTTTATCATAATTGACTCATGCAGTTGTTTAGTATTCCATTACTTATCTGTTTTGACTCGTGGTAATGCTGTTTATTCGTTCTGTTGTACGTGTTTGCTCTTCCAACTGCAGGGAGCTATTGCTTCTCATACATGAAACATCTGCAGGCATCTGGTCTGGCTGAAACCGCAGCTGCACTTCTGAAAGCACAATTGACTCCTTTTCCATCCTTGGCTGCCCCTTCATCTCTTGCATACTAAGCTTCCGTGGAAGATGCTCCTTCAATCCAACTCCAGTGGCCCTCAGGTCGTACCCCTGGTGGTTTCTATCCAGCAGATCCAAGGTTTCTGTCCGTGATGAGGATATTAATTTGAAGTGTTCACTTCATCTTTAAAGAAGAAATCACTTGTTTTTCTCCACTTTTGGGTCACAACAAAAAAAACCACTTCCTTTCTCAAGATTCCCAACCACCATCTGTCAGGAAAGCACTCACTAGTTCAAAGCCATTTCCTTTACTGCCAAGTGTTTCAGAAAAGACTGAATCTACGATGAAAGTAACCTTGATTCAGAATCAAATTTTAAGACTCCTCTTGTGTTGCCGATGAAAAGGAGTTATCCGAGTTAAAGGATACTGGTTTGACATTCTGGAAGCGAAAACACTGATCATTGGACGAGGTCCCCATTTGTCTGACACCCAATACTACTCGAAGAAACTTTCTGCTTACAGATGCTTCTGCATTGACGCCAACTTATAACTTAAGGGATCAGCATGTTCGAGCACCAAGCTTAATTGATTTGTCAGATGACAACCTATATGGTAGTTCTAATGTGGGACAGATGACACTTCCCCAAGTGGACTTCTAAATGATCCCAACCAACAACTCAGAACGTTTAAGTCTTGACAGTATTGTTGTTCAGTATCTAAGCACCAGCATCGTCAGTGCCCTGCTCCTATACAACTCTTCCACCACTTTCTCTTTGCACCCGCAGTTTGTCCTATCCAAAGGGAAGCCTTGATACACCATCGAACATCTCTTCCGGCTTGGTACGTGTGAATTCAGGAGTGTATGGTGGAGTCCATGGAAATCGAGCGATCGTCAGTTTGTTTACAGTAGATTCAGCCATGGAGAACGTGCGGATGATGCTGGCAGTTGTTGACATGTGTCTTTTCTGGGGGACTCCTCCCATATTGCAGCAGTGGTCATGCTGGTGAGCTAAGTTTTTTTTTTATTCTAACAGCAATAATTTGCTGGACAACTGCTCGGCACCAGCTTCCTGTGACTCTTGTTCAGTCATTTTCTGGTGAAACCAAATGGTTCTATCATCAAGCTCTCAGATGTGCAGTTGTGGGACCCTCTTTGTTCTCTGGTGGGCGACGGTTTCATTTGATGGCTGCAGGCTGCTGGGTTCAGCAATTCTGGGATCATTTTGCTGCCCTATCTGCTGATTCCATCCAGCGAGAATTCTTTACGATATCAACCTATCAGTTGGAACTAGTTTTCTGATGCCTCAGCTAATTCTACAGGTCGTGGTCATGTATATTCTCTATACTTTTAGTCCATCTGATACCTTGCTGCTTGGAATGGTGTTTATGGGATCGGCGCTTCCGGTCTTGTTTTAGTTTCGTGTGCGAGGCCTGCTAAATAGAAGCTCTCTTTTGATCTTTGGTTGAAAATGACTTTCAACAGGTTATAATAATTCTGAGGTTGGGATTTGAGGAAGTTCAGGCTACTTCGAAGTGTACCTTCTTTAGATCAAACAGCAATTATCTTCAATGCACGTGGGGATGTAATTATGCAATCCTGAGGAGAAATCTTAAGATGTGATTCTGCATTCACACCCCCCTGTGAAGCATCCTTTATTTGCAGCTTTCCGCCATTAGATGCCATCAACTACTATGTACTGCAACTATTCCGTGGATCGATGTGTTCTTGACTTTGCAACTGAACCAACAGATTCCTTTGTTGGGTATTACAATGAATGACAGAAGAGTTTTCATCAGCCAGAGTATATGAAATTGGTCGTCGAAGGCCAACCGATGACGACTCTGATCCTGATGATGCAGAAGTATGAGGATGAGGATGATGGAGATGACGATGATGCCGATTTAGACCCAATACTTGGACCAGATGTCAATGGGAAGGGAGGTTGCAGATGACATGAGCAGTGAGGATGATGGTAGTGTGAGCGGGTTCATGACGATGATGATGGGGATTTTCATGGATGAGTAGACTTCAATGGTCATTCTGTGAAAAAATTCTTGGAGGAATTCTTGTAATTGAGCTTGGAACAACTTTTAAGACGCTGTCAATTTGGTCATTCTGTGAAAAAAAGTGTAATTATTTTAATTTTGTCCTCAAATATATCTGTATGAAAATTAAAAAAAATTAAGCTTGGAGGAATTAACCCAAGACCTAAGAAAGGCAATGCATCATCAACATATTTGTCACACAATTGCAAGTAATAGTTTTAGGTTAAACGGGGATGAAATTAATTTATTTATTTATAAAATATATATAGATATGATAAATCTAATTATATAACAATTTTATAATTAATTAAACTATATTTATAACATTAATACTTTTATCGTTATTCTTATTTTAATCTATAAAATATATTTATAATATCATACTTTGTCGTTATTCGTATATCATCTAATATATATATATATATATATATATTTTGAAAGTGACAAAATTGACAGGAAATAGAGGCGAGTGGAAATGTAGGGAGAATAGTGGCGGGTGGTACTGTACTGGTGTGAAAAAAACGAGCCTTTGAAAGAAAAGAGAGAAGCGTAGACTGCTCCTCCCATTTTCTTTTCTTTATATCTTTGTCTATTTCTTCTGCTCTCTATTATTTTGCCCTTCAGCCCTTCTTTTACTTTTTGATTGCCCTATCTGTCTGACCCCTATTCTTCGATTTTTCTTTGGTCTTCTTCCAAGAGCATTCCGTGAATTTATCAGATTAAGCATCTCCATCACTTATTTATTCAAATTTGCTCTTATCTATATATTTCAGGTATGCGTTAATGTGTTTTCGCCCTTGGAATCTTTCTTGTCACTTTCCTTGCTGAAGCCTTTTCTATTTTCGGCGTGTTTTCGATCTATGGTTGAAGTCGGTTGATTTATGATTGGGATATATTGTTCTTTGATTGTTTATGTTCCTTAGAAAATGAATGTTTTTATTGGGAAGATGGGGAATTTGAAAGGAAATGGAAAAAAAAAACCTTCAGAATTTTGATTTTCTATTCTATTTGGTTGGTTGAAAATTTGTATTTGTTCTGCTTCGTTTTTTTTAATGTAAAGTGAGTAATTTGAGCTTCTGCATTTCATCTTAGCTTTCCGCAGGGTTTTTAGGGTTTGATTTTTCTTGAAAAGATAATTTGGCTGGCGGCCTCCGATTCTGACTAAGCAATTGGGGATCCCGAGTAATTGCATTTCTAGGGTTGGCCGTCAGCTCGGAGATTTTCCATTTCGTAACCAGATTAAGGTTCGGCTTATTCTTTGTTTGATTGTTTTAGAACTAAACTTATGAACAATCATAGCAAAACTGGAAACAAAAGCTAGCTAGTATCTCCTTTCATAAATCAGTTAAAATACCAGGAAAAGTAACTAACCGAGAAAAGAAAAGAAAAGAAAAATTAAGGGCCTCATTGTCTTATGATTTCTGGACTTGTTTCTCGAGTTTTACTCTCCCTGTACTCTTTGGGACATTTTAATTTCTATCTCTTGAATTCATTTTACTCAGAAAAATTAAGCACTGATTATGTACTCTTACCAAGCATGCTCGCCCATAATCTTTAGCGCTTGATGTCAGGTGGTGTTCTCAACCCTTCATTTATGTTGCTTTTGGGGCATTTTCTGAAGAGATTTCAGCATGAAATGAATATCAAAACTTTGGTGTAGTGGAGCTGCTTGTCCTGTTTGTAGCTTTTGGGGTTCCACCATGATCGGAAAAATGGTTGAGGGGCCTAAATTTACTGGACTTATAGGAGGAACCAACAACAATTACTATGATTTTACTCAAGGGTTTTACCAAAAACTCGGCGAGGGCACTAACATGTCCATGACAGTGTACAGACGAGTAACGCTGGTGGTTCTGTTTCCATGTCAGTTGAAAATAGTAGTGTGGGCTCAAATGATTCTCTAACCCACATTTAAGCCACCCTGGTCTGAAGCCTGTGAACCGCCACAATTACTCTGTCTCCGTGGGGCAGAGTGTGTTTCATCCGGTAAAGTTGGCCATGCACTTAATGGTGATGCATTAGCACAGGCATTGATGGATAGTAGGTACCCAACTGAGAGATTGCAAAACTATGATGAGTGGACTATTGATTTAAGAAAACTCAATATGGGTACAGCTTTTGCTCAAGGAGCTTTTGGGAAGTGTACAGAGGTACATATACTGGTGATAATGTTGCGATTAAGATATTGGAAAGGCCCGAGAATAGTCCAGAGAAGGCACAAGTTATGGAGCAGCAGTTTCAGCAGGAACTTATGATGCTTGCAATCCTGAAGCATCCAAATATTGTGCGATTTATCGGGGCATGTCGTAAGCCTATGGTTTGGTGCATTGTCACAGAGTATGCAAGGGGGGCTCAGTCAGGCAGTTTCTAACAAGAAGACAGAATCTTGCTGTGCCAGAAATTGGCAGTTAAACAGGCATTGGATGTTGCAAGAGGAATGGCCTATGTCCATGGGCTTGGGTTTATTCATAGGACTTGAAGTCAGATAACCTTCTAATAGCTTCTGATAAATCAATAAAGATTGCAGATTTGGTGTTGCACGTATTGAGGTGCACTGAGGGCATGACACCGGAGACAGGGACATACGTTGGATGGCTCCGTAAGTCTTCAGACCCTTTCATGTTACAGTTTCTTACCTTTTACAATGTAACATTTACCCATGTAAGCTATCTTCTGAGCTTCTACTTATATTTTCTTGGGATTCCTTTTAAAAAATGCTGACTAAATATAAAGCACCTTTTACATCTTTATCTGAATTCCGAATATCAACTAGCAGCTTGCTTCTAAAAGGCTGATGCTTTTGTTTGATAATTTGAAGGAACTGACTTCATGACTGTTTGATTTAGACTTTTTTGAGTTCTATATTTGGCTGGAATGCAATGTTTAGATTATTCAAGATCTAATATTTGTTGCTTATCCAGAAGAAAGTTGAGTAGATTACTAGGGAATGTATGTGTATCACCCCAGAAGATTGGATTTGAGGCGTCTTTCTCTCTCTCTCTCTCTCTCTCTCTCTAAGTAGGTGTGAACTTATGTCATCTTAATGTCTTGCAGCTTAAAGAGAATTAGTTTGTAGGGCGCTGTTCTTATTAGTGGATATGTTGGTACTTATCTAGAATTCATTCATTTATGTCCTTATTAGTTTGAAGAGTGCTGTTCTTATTGAAGTTTGAACCATTAAGATTTGAATGTATAGCATTGTAATATGAAAAGCTGATGTGTGTTTTCAAGCAACATAGAGATTGTGCATAGCTTGTTTTCATCCACCGCCACCTTTTGCAGAACATGATGTCCTTTCTCTGTATTCTTGGGTGCTTGTTTTATTCTATGTATGGGCTGAGAATGTGTCATGTATCTTGATTCTTTTTTGGGGTACGTTTTAAAAGTAAAAAATTGAAAGATTTTAATGAGAATCTAGTATTCTTCGACCATTATACTTGTTCTCACTGTTTGTATTTAAAGTAAGTATTTGATTTGATTGTTTTGATTACATGATTGACTCGGTATTCACACATTCAAATTATCCTTTTTATTTAAATATGGTTTATGCCTCATTTCTTCATATATAGGGTTAGATCACTTGCATAGTGTAAAACTTTTTTAGTTTTACAGATTTAAGATCGTGGATGAGTGAAAATAGATGATGAGATTAACTCCTTGTATTTATTTCTAGTGAATATCTTCTCATTTCTACGTTAATCTCATCTGTCTATTTTCACTCATCCAACGATCTTAAATCTGTGTAAAACTAATAGTCGTTGGATGAGTGAAAATATATATATATATATTGTTAATTGGTTTCTAGTTTATGCATATAACTAGAGTGAGCAAGCAGATTCAATTTGAAAAACTGAAGAAAAAAAATCAATTAATAATTTGAGTTATTCAGATCTTCAAATCAATTTTAATACATATATTGGGCTTTATGGTTTAAAAACAATTAAAGAGACTCAGTTGAGTGAGAACGTATTTTTTGGGGTGCATATTGCCTCATCGAAAAGCATGCCAGGCTCACCAGTCATGTAGTTGATCAGAGGTGCCTTGCTGATCTAAGATGGTTTGTGGTTCAGAGCTAAGGTGCAGGGTCTGCCTTATCAATCTCAACTATGTCTTAGTGTTTGATGGTGCTTTGGTTTTGCCATTATTCATCATTAGTTTAGACCAATTGTTTGATATGAAACTTGATTATGTAACCTGTTGACTTGGTATCCAAATTGTTTGTTTGTTAAGTATTTTTATCGATTTTTGTTAGTTATACTGTTGGTGATTCTGTGTTTGTTTGTCTTTGCTCATGCAGAGAGATGATACAACATAGGCCCTACACACAAAAAGTAGATGTGTATAGTTTGGAATTGTGCTTTGGGAGCTTATCACTGGCTTGTTCCTTTCCAGAACATGACCGCCGTGCAAGCAGCATTTGCTGTGGTGAACAAGGGTGTTAGGCCCGTTATTCCAAATGATTGTCTCCCAGTGCTGAGGAGATCATGACCCGATGCTGGGACACTAACCCAGAAGTCCGTCCTCCCTTCACCGAAATTGTAAAAATGCTCGAGTGCTGAAACTGAGATAATGACAACTGTTCGTAAGGCCCGCTTCAGATGTTGCATGACTCAACCTAGGACAATTGACTGATCCGGAATAGGAGAGTGGAGAAATGAAAATGAAAGATAAAAGGAGGATATAAATGAAAAGGGAACACAGGAGCAGTAAATTTCAAGTATGTTGGTGTATGTATCAGTATTTTAGTGTATTTGTACATTTTTACCTCTATATTTCCAGCCTTCAGGTAGCAGAGGGGAAGTAGTATTGAGACTACTGGTTTCTGGATTAGGGTGCCAAATGTACTTGGTGGGATACTGATGTAGGGTGCCTTAGTGGCAGGAGGTAGTATTCAATGAAGTGACTTCCTTCTGTGGCAGATATGTTGTTTGCCTTGCCTTATGCCATTTTGATTGCTTAAACGCGGGTCCGATTCAATCGTTTTTCCTTTTGTTTCGGGTTGCATGTAAGATAGCAATTTACTTGTTGTAGTCACGGAGTGTATGTTTATTGAAGTATTTTTCAGGACACCCAATTTGGAAAGATTTCAAAGCAAGTCTGAGACAATGGCTTGGTAAGAACGTCAACTTGATCTGTTGTATTGTTAATCTCATGCCATCATTATTCACCAACAAATGAAAATCGATGGTAAATCATGATGTGTAATACATGATTATATACAGTAAATGTTGAAGTTAATTTGTTTTTGAAACCACAATGTTATATTTTCAACTATATTATTACATTATTCGAATGAATTTTCAAGCATACTTATTTAAAAGATTTAAATAAGGTCTTATCCGTTTATCATACAGAAGAGATTTCAGAATCTAATTCTATGTAGGAGCGTTATAAGAAACTGTTAATTTGATTTAATTTAACTAGAGATGGGTTATATTAAGTAAAGATTAAGATAATTGAATTGATCATGTTTCAAAAAAGATATTAATTGATCAAGAGTTGTATGCAATATAAATAAGTAATTATGTCCTCAATCGCATGAGTATCATCAATTTCACATGGAAACACCTATCGGCTCTCACTTCTTGAGTCGTCATCAGAGTGTGCAAAATTATGAAACTTGATTGCTCCTGACGTACAAATAAACAAGGCAAATAGTTCAACAACAACAAAAAAAAACCCTTAGACGTGAAATAAGATATGGTTCGGGTAATATGTATTTCGTCATTCAACTATTCATGTGGTTTGTTTTGTCATTCAATTGTTTTTCTTTCAAAAGCATATCTACTGTCGTGTTCTAATTCTGTTCGGATCACCCGCTGTTAAAATATTATGGTAGTGTTGATGTCCCATAAGTAATACCCTATCACTATTAAAAAAATTTATCACATCAAAAATTTTGTTTATTTTTTAACGACGATGACCAAAAGGAATCAAAACGTAACTTTAGGTATGATTTTGAAAAAAAAAGTTGGGTGACTAAACGGAATCAATGTAATTTAGATATGATTCGAAAAAAAGATAGTTCGGTAACTAAAATGAAACAGTAATAATAGTTGGTGACTAAATACGTAGTTTACCTTAAAATAATTAGGAGACAGTAATTTAATCAACTACTAGTGAAACTTGGCTATAGCTAGGGAGTCTCCTGGACTCCATCTTTCATAGTTGAGTTCATGATTTCTTCGGCAAGTGATCGCAGTCGGTTGAGTTCCGGCAACACAACTTTACCAAGATCGGTCTATCTTTCCTCCTTAACTCTGCACAGTTAAGTGCAATCTTTGCGAAGCTCAAGGCCTCTTGAACCGGCCATCATGTATAGTCGGATCCAGCATTTGAAGAAAGGTCCCCTTCTCAATAGCCCTTTGCATATGGTGAGCCAATCCCATTGGTGGTTTTGCTGATATTATTTGTAGAAGCATGATCCCAAAGGAGTATACATCAGACTTTACTCCCAACATGCCTGTTTGCTGGTATTCGGGATCTATGTAGCAGAAAGTTCCTGCAGTGGCGGTCATCCGATACTGTGTTACGCTCTCGGCCACAGATGGAGGAACTAGCCTGGCCAACCCAACATCACTAATCTTGCTCACAAAGTTGCGGTCAATTAGATATGGCTGGTTTCAGGTCACGGTGGACGATCGGTTCGGGTTTAGTCTGGTGGAGGAACAGCAAGGCTGTTCCGATTTCGGCTGCTATTCTGAACCTAATCTGCCAAGAGAGGGTTGGAGTGTTTCCTCTTCTGAAGAGGCGGTCTTCTAAGCTCCCGTAGGCCATGAACTCGTACACTAGGCATCCATACTCCGGGCAGGCTCCCAATAGGAGACCATATTGGGATGCCGTATGCAGCTTAAAACCTCTACCTGTAAGTTCAATTGTTAAAATCAATGCTCTTTGATCACATACATACATAAGTACATACGTTATACCTCTCTCTGGAACTGCGACCTTCCTTGAGCAGCGTCCGGGCGTAAAACCTTAATTGCGACGGGAGTATGGTCTAGATGACCTTTATACACGGGACCATAACCCCCTTCGCCGATCTTGAGAGCTTCCGAAAAGAACTCAGTGGCAGCTTCAATTTCCTCTATTGTGTACTTCCTGTACCTGAAATCTGTACTTGCAAGTGCGTCAAGTGCCTTCTTCTTTTCCGCTTGTTCCTTGAGAGCTTTCATTTCTGCGTTTACTCTTTTTGTGATTCAATTTCTGCAATCCTCCTAGCCGCTTCGGCCGCTTCCATGCCGCTCTCGACTTAGCTTTCTCCTCTTCTGCTATTGCCAATGCAGCTTCCTCGGCAAGTCGTGCCGCTTCCATCTCCGTTCCTCTTCCATTTTCCACAGCTGGAGTTCTCTTGCCTGTTGTCGTGTAATTATATATGCACAAATTCTAACTCTATCAAGTGAATAATTGAAGCATATGTTAGTGAACACTCCAACCTTTTGTTTTGCTGTGAGTGCTTCTTTGCAGGCAGTACTATACATTTCCATTGTTTGCTTGAGCTCCAGCTTAGCCTCCTCATTTCAGCTTCCACATCATCCTGCAGGTTTCACCAAAATGTAAGAACACATCCATCATTATTTTGACAAGTACATATTATATATCTTTCTTACTTACCATTGATCCAGAGAAATTTGAATGTCTGTCACGGTCCGGCGAAGCTGATGGGAAATCAAGAGGAGAGCTCAGATCCATTGAGTTTGATCCTCGGCAACGACTCAAAGGTAAGATAACTTTCATAGTCTGAAAGGTTGGACAGTCTTGGACCCGTGCTGGCGCGGCTTGAATCTTGGTAATCGTATGATTCGGGAAATGTATGATCGGTGCTCGGTCTGCCAGAGCTCACAAAGGATATATCCGAATCCGGCGTAGGACAAGGTAGTGCAGGAAATAGCTTGTTTATACCTTTCCTGCCAAAAGGTGACCTGCATTCATCCAAATATTGCTAACATAGTGAACCATTATCCCCAACTACATAGATCTATTTTATTAACATACATGTGGAGAAAACCAACAAAGTATACCTGATACAATCTGTGGAGTCGGTAGATTGACGCGGAGGTTCCGGTCGCCACTTCTCACCTGTTGAAACGGACAGAATCTAATTAAACTAAAAAATTGAGTAATGGTTGGATGATTATAATATAATAATGAAACTTGAGGAAAAGAATGAATCAGACCTCTGAAGGCATTAGCTGCCGGTGGCACGATTTGCGGCTCGGGAGGAGGAGAAGGAGTTGGTTTCGATTTCGATTGGTTAAGAATTTGATTACGCAAAGGGGAGATGGCTGAAGCAGGACGAGAGGCCGATCGCATGAAATTTGTTTTTGGATATCACATAAACACTACAAAAGTCTGGTGCATTTTTCGATATCATTCCTGTGATATCCGGAGCTTTAAATCTACTGAAAAAGAGCATGAACTTCCATGTAAATTCCATCTCTTTCCAATCTAAACAGAGAGACAAATAACATACCTAAGAAAACTTGCTCTTGTGGAGGCGCCGATGATCAAAACCTCAATTACAGCATGAGTGGCATATTCAATCACGCTTTAGCTACGTCTTCTCCTCCAGAACAACATCTTTGCATTGTATCTAAAGTTAACAACATTGAAGATCATAATGCAAAAACATAATTAGAAATTAAACCTAATTCATGTCGGAATCAAACTTACATCCTTACGAGTACAGAAGCAACGGAAAGGAAGGAAAAGTTCCTTGGTCTGAGGATCGGGATCTTTACATACAATGGTAAATCACCATTGCTTTCAGAAATTGGTTCAACCCTGTACGTACCAAAAACCAAACATGGTGGTGAAATGTTGTCGTACTAGCATTGTAACATTTTTCAAGGTCATCGGGACATTGTAATTACATCCGTAACATAAAAATACAATTACTTTTGGGAAATAAATCCCATGTAACATCTACACCGTAGTTTAGCCAACCAAGTCGATGGAATTATCAATAAGGAATAAGAAGAAAAACATACGAGGTGATTGGAGTTGGTTTTGGCCTTTACGTGGAGGAGAACGACGGTTTGGCCTTTCTGCAAGAGATTATCATTGTCCATTTGAGGGCATGGTGGCTGTTCTTTTTGTCCTTGTGTATGGCCACCGCCACCAACGCCGCGTTTGTGTTTCTTGATTCTCTCTTTCGCCATTACCATTACTTTTTTGCGCCCACATATCCAATCTCCACGAGCTGTTGCACGCAAGATTGAATATATGTACGTGCGTACGTAATACTTGTTTTCTGTAAATTATACACTTTTTTTGGGGGGATCTGGGAAGAGAGGAGATTGACAATGAAAACCCTAACCCTTGCCTGTTAATAAAGCTGCTGAACTTAATTATATATTTTGGTTTGTTATGCGAAGAGGAGGCTAAGGAGCACTGAGATGAGAACACGCATCCGAGTTGAGAAGAAAAGGAAGGATTTCCCACCTGAATTACATATATTTTTTCCATAGATTCTGTTATTTTGGGTAAATTTATGTGATAAAAAATAACTAAAATTGTCACCGGGAAATCGGAGTTAGATTATGGGAGAGCGGCTTGCTTTGCGGATTGTAAAGTGTTTATCTCTATTTTTGCACCAACGCCCCCTCTCCTTCCACCAACAAATTCAAATTAAAGCCTCTTAATTGCTCCTTTTTCCCTCTATTTTTCTCTCATATAGCCTATGTACAGATAGGTAGAGTATGCTCGCCACGCTTTCGTAAATTAAAAAAATATTTTAACATGTTATTTGTAATGATTTAATATAGAGCTGACAAACGTTTATCGGATGATTTTAGGTCAAATTATTTTAGATTTAGATTGTATTTGATTTAGTTCGATTTAATCATATCATATTTAATTAGATTTATGATAAATTGGATCGAATCGGTTATTAAATTAAGAGGCTATGCACACAAGTCCAGGTAACGCCCCAAGACCGAATGAATTCAAAGGGACTAGATCAACCATGGATGTGGAGAACTTTTATGGGGCATGAAGTAATATTTCTAAACTGTGAATATCGAGAAGATGTCGATAAGATAAATACTGCAAGTATTTATTTAACTGATATTGCACTATTATAGTGACAAAGTAGGTGCTTCAATGAAAAGCGTGGAACACTTCCATTGTTCTACATGAGGAGAATTCCAAGCATAGTTTAAACAATAATTTTCTCAAAATAGTTGAAAATGAAACCCAATCAAAACTAAAATATCTTAAACATGGTGGGTCATCTGGAATTATGTACATCAATTAGTGAGCTCATGCGACAAGTCTCAAACATGAGCGAAAAGACACCCTATCACATTTATGGATGGTTTACGGTGTTGGCTAAGAATGAGCTACAACAAGGAGCTGTTAATGAGCTTTTCAATGTTATAGTTACTATATAGTCATTAATTGAGTTTGTTAAGGACACATCGACTATGGCCAAATCTTTCAGGCCATAAAGAGACGAGAAAGATGATGAGAAGCAATCAAGTGATGGCGAACGAAGCTCCTCGAATAGGAATGACAAAACCAATTCTAACCGGTGGAAAAAGAAAAGGAGCGACAACAATTAAATTTGTACTTTTGCGATGGTGCATGCTTACATGATGAAGGATTGCCCCGAGAAAAATTATCTTGTTGTCATCACCAATAGTGATGATGAGTCTGGAGGAGAAGTGATGAAACTTAACATGTTAAGAGAAATAAACCGTCAAACTGAGGGTCGAGATGAAATAATCAATTACTATCAATACAAGAGGTCATGTAAGGTATGATGCCTAAATTTAGTCAAACCACCCTAGAGAAAGTAAACGAGAGTAGTGCAACTATAAAGCTCAGTTTAATGATTCTTAATTCTACCAAGACAAGAAAAGACCTAAAAGTAAGAAGGTCTGATGTATGTGGATATTAATATTAAGGCTCAATTGAGGAGTGTTCTACTCTACACTAGAACAACTGATCATTTCATGTCTGAAAAATCGTCAACAAACTTAATCTCAAGATTGAGAGTCAATCAAGTGGATCAGACTATCAATTTTAAAGAAATTTCAATCGTTGGAGTGGCATGAAGGATCTAACAGCAAATTGGTGAATGAGAGGTCATGAATAAAATACATGAGGTTTGAATAATCAGTTGGTTTACCAATCCATATCTCCATTGGTGTCTTCAACTCTATTGCAGTTGATGGAGCTCGATTCACCAAATAACAGACAGTATTGACTGTTTCTGCCCAAAATGATTTTTCTAGGCCTGCATCCGTCAACATTGCTCTTGTTCTTTCTAACAAGGTTATGTTCATATGCTCTGCCACTCCATTTTGTTGAGGAGTGTTTGCCACTGTGAATTGTCTTTTGATGCCTTCTTTCCTGCAAAAGTCATCAAATTCTTCACTTGTGTATTCTCCTCCATTATCTGTTCTGAAACACTTGATCTTATTTCCAGAATCAAGTTCCACCCGCGCTTTGAAGTTTTTGAAAGTGGAAAACACATATGACTTCTTCTTAATAGGATACACCCAACATCTCCTGGAATAGTCATCAATAAATGAGACAAATATTTTGCTCCGCCTAGGGATGTAACTGGTGCTTGCCATACATCAGAGTGAACCAATTCTAGAACACTTTTGGCTCTAGAATTTGACGTGTTGAATTTCAATGTGCTGCTTACTTGTATGCAATGCTCACACAAAGGAAGTGATACATTTGTTAAGCCTGGAAGTAGCTTTTTCTCCACAAGGACTTTCATTCCTTGTTCTGACATGTGTCCAAGTTTCTAATGCCATAGCTGTAACATCCTGAAAGCCGGGTCAGTGACTAAAATGTAAATTTTGGGAAATTTAGTGCTCAATTTTGAAATAAGTTAAAAGTTTTGGGATTTAAGTAAAGAATTTTGATGATGGATTAAATAGCATAGATGGATAAAAGGGGCAATTTAGTCTTTTCAGCTTAAAGAATATTTTGTATTTCTTTAAATACAAGTGATACACGTGGGTTTTGGGAGAATTCTGGAAGCCTTCTTCTTACTCTCTTCTTCTTCTTCTCGTAGCTCCAACTTAAAGGTAAGTTTGATTTTTAACTGTTAATTTCTGGAATTTATAAGTTGGTTTTGAATCTTTGGGTATTAAATAAGCTTAAGGAAAGCTTATATAGGATTTAAACAATAAGATAAAGGAATTATGAAGGAATTTACAATATGAGTTTTAAGATGGAATTTTGATAGGGTATGGTTGTTGAAGTTTTATGGATGAATTTGACTTGTCATCAATCTAATTAAGAAGTATGAGGTGTTAGAATTGGAATTAGAACACATTGAAATTTGGTATGATTTTTGAATCTCGTATGGAATATAGGATTTTGAGGTTTAAGATGAAATAAATGAATATAGATTGGTTTAGTATGTGTACTAGAGTTAAGAATGAAAAGGAGATGATATATGAAGTGTTTGAGAGGAAATGAAGTAATTTTCGGGTTGAAAATATGATTTCTGGGCAAGGGGAATCGGTACCCATTCAAGGGGAACCGATACCCCTTCAAACGAACAAGAATTTCCAGTATGTCATAGGGGAACCGATACCCCCATGGGGGGGGAACAGATTCCCCCTAAAGGAAAATTGGGAATATGGATTTAATAAGTTCATTAAATTGATAGTATCCATTACAAGGTGTAGGTATCTATTGATTGTCTCGAAATGTACATTTATGTAGATTCTACGCATAAAGAAATTCCGGAACGTTTGGCAAGTAAGATCGATCAAGGGAAAGATAAGAGATTTGAATTGGCTAGTGAGGCCAGGTGAGTGCATATTAGTTAGTTTATGGTGCTAAATGGAAACAGACTTGCGACAAGTCTATTTCCTATGTTAGAATGCATGAATATATGATTATACGTATATGAATGACATGAATTGTATGTATGCATGAATATATGTGTTGACATGCTTTTGAATGTAATGTTATGAGAAGTATGTGCTATATAATGTATATATATATACATATGTGAAACTGAACTATGTGACTGCATGAGAAAGATATGAGCCATATGATATGATATAGGTGAACATGAGAAAGCAAAGTATGAGATATAAACTATGTGATCATAGTAAAATATAATTATATTATATGATAAGTGAATAAGCTGGATAATATTGATCTATAGGATGAAGTGAGAATAGTACACTAACTAGGGATTTGAACATAAATGATAAGATGAACGTATAAGATAAGCTAGATGGGAAAGATTCATAGGTTTAAATAAAACTATAACACATTGGTTGTATGATAGAAATTTATGAGATTATATGAGAAGATTATAGGAGTTATATGAAATTGAATTAGTAAACATATTAGATTATATAGAGAAATAATAGAAGTGAGATATGTTTATAAGTCTGCCCTAGATGAATACGAAATATAAGAGTGCTATATGATTTATATTAGGATAATCTTGAGGATATATATAGATAGATAGATATGAAATGAAATGAAATGAGTTATATGAATACACAATTATGTGATGAAATGGTGAATTACCTGAACATGTATATATATATATATATATGTCTAAGAGAAGGCATAAGATTAAGATATAAGCAATGTGACTATAAGTATATGTGCTTTAAGTGATATGACTTATAAGTATTTCTATTATAATGTTACATGATATGTTATGTATGTTAAAGGAATTATGTGATGGTATAAGAATTGATAGGAAATATATATGTGAAAACAAGTATATGTTATGAGACAAAATTTATGATTATAAGCTACGTGAAAGTGTTCCTATCTGTTATATGAAATATATGATCATATGTGAACAAGATATGATGAGCAGGTGAATTATATGGAAATGATCTACGTGTAAGTGAACTACGTGACTATGTGATCATATGAAAAGAAGCTATGTGATAAGTGATATGTGAAAGTGAATTACAAGTTTATATGAATATTTGAAATGAAATAAATGATAACGCCCATGTTATGTGTCATGAGAGCTAGGGGTATAGTTGGCATGCCAAGAGTCGAGGGTCTACGCGGTTCTTCGAGACATATGTATATTCTTTGGAACATGTGTGAAGTCTAGAAAGACACATACTTGATCCCTAGCATATGTATATGATTCTTAAAGAATTCTATGTGGTCCTTATGGACATTATTATATGGCACTACGGTGCAATTCTATGCGGTTCTTCGGGACATATGTATATTCTTTGGAACATGTGTGAAGTCTGGAAAGACACATACTTGATCCCTAGCATATGTATATGATTCTTAAAGAATTCTACGTGGTCCTTATGGACATCATTATATGGCACTACGGTGCAATTCTACGGGGCACTTCGGTGCATTTATACGAGCTGTGGTGACAGCATAGTGCACAACCTCTATAGACTCACATATCGATAGTTCTCACATATGTACATGGGCTAATCCAGAGATATGAACAAATATAAGTTAGTGGTATGATAAATGCTATAGAAATGATATGATGTTGTGTGTATAGTGTTTGATTGAAAAAGTATGTGATTATATGATAACATGTGAATGATGAATTATGTGTATGTATGTATTTACTGCGATTAATCTGATATGATTTTATACGATATGAAAAATGCCTGGAATTGCTATAACATGATAGAACAGAACATGCATGCATCAATATATGTTTTAAAGTGCATTATAAGTGGTTATGCCTCACTAAGTCTTCGACTTAGCGTGTGATTGTTTCACACGTAGGTTTCGAGAAGAGTAAGGAGGGATGCGGAGCAAGACAGGTCAGTTTTCCTTACCAAAAGATCAGATCAGAAATATTTGACAAAGTATGTATTTGGTTATGTATAAAGTGTTGGCATGTAATAAGTCATTAAGTACGAGCACTCTGATAAAGTCTTTATTTTGATTTAATAAAGTTTTAAATTTCCTGGGATTTTTCTTAAGAGTCAAGGTTTGAAAAGTTAATGTGACACTTCGGACTCGTATTCGGGTCGGATAAGGGTTGGGGGTGTTACATTTAATGGTATCAGAGCTATGGTTTAGCCGATTCTCGGCATAAACCGAAGTCCAAAATGTCATAAAAGGTGTACATGCCAACATAGATTGAAAAATTTCTGATCTGATAGTGTAAGGAATACGTTGTCTTGCTAATAAAATAAGAATAGTTTAATACAGTAGAAATCCGATCGTGATAATTTCGAAATAAGTGAAAGGTGATATTCCTGATTGTGACAGCTATTCACTTGCCCTGGCCAGGCAGGATGAAGAGCGGACACCTCAGGAACTGCCTAGTAAGATTAAAAGTTGATTTCAGAAAGCTGAAATCATATCTAAATAATGATAGAAAATTTTCATCGTTTGGAATTGGAAAAACGATGTAGAATAGTTTTGCTATTATGTGAATAAGATAGAAGATGGTGAACGGGTGTCACCATAAGAATGTTAAAAAGATCTAATGACGTGATGATTACGTATAGAAGAATTCAAGGATAAGTGCATCAGTGACAAGCGTATAAGATGTATATGTCAGAGTTTATGAGTTCGAAATGAAGGAATAACATTGTGTATAAGCCAGAGCGTTTATATGATAAGGGTTTGCAGTTAAGACGGAAAAGTTAGCGTTAGCTAACAAGAATATGCGATGGGAATGTACTGGAATTATAAGATTATAAGATATTGTCAGGATATGATAACTAGATCTGCAATGGATCTGGATATAGTTGCATATTTGGATCATAGTAATGTGGTCTAGTAAAGGAAAAGGAAGTAAGAATTTGTATATTTAAGTAAAGCTGAGGATTGATAAGAAGAGTTTGAGAATGTGTATATCGATGATCAGATTATAAGACACAGGAAGTCAGAATGTTGAGTTTGAGCAAAAGAAATTTCAGGATATATAAGAATAGAGGTGAAATTGATAAGTTGAGTAAGCGAATTTTAAGATAATTTCGATTTGAAAGGATGTATGTGTTTAGTTGATTAGGGTTTGTACCCTAGATTGAACATATGTTATTGACTAGCTGTCAGAGTAAAGGTGATAGAGTTATAAGACTGAAGGAAAAGACAAACTGGAGTTAATTTATTATGATGTGAATTTGAATATGATTGTATGTTCTGAGCAGATAACTATGATGTAGAAACTGAGATAAGTATTTGCATGGAACCTTCAGGAAGGAAAATACAAGTATAAGAAATGATAAAGAATGAAGTTATGTATAAGAAATGGGTTATTAAAGTAATGAGGATGCAATGAAGATTGGTACATAAAGATGAGTATAAGTAATAAGACAAGAGTATGTGAACATGAAAGGAAATATATGATTAATGTATAAGGAATAAGGAATAAAGAAATGAAAGGGATTGATTTAAAGGATCATATACGATAAATATGGAAGTACAGAGGACAATTTTGATATGGAAATAAGATCAGTGTGCAAGGTGATGTGAAAATATTGTTTGACTCCTTAAAGTATATGTTTAATCACATTGAAGAAGATTTAAAGTTGAGTTTTGGTCAAATGATGACGACATACAAGTTTGGTATGGTTATAAGGTAATTAGAGAGTTATGAAGAAATAGATGGATTTATGATATAGAGATGGATGTTACTGTCAATGTGATGAGTGACATTATATGGAATTTTAGAAAGGTCAAAGGAAAAATGCATAGTTGAATGAGAGAAAAGACAACAATGGATTGGTATTACTGGTTATTGTTTATATGATAAGCAACAGAAGATGAATGCATAAACGAAAAAGATAGTTGGAAAACTTAAGGATTGAAAAGTAAGTTTCCGATGATGACAAGAAAGAATAAGTCAGGGAAGCAACATAAGAACATTAGAAGATATGTTCTTACTAAGATGTTCAGTGAAAATTCGCGGACGAATTTTCTTATAAGGAGGGGAGATTTGTAACATCCTGAAAGCCGGGTCAGTGACTAAAATGTAAATTTTGGGAAATTTAGTGCTCAATTTTGAAATAAGTTAAAAGTTTTGGGATTTAAGTAAAGAATTTTGATGATGGATTAAATAGCATAGATGGATAATTAAAGGGGCAATTTAGTCTTTTCAGCTTAAAGAATATTTTGTATTTTCTTTAAATACAAGTGATACACGTGGGTTTTGGGAGAATTCTGGAAGCCTTCTTCTTACTCTCTTCTTCTTCTTCTCGTAGCTCCAACTTAAAGGTAAGTTTGATTTTTAACTGTTAATTTCTGGAATTTATAAGTTGGTTTTGAATCTTTGGGTATTAAATAAGCTTAAGGAAAGCTTATATAGGATTTAAACAATAAGATAAAGGAATTATGAAGGAATTTACAATATGAGTTTTAAGATGGAATTTTGATAGGGTATGGTTGTTGAAGTTTTATGGATGAATTTGACTTGTCATCAATCTAATTAAGAAGTATGAGGTGTTAGAATTGGAATTAGAACACATTGAAAATTTGGTATGATTTTTGAATCTCGTATGGAATATAGGATTTTGAGGTTTAAGATGAAATAAATGAATATAGATTGGTTTAAGTATGTGTACTAGAGTTAAGAATGAAAAGGAGATGATATATGAAGTGTTTGAGAGGAAATGAAGTAATTTTCGGGTTGAAAATATGATTTCTGGGCAAGGGGAATCGGTACCCATTCAAGGGAACCGATACCCCTTCAAACGAACAAGAATTTCCAGTATGTCATAGGGGAACCGATACCCCCATGGGGGGGAACCGATTCCCCCTAAAGGAAAATTGGGAATATGGATTTAATAAGTTCATTTAAATTGATAGTATCCAATTACAAGGTGTAGGTATCTATTGATTGTCTCGAAATGTACATTTATGTAGATTCTACGCATAAAGAAATTCCGGAACGTTTGGCAAGTAAGATCGATCAAGGGAAAGATAAGAGATTTGAATTGGCTAGTGAGGTCAGGTGAGTGCATATTAGTTAGTTTATGGTGCTAAATGGAAACAAGACTTGCGACAAGTCTATTTCCTATGTTAGAATGCATGAATATATGATTATACGTATATGAATGACATGAATTGTATGTATGCATGAATATATGTGTTGACATTTTGAATGTAATGTTATGAGAAGTATGTGCTATATAATGTATATATATATACATATGTGAAACTGAACTATGTGACTGCATGAGAAAGATATGAGCCATATGATATGATATAGGTGAACATGAGAAAGCAAAGTATGAGATATAAACTATGTGATCATAGTAAAATATAATTATATTATTATATGATAAGTGAAATAAGCTGGATAATATTGATCTATAGGATGAAGTGAGAATAGTACACTAACTAGGGGATTTGAACATAAATGATAAGATGAACGTATAAGATAAGCTAGATGGGAAAGATTCATAGGTTTAAATAAAACTATAACACATTGGTTGTATGATAGAAATTTATGAGATTATATGAGAAGATTATAGGAGTTATATGAAATTGAATTAAGTAAACATATTAGATTATATATAGAGAAATAATAGAAGTGAGATATGTTTATAAGTCTGCCCTAGATGAATACGAAATATAAGAGTGCTATATGATTTATATTAGGATAATCTTGAGGATATATATATATAGATAGATAGATATGAAATGAAATGAAATGAGTTATATGAATACACAATTATGTGATGAAATGGTGAATTACCTGAACATGTGAATATATATATATATATATATATATATATGTCTAAGAGAAGGCATAAGATTAAGATATAAGCAATGTGACTATAAGTATATGTGCTTTAAGTGATATGACTTATAAGTATTTCTATTATAATGTTACATGATATGTTATGTATGTTAAAGGAATTATGTGATGGTATAAGAATTGATAGGAAATATATATGTGAAAACAAGTATATGTTATGAGACAAAACTTATGATTATAAGCTACGTGAAAGTGTTCCTATCTGTTATATGAAATATATGATCATATGTGAACAAGATATGATGAGCAGGTGAATTATATGGAAATGATCTACGTGTAAGTGAACTACGTGACTATGTGATCATATGAAAAGAAGCTATGTGATAAGTGATATGTGAAAGTGAATTACAAGTTTATATGAATATTTGAAATGAAATAAATGATAACGCCCATGTTATGTGTCATGAGAGCTAGGGGTATAGTTGGCATGCCAAGAGTCGAGGGTCTACGCGGTTCTTCGAGACATATGTATATTCTTTGGAACATGTGTGAAGTCTAGAAAGACACATACTTGATCCCTAGCATATGTATATGATTCTTAAAGAATTCTATGTGGTCCTTATGGACATTATTATATGGCACTACGGTGCAATTCTATGCGGTTCTTCGGGACATATGTATATTCTTTGGAACATGTGTGAAGTCTGGAAAGAAACATACTTGATCCCTAGCATATATATATGATTCTTAAAGAATTCTACGTGGTCCTTATGGACATCATTATATGGCACTACGGTGCAATTCTACGGGCACTTCGGTGCATTTATACGAGCTGTGGTGACAGCATAGTGCACAACCTCTATAGACTCACATATCGATAGTTCTCACATATGTACATGGGCTAATCCAGAGATATGAACAAATATAAGTTAGTGGTATGATAAATGCTATAGAAATGATATGATGTTGTGTGTATAGTGTTTGATTGAAAAAGTATGTGATTATATGATAACATGTGAATGATGAATTATGTGTATGTATGTATTTACTGCGATTAATCTGATATGATTTTATACGATATGAAAAATGCCTGGAATTGCTATAACATGATAGAACAGAACATGCATGTATCAATATATGTTTTAAAGTGCATTATAAGTGGTTATGCCTCACTAAGTCTTCGACTTAGCGTGTGATTGTTTCACACGTAGGTTTCGAGAAGAGTAAGGAGGGATGCGGAGCAAGACAGGTCAGTTTTCCTTACCAAAAGATCAGATCAGAAATATTTGACAAAGTATGTATTTGGTTATGTATAAAGTGTTGGCATGTAATAAGTCATTAAGTACGAGCACTCTGATAAAGTCTTTATTTTGATTTAATAAAGTTTTAAATTTCCCGGGATTTTTCTTAAGAGTCAAGGTTTGAAAAGTTAATGTGACACTTCGGACTCGTATTCGGGTCGGATAAGGGTTGGGGGTGTTACAATAGCATTTCAGAATCTAAAATACATGAGGCAACAGAGACTTCTGCTTCTAGCAAAGTTTCTCCCTTCAACATGTACAAGTTTGCAGCTATCTTTTCGCCTTTCAGCACCACAAGCGCTCCACGGAACACCTTCATGATTCATTTCTGTGTTTTAATCTTACTTGCATTATTATCCAACAATCCGTGTGATAATAAATTTTTCTTCAGGCCTTTCACGTGCCGCACATCTCGAACAACTTTAATTATTCCATCATACATCTTCAATTTGATGGTTCCCACGCCAATGATCTCTGAGGCATGATCATTGTAACTATACACAGATCCTCCTGAGACAGGTTCATAATGATGAAACCATTCTCTTCTTGAGGTCATGTGATATGTTGCTCCCGAATCAATGAGCCATATGTCTGTATATCTCTTTCTACCTTCTACGGTGGTTGACGCTTCACAGCATAGAGTATCTCCATCATCTGAAGTGTTTGCAGTATTGCCTTGTGGATTGGAGTTTTTATTTAGACTCCAACAATCATTCTTCAAGTGACCATTCTTTCCACAGTTGTAGCACTTTAAATTCTTCTTGCTTCTTGACTTCGATCTACCATGTTTGTGACTGCTGCTTTGGCCACGTTATGTTGATCTCCCTCTCATTATTGTCAACGCTTCTGCTTGTTGCAGATTTACTTGTCTGTCTTCCTTGTTCTTGCACCGATTTTCTTCTTGTAGAACAACAGCTACAACGTCATCGAAGACTAGACTGGTGACAGTACTGTTTGTCAAGTTGATGATGAGTTAATCATACGAATCCGGTAGACTTTGAAGTAGAAGTTCAGCACGTTCTTTTTCTACTATTTTACAGCTTAAGGATGTAAGCTGAGAAAATAAAGTGTTCAGTGTGTTTAAGTGCTCCGTCACTGAAGTAGATTCTGACATCCGGAGAGTGTACAATTTCCTCTTAAGGAAAATTTTATTGTGCAACGATTTGGCCTCGTACAATTTGGTGAGATGATCCCATATCTCCTTAGCTGTCTTCTTCTCCTCGATGCTTGGCAATACTTCATCTGCTAATGCTATATGAAAGTTTGTCATAGCATTCATATCCATTTCGATCCATTTGTTGTCGTCTGTGAAATCTACTGCCTTTTCACTGATAGCTGCTAGACAACCGTCTTTCCTCAGGATGACCTTCATCTTCAATTTACACAATGAGAAATTTCTCCCATTAAATTTTCAATATCAAATTTCGTTGCCATGGCTTTTATTACGGATAGCTCTCACTATTTCACTATCGTGAATAGTTCTCTGGAACCTTTAAAGAATGAGTAATACCTTCTTACTTTCTTATGTTTGAGGATCCACCTTTTGATGGTAATCACAAAGACAATAAGCAGATATTACACACTCAAATCTGGCTCTGATACCAATTGTTACGGATGACGACTATCGGATAGAGAAAAATCGTAACTGATAATTTGAGAAAATAAAAATGAAGATAAAGAAGATACAAAATTTACGTGGAAAACCCCTAAATAATATAGGGTAAAAACCACGGGTAACGGTAGAAGAATTTCACTATGATAATACATGAATTACAACTTCTCTCAATCTACCAAAGAGAAAACAATAATAATTCTCTATTGATAAAAAGGAGAAAACAACTCTCAAGAAACTCTCTAAATTCTCTCTAGTATTGGAAGAAAGCTAGAATGCTTTGGGATGATTTTGAAGCTAAATGAGTTAGGGTATTTATAGTAGAAGCTTTAAGAACTAATCTTGAAAATACCCTAAATTACAATGACTAAATGTGAGATTTTGCCATGTCACTTTTCAACCATTATTAGTGCAAACTATAAATCATTATTGTTGCCAACTTACAATGCATTATGAATCATTATTATGTATTATACAACTATTATTAATTGTATGACAACTAATAATTTTGCATGACAACTAATAGCAAGCATTAATACATATAGGAACATTTTGAATGATAGAGTAATTTGTTTTATATTTTTACCTTCTGGCAGAGGGAACTCCAGCAGTAGATGCATAACCATTATACTTGGCTGAGTGAAAGGCATCGACTACAGCCTCTTCCGCTGTCTTGGAAGGCCGAAAGCATGGAAATTGCGAGGGGTCGCCTTTGCCGAGGGGAACGATGGGTCTTGGATCATCAGTGCTGAGATTTCCGATTAACATCTCGACAATTCCTCGTAGGCTGATCACCGATGTCCGGCTCAGCCTTTTGTTCCTTTGGAAACGCCACTTCTGTGAACCATTTTCCATCTTCGTGCTTGCTACCGCCTCTAGTTGCAGTTAACAAGAGACATGATGACCAGGTATAAAACCTACACAATCCCACCTCCCAAACAAAAGAAAGTGGAGATTTTCTAATGAATTTTATGATTCGAATCTAGATTTTTTTTTAAATAAAACAATATGTATTACTATCATCAACACTTTTCTTTTAAATATGAACCGTTAGATCAGAAATCTTCCAAATTTCAGTACATAAGTCATAATCAATCATAAAACTAAACAGTGGAGAGGGTCAAATCTTTGCTCCCAATCAATTATTTCAATTGAACATTCTGATCCCACACCGATGATAAGCTAGTTTTTAGCATCGGGCTGGCCATGGCGAATGCCGACAAAGACGGGCAGATAGATTTTTCATCCTGATTATAGGAGAGAGATAAGGCAATGGGTGGCACAGAACACAAATTCAAAGGGGTGTGATGCATCAAAATTATGATATGGGTAAATCAAACGCAACAAGAGAGTCTCCATGAATTGGTTCAACCAAAGCATAAGCTTCGAACACCGACTGCTAAACTCCAGTGTCTGGTGTCCTAACCATGGATGTTCACTCAAAAACAATTTGGGTTTGAGTAGTAAGAATAAATTGGGATCAAATCTTAATTTTTTATCAATTGATCAGATATCAAAAATCATATCAAAAAGTTTATTTGAATTATTATTTAATTTAGGCTCAATGATAGGGAAAAACTCCAATTAAAAAAATAAAAAATCAATTAAATCCTCATAAAAATTTACACAACTGAATTTTTTTATAACTGAAAATGTAACTAATCAAGTTTCTCTATGTATATATTAATTTTAATTTTAAAAAATAAACTATTTAAATTTATTATTGTTATTTTAAACTTTATACTAAATTAAGCTTTTAATATTAAATAAAATAATCAATCGAATCATCCGCATGAATGACATGTGTCATCAATTGAATAATCGTGATTAACTAACATGTAAATTGAAACATACGAAGGAGGATAAGTTTTACAGACTCAATAGTACACTACTAATTTTCTGTACATTGTGAAATTCATAAAAATAAGCATGCTAGTAATACGAGCAGAGAGCAATAACTATAAATATGTATCAGAACCCATAAGTATGGCATGCATATGAACAATCAATTACGAGTCTTATTTTAAAGTTCTCATGTGAACCCTACTTCTGATTTCTAAGACTTAGCAACATAACTTTGTCAATAACAAAAGATTATCTGATTTTACCTAACATCAAACAATAATCAATAACAAAAAAAAAATGTTCTAGGTATAACCACATGAATAGCACTACAACATCATCTAGTCTCATTAAGCAATCCGATAATAAATAAGTCACATAACAATCAAGTATTAAGTATGGAGGCGATACTTGATCTCTTTAAACAATCAAATATTATTCCATTATACATATAAAATTATTAAAATAATTGTCAAAAATGATACGTGGAACCCACGGCTTTTGTCTTATTTTTTCAATCACAAGTTTCAACTTTGGTTTATTTGGAAAAGGTTTTATTTTTCATTTTGCTTTTCCACATTTTCTTTTATTCATTTAAATGGATGCATTCAATTTTAACTTTGATAAATTATGTATTTAATCATCAATTACTCATGTAATTTTATTTTGGTCAATTCATTTATTATTTTTTAAAATTATATTCTAATTTTATTTTTGTTACCTACCGTTAAAAAAATTAATAATAGTTAAAAAATTAATGATGATATTGATGTATTATCATCACGTCATTATTAAAAAATTAAAATGATTATAAAGTTGATTGAATTGAAAATTAATAATTTAATTAATTTAACGTATATTCTGGTATTATTTAATGAAATATGGGTGTGAACCTCAAAGATGGGCAGCCATTATTAAGTGGTAAGTCGCGGGGCAGAAGGGAAGGAGCCAGGAGGGGGACTCTAGTCCAGGGAATGACTCAAAATCGCAAACTAATAAATGAAATGCAGAAAATGAGAGCCAAAGAAAATGAAGACGGCTGGCATGAGTGGATCATTAGCAGTGGCCTTTAGATCCATTACTAAATATTATTTTAAAATATTCCACATAAAAATTTTATATTATTAATATATATATATATATATATATATACTTTAAAAATAAAAAATATTTATTAAAACTAAACCAATAATAATTAACAATACGCACACACAAATGCCGAAGATCTTATAGGGAGTTCAAACCAGTCGCGTGACTACTATTTCTGCTGCTTTTATCCTCTCTTTTTCTTTTTTCTTCGTTATTATTTAACCCCCAAAGAGATTAAAGAAATATATTATATACTGTATCTGGCCTAAACCTAAGAATCCTTAAGATTTGGTCGCTGGAGCCACCTTAGCTCTTGCATGTCCGCCACGTGTCCAGGGTGTCATGTTGTCTTGGAATCGTATTTAAGAATGATATTTGGACCCATAAAGGCGTCATTACCAGTATTAGGTTACACATGCTGGATGTGGACTTTGGAGAAATAAAATATCTGCTTCAATAACTGCAAAGTTTTATTACATAAAATATAAAGGAAGATCATATTCATCATATATCTTCGAAAGGTCTTGCCAACAGAATTAAAAGCAAAACCCAATACAAACTTAACAATCTGAATTCGAAATAAGACAATTGAGGGCTTCAAACCAATAATCAGATCAGCAATCACACAGATATATATACACTTTTAAGATCGGATATATATATAGGTACGGCTGTTCCATGACAGTATCAACACATGTGATTCTCTCCTGTTGTTTTCGTCGTCGTCATCCTCTCTACATCAACAGCTCATTCACCCACCCAAGATCGGGATCAGAATCACAGCCCACGCCATTTTCATTGCGCTTCTCGTCATCACCACCAAAGGGCTTCGAGGTTGCACCAAAATGTTCTCTCCGGGCACATGGACTTGGCCAGGAAGGAGATAGAGCAAACTGTGTCTGGCTATGGACTTCCCCTTTGAGGTGAACATCAACATCAAGCCAGGGAATGTTCCCAACAGCCACAGGTGAAGAGGCTTCATAGAAATTCATCTTCTCCATAGAGCTCATCAGCTCATTAAGCACGTGACTGTAACTCATGGTTTCGGTTCCGAGCTTACTCGGGTGATGACTGTAACTATAAATGGGTGAAAACCCATTTAAAGATGCCTGTTGCTTCACAGGAGACAATGACGGTGATAAAGATGGTGATCTTGATAAATGAGACAAACCCAACAGAGTGCTCGTGGGGGACGAGGTAGCAGAGTGACAAAACAAGCAGCAATGGGTATTCCTGCTCAATGGGGAAGAGCTGCAAGAGCCTGAATTCTTGTACTTCGGAGATGCCTCGGCAGGCAAGAGACGTAGCTCACGAGAAGAGTGAGCGAAGAAACAAACCTTGCGCTTGCAGTTCTTGCCATCCTTACATGCTTCGGTCCTGTAACGGGTAGGGTGCAGCCAGCACTCGAACACCCCGTGCGCGAAATCACAATCATCCCCACGAGGACATCTGCCGCCACGAAGGAAGTCGGAGCAGATGGTGGAGGAGTAGGGGTAGCGACGAGGGTCACGACGGCGGGCCTTCTCTCCGGGATGAGCGAAGGGACAGTCGGTCCAATCGTGACTCCTGCTCCTCGTACACTTCCTCACCTTGAATTCATACATGCGGAAATGGTCAGCCGCATAGGGATCAGCATCATTCTCTTCATCTTCACCATTATTATTCCTGTTGGAAAGTAGATATTTCTGGAGGACAGCTTCGTTGGGAGAAAGTTGCATGGCGGCGTTATCTTGGACGTGATTATGTGAAAACAGAAGCTTCCTTGGAGGAATCTCAATATCTTTCAAAACCGTGAACTTATTTCGTTGCTCAGCACAAGCGGTGCTCATCTTTCAGAATCAAAACAGGAAAAAAAGAGAAAGGAATATTAGCTTTAGATCTTGAGTGAAGAGGAAACAAAAGGAGGTTTAGATAAATAGAGAGGCTAGTGGTAGAGAGAGAATCTGACAAATAGCTGCGTGGCTGCACACCATTAGGGATGTGCATGCAAAAAGGCGTATGTGGCAACTTAACAATGCGCAGCACGCAAGATTTTGCTATGTGTCGGTATATTATTGAGCAATCAGAGCATCTGAGTGGGCTTAATTTGGATTTTACTTTTTCTGGTGAGCTGACAAATTGTCGTCAGCTCAATTGGTAAACTCTTAATCTTGTGGTTGTGAAATCAAATTTTACAGTGAGTAATTCATAATTTTAAAAGTTATTCTTAACCTGACGTTGGGAATAGTCGACTATCATACCTCCCCTTACCCCCATTATATATGAGAATAGATCAGCTAATTTGACAAATAATGCATCGATCCTCCTCATGGTTTTGGAATTTTTGGGATCAAAGAGTCCAACAAGTGGCGTCTCCTTGTCAATTTAAATGACGGAAAGGCTAAGTCGTGTACTGAGATCAGTTAATCCACCATGAAACCCTCAAGTGCAGAATTTGTTTGAATCAGCTAACAATCTTCGACCTTTAAATGATTCAAAAGACATTAAAAAGAAGGCTTTTTAATCAGAAAAAAGATACAAAGTTTAGCCCATGCTTTTGAAGTTGGAAACCAAGCCTCACTTTTTTACTATTTTCCAACTACAGATACCCATCATGCACTGAGTTCAAATATATAATGAGTATTCAATCCGATCGTGTCGAGTTAAAATTTTTGAATTAATCGAGTTGACGAGTCTTATTTTATAATTCAAATTTTATTTAATTTTTTTAAAATTGAATCAAGTCAAGTTATTTGAGTTTATATCTATTTTAATTATAAATATTTGTTATGTTATGATACTATTTGATCCAATTTGATCGATTGTTTATAATTATATATGATATACATATATATTTCTTCATTTTTTTCAAATGTAATTTATACATATATCATGTAAAATTGAGAGACTCAAATCGAAATTAAAAATTAATTCACTAATTATTAAAATTTTTGAGTTATTTAAATTTTATTTTAAATTCGATTTGAACTAAAAAATCGAATCGAGTCGTATTTTGTTAATCTAGAGGTTATTTAATTGGGCTTGTTCATATTACAGAGCACATGAGTTTCTCCGGCTTGGGAAACTCAAGCAAGGGTCGTGGAGGCTATAAATTTTTAGAGGCAAATTAAGGCAAGGCCCAGACAAAATCTAGCAATGGACAAGCCGTACAAATAATCTACAGTTTCGTTGTGTTGGATTTATCAGGTTATTACGTCAATAAAATGCCTGTCTTCCTTTTGCAAGTCCAGGCAAGAAGCAAGGATGCCGTGATAAGGATAAGTTTTGCTGCTTCACAATTGATCTGTAACACAAGACACCATCACCAGATTTATCGGTATCCTTAACAAAACTCTGTAGGGTCTGTAGAGGAGAGTGTTTTAGAACGTATTGATTTGCCTAAATATACTAGAGGCTGATGAAAAATTGTCAGGTGCCATACACATCTTATAAGATTTCTACGGCCTAGAGAATTTGCTGTTGATGCTACCATAAGGGGATCCATAGAAAATAAAGAAACAAAAACAAATTCAGCAAATACAATTAAATATACATCTCACTGAAATTGAGGAAATTGAATATTGTTAGAAACGTTAAAAGAATACAATGTTTATAAGATAGGTAATTTTTGTGATGCTGCAATTTGGTTAAAGTTCATGGAAGAGGTACTGTGTATTTATTACACTACGGAGATGCTTTATACGTTGGAAACTTTGCATAGAGTTGGCATCATTCGTGGTGATTTGAAGCCTGACAATCTTCTCATTTGTCTTCCCTTTCGTTAGTATAGATCATGACTGAATGCTTTGTACAATTTTCTTGAAACTGCAGAGTGTTACTTGATGTCTTGTAAAATAATGATGTTTATGAAAGGAAAACTAATGACAGTGTATGATGAACTGCTGTTATTTTCTAGTCTTTACCTCAATAAGCACTACATTCCGGATGGTTAAATGTGAATGCATTGCACTAATGTATAAGCCCCTGGCTTGATCAGGTTTGCTGATCTGCGTGGATATAAACTATGGAATTTTCTAGTTAGCATTGGACTGGGGAGGGGGATTGATCATCTTTTTTCCTGAGAAGACAGAATTTACCGGTGATTGTCGAACTTCTGGATTTCGTTGTATTGAAAACGAAATCCAGAAGTTCCAATATTACCGCATATGATGCTGCATATTTCTTTCATGGAGGTCGAAATCCAGAAGTTCCCATTTAACAGTCGTAGCCTACGACAGCCTTGAAATTGTTGAACGGATAATAAATTGTTATTGGAAACCGTTTTAAATGGCGAAAGCTCCTGGTTTCACACAAATATAATATATTATATATACGTGCAGCCATATATCCTGCTGTCAGTTTGGTGTTGTATTGCTGTATCTCTCCGGGAGTCTTACAATGTATTGTAGAAATGACTAGATAAATTCGAGTCATCCCGTCATATTTAATCCTAATCAATAAAATATATTTATCTCAAACTAACTTTTAAATAATTACTTACTTTTTATTTATATATAAGAAAGAGATGAAGATTCATTCAAAAAAATGAAATGAATAAATTTTATTGTTTAGAACTACGTATGACGTGGTAAGACGAACCCATCTAATATTTTTTTCCTAACAATAGAATTGATTCAATGATATGTATTATTAAGTTATCCGGATGAAATTTCTAGAATAAAATGCTTCTACAAATCCTTATGTTTTTTCTTTTTAACATTTTCTATTTAAATTATTAATCAATTAATTCAAATTAAAAATAAAATAAAAAACCCATTATAATAACATTTTCAATTATATTTACTCTATTTATAATACTAAGATTAAAACTTTTAATCTTAAAGAATCTAACATTTGAGGAGGGCCTTCTTGTTTGTTGTCCGTATTCCAAAGAAACATTCAGTTGATGTCAGTTCAATTATTGTTAATGAAGTTGACGTTTCGTTCCAAAAAAATGTTACTGTGCTAGTTTTTTGCGGTAAATTTACCATTTGAGGAGGGGGTGAAATTAGCAGGATATGGATATTGATCCTTGAGGTGTGAATTAGATTCCTCAATTGAATCATTAGTTAAAAATATCAGTAATTGAACCCCTGACTTTTACTTAAAAATTTAATGTTTTATCCCATCAAATCAACTGGTTATCGATAGCGTGGCTAAAATGATACATAATGTTTAAATTCTAACCATTTGTGTAGGTTACCTTCTTAGTTAATATTAGGGATAAAACAACTAGTTTTTGGTCCATGATACATGACACATTCTTAGAATATTGCATCACAAATATACCAGAAATCTAAGTTAAAAGGATCAAATAAAAATATTATCAAATTTAGTACTAAAAGTAAGTTTAAACCCAACAGAGAAATCCTCCATAATAAAATCATTTTAATTATATACATATACGATCAATAGGAGCTGAAAATTATGATTAATATTTTAATTTGTTTCCGCCATGAAAATTAAGCTTCTCTTCATCACCATATTCACCACACAAGTTCAACAGGAGTGCAATACAACCCTGGCAATCTGTCCACCAGATCAAAGGTCAGCATGGACGCCTTGGGTTTTTGTGGGCGCGTCTCCAAGTGTCCCACCGGTAAAGGCGCCGCCGCCGTCCTCTCGTATGTTCCAAGCCACTTGGCTTCCATGTACTTTTGCTTTCTCCACGGAGCCAGGTGCATCTTCTTCTCCTTCATGCATTTTTTGGAAGCGGCGCATAAGATCTTGATCAAGGCGTTTACCCTCTCTGTTTTGCCGACCAATAGTTCCGGTAAACGGGCGATCAACGTGTTGTAATCCTCGTTGGCCCTCGCCATTTCGAATTCAGCTCGGAAATTCAACTCAATCACCACCCTTACCTCTCCCTTTTTGGGATTCGATGATTTATCCAACACTTCCAGATACGTGTGCTCTCCGGAGGGAATTTCAGGGGAGCTCCTCCATTTCGACTTGCAAATGTAACAATTGAAACCCGCGTTTTGGAGACGAACCGAGAGTTCCCTTTGTAGACAGTTCCGGCAACCTCCGACCCGACAACCGCACTGCTTTATTTCGCTCAATGCTTGTTTTGTAGCTTGTCGAATTCTTGATTCGAGACAAGTAGTTCTGCGCAATGTTGCCTGCAATTGCAATGCATGAACATTAATCGCCTAATCTTTAAATTTCTTCATTCGAACTAAATGTTTTTTATGTTTACCTGAAGAAGCTGTCGTTGGGCTTCCCAGAAAAGGTTGTTCTGTTCGACCTCCTGGTCGTCGGCATTTTCATCATGGTCAACCAAGTCCCCTGAATTTTCCTCCGACTCGTTGCTTCCATCCAAGAACCCAAAAATCATGTCGGCGAAACTCGCTGCTCCGTCAAGAAAATTGTCGATTTCCTCCGAATTTTGTCTTGCCACTGACATCTTTTCCATTTCTCCGGCCACCAGGGGTTTCCTTTCCTTGTTAGGAATATCAAAATTTTGGTTCCCAAAAATCAAAATTGTTTACTAAATTTATAGCAACTAGCATAGCGTGTTGGGTCCTACGTGGGACCCAAACTTCATAGGTGGATAAACCAACTGCCCTGGTCAAACAACGTGGCAAGTTATTATCGGACGATGTGTAAATATATTAAAGCCTCCAACTCGTAGATTACGCGCATAAATATGTTTAAATTTATAATTTTTAAATTGATAAAATAATATTAATTAAATTTATTTTTTATAAAGAGAATAGAAAAGATTATACAAGATTGAACATAAAAATTAATGTTAATTAAAATTAAAGCGATTTTAGTAGATTGAGCGATCAAAATTCAATCCATTATAATGTATTTTTAAATGATAATTAAATAAAAGAGAATTTAATCAATGTTTTGAAACAATTAAATAATAATATAAAGATGAAACTGAAAAATAATATATACATATTAAACTAATAATTTAATAATAATATAGGGCGAAACATGTAATAAGCATAAAAAATTAAAATAGAGTTAGAGAGAATGCATATAAAAAACATGAAGCTAGCTGAATTATTATTTTGGGATAGACAGCTACGATCCACGTCAGATTATCCAATAAAGGGAGAGCAGTTTGGATATAGTATTATTAGCTTTTTTGTTTTATAATTTAAAGAATGATGATTGTTGTTCTATTATAATGATTAGGGATTTAACAATAATGAAAGATTAGAGCCTAATCTCTATCGAAATGGGGAAATCGAGAATCGACGCAGAAGGCTACTACTCGGTTTTGTCTGATAGGAAAGCTTACCCACTTTGTGTCGGACGGAATATTCCAGTTTCTAAGTTATGCTTTCGGTGGGACAATGTTTGGATTAAACTATAGACGAACATAAGATTTATTGTAAGAGCATATGAGTTTATAAGAGTGCGAACCTATAAAGTTTTGAGATATAAAAATATATTATCAATAAGATATACATAGAAAAATTTAAAATATAAAATTTCAGAAGACTGATTCCCCACTTTCCCTCCTCAAAGCTAATTTTATTTTTAACTTGGATAAATTTTATACTTTAAATTTGCTAGTATTAGATTAAAAATAACAAAATTGTACATTTTTAAGTAGAAAGAGATAAGACGAATTCTGATGCAACTTTAGCATTTTAAAAATATAGTTTGTCATTAATTTTAGGATAAATATTTTTTTAAATAAATATTGTTATAATCATATCATACTATCAAAAAATGTAAAATCCTTAAAAATACAAGATTTCTTTTTGAAAACTCAAACTTCTATTTTTTTTTTTTTGAAAATTTTCAAATTTTTATTTTAATTGTTTAATGAATTTTTAATTAAAATAAACGATAATTAAAATTCTAAAAATTTGAGTTTTTAAATTCATTTGTAATATTTTTGGAATTTTATATATTTTTTGAGATTTTTTATTTTATTACACGCATGAAAAATTCTGTTAAATTGGGTAGCAATTTGTAATAAAACAATAATAAATTAAATACTAACATAAAGATGAAACTGATACATATTAAACTGATAATTTAATAATGATATATAAGGAGAAACATGTGACAATTCTAAAGATTTAGAATAGAGTTCGAGAAATGTTTATAAAAAGCATGAAGCTCATGTTAATTATTATGTTGGGGTAGACAGCTACGATCCACGTCGGATTAACCAATCAAAGGAAACTAGCTTTTTGTTTACCAGTTGAAAGAATGATTGATCGCTGTCCCTTTCCAATGATTAGGTATTTAACAATAATCAACGATTAGGGGGAAATCAAGAATCGAAGCAGAAGGGCTCTGTCTTATCTATTTGGTTTGGAATTTTATTTTGTGGTTTGGTTTTAGTTATATTTAGACTTTTAATTTTATAAGTCGATTTGATTTTGATCTCATCCTATTTTCTTAAACACGGCAAAGGTTTTTTCATATAAAATTCGTTTATTTTAAAATAAACCAAATTAAAAAAATAAGAAATAATAATATAAATAAATTCTATTTCAAATTTGTTTTAAATAAATAAAATCCTAAATCTAGTAATATATATATATATATATTGTGAATTTAAATTTTTGTATTTGTATTTGAAGGTTATTTATTTTTTTAATGTTGAGTTTGAAAAATAGTAACATAGTTAAAAATGTAAAATTGAACCGAATCAAACTAAATAAAAAAATTATTGTTAAATAAAAAAATTATTGTTTTTACGTCAATCATTTTTTATTTCGATTTCTTTTTTAAGAAGTTATATAGTATGATTCAATTTATCTTTTATTAAAAAAATTAAACCGACGAAAATACCTCTAATAACACCTGCTTTAGATACCTAAATCCTAAACCATGTTAGAATATTCTAGTTTTTAAGTAAAGCTTTGGGACGGAAATACCCTCATGTATGTATGTATGTATGTATGGATCAGGCTAATTATGTATTTAACTACTTTTAATTTGTAAAATATGCTAGAAATTACACAGTTTGGAGACGAAAGAGAGAGGACAAATTCTGATGCAATTGGAATCCTACGTAATGTATAGAACCAATCTGTTATTGGATACTTTTGGGAATACAGTGGGCACATAATGTATACTAAAAACGATGAGGGCTTTATTGTCATTTGAATAGAAGATCGCTATTTAGTTCCAAACAAAACAATGGGCACAGAGTGGTTTGGGCAACTAGTTTGAAGAAAGTAAAATACTATGTATTCACACTTTTGTAGTTTTGTTATGATGGAGGAGAGCTTTCTTAACTTTTTTTTTTTCCTTTTTAAGGGGTTTTCCTTTTTAAAAAGGAATAATATCAAAATTATTCTCCCATTTACTAAAATAATTATATATATATACATATATTTGGATCATTTTGACTTTCATTGTTTTATTTTAAAACAAAAAGATTCATAATGTTTGACTAAATAGTAATTTTTGACCCTTATTATTTCTCCTGAAGCATTTTAGCCCAAAGCATTTACTTTTAAGGTAAAAAATGCATCTACTTTTAGGGTTAACAATTTATTAACTAACAGTTTTCATCCATAGAGAGATATTTCCCCCCAAAATAAAACGTTATATTCTAAAATTTTATAAATAAAGAAAAAGAGTTGAAGTGACTAATTTATCAAACGATTAGGAGTATTTGATATTATGCCTTAAAAAAAGTTATAGGTTATAACTTTAAGGGTAAATTATTTGGGTAGTCATTGAACTTTTGGAGCATTTTCATTTTAATCATCAAAATCACACAAAAAAAATATTATCTTAACTCTTATCAAACTAATGATTTTATCTTTTTAAAAAAGACTACTGATTTTATCTAATCCACTAAACCAGATTAAACACTACATTTTCAGGGAAAGGTATAACCTTTATAATAATCCCCATTTTTTATTTCTAGATCCGCCAACATGGGTTGATTTGGTAGGGCGTATAATGATAAGATGAAAATGATATTCTGAAAACACATAATGGGGCAGAGAATATATTCATTGGTCTCCCAGGCAAGTGTATCTCAACAAATACGTGGAAACTTGTAAACGGAAGAACCTGGAAAAACATGTTAAGATTCTTCCAATTTACCCACTCTTTGTTTAACACAGTTTTCTTATTTAGAGTTGTAATAACAAGAATCAATTTTGCCAAACATGACTCTTTGAGTTTGCAACCTTGCTTTGTTGGGTGCAAACGTCTCATGTAAACCAGTATCATTTCTCATTTACTCTCTCGTTTGTTGCTACCATTTAATGGGCCTTTGCGCTCATGCAAAAATGTTTGCAACAGCCGGGAATCGAATCCGGGTCTGCACCGTGGCAGAGCACTATGCTACAACTAGACCACTGGTGCTAATTATTGCAACTATTCATATTTGCGTTTATAATTCAAATTATAGAGCATGTAGCTATTTTTACTTTTTCAAAGTATGTCACATTATTTGGTAGATCTTAGGAGTGAAAGTAAATATTTAAAATAACAAAAATTAAAAGTGATTCAATTATAATAGAGGTTTTAAATGTGTCCAAAACCCATCAATCCACAATCTCACAGTACAACACCAGAATCCAAGGATTTCTTCAGCAAACAGGAAACTTGAAGAAACTGTGTTCCAAGACAGACTAAAGATACTGGGTGAGAAACTTCACTTGTATCGCGTGAAACTCATTCATTTCCTTTTTGTTATATTGATTAGGAGAATAAACTCTCTCTCTATATTATATGAATTATGAATGAACAAATAGCTGCATTTCTGTTCTGACAAAAGAATAACAAAGAATTCTACCATCTCACAACTCAACACTAAAGCTATTCAAAACTGCAAAACGAGCTGTTTTTCGAGTTGAAGTTGCCGATTAAGAAGGCTCTCTCTCTCGTTCAAAACGGAACTAATGGCGGCCACATCATCATTATTGCTCGAAATCTTGATAGAACCAATCAACTAGTCCACAAATTCAAACCTGCAACATGTAAATCTAGTACTCTTGTAAATCAACATGAAAACAAAGTATAGAGCATTAGAATGGTTATAATATATCTCAGGGCAGAAACAAAGCATGAACCAGACTATTAAGTTCTGATAAATTACCAAAAACTACGAGTAGCTGGATCTGGATTTCACCCCGGTAACAATCTGGAAGATCCTTAGACCCCTGCTAAATGCTTCATTGAATAAGATCCTTGTCTGCATTGACTGAAGTCCGGGCATCCACGACAAAATTGCCACCGGGGTCATAACAATAACACCAAACATTATATCATATACCCGAGCCGCATAAATCACTGAACCCCAAAGCCAGGTAGGCTGCAGTAACGGCCGAAGTACTTGCGCAATAGATAAAAGTCCCCAGCCGGTGGGAAGAAAAGCCAATAGACTGGTGAAAATGTCTGAAAATTTAAAGGCTGTAAATTCAAGCAGTACAACTATAAGAAGTATTCCGAGAATGATGACGATGAACTGAATAAGCCGGAAATATATGTGTTTCTTAGCTGCATATTTGTCCCGAGCATATGAGATAACCAGATAGATTCCAAATGCCACGAAAATGTAGATCCAAGACAGGAAGTAAACAACAAGACTAGTACTGTGATCAGCAATACCCAGATGGTATACCATTCCATACTGGAAAAAGAAAAATCGAAGATCTAACAGTATCTCCACTCGCCTTCCCCAGGGGCCTGTTATCCTCAGATGTTCCTGCTCCTCGTACCACCATCTCTCCCAGCTCTGTTCAGCCTTTGCAAACACACTACCACGGTACCATATCCAGTTCACAAATTCATCAAAGTCGTAAACCATCTTTAACCAATCAAAACCAGAAGGATTGAATACAAAGGGTGCCATAATCCATGATAGGACCAGAAACCAGCTTGAGACAGTCATAGCTATGTAAACAAATGTGTCCTTGGCTAAAGGACTGTAAGATGCATAAACTGTAAGTATTAGACCAAGCTCAATAGCCTTTATAAAATGGCTGCGAGCATACAATCTGTAATTTTCTGAAAAACTCTTGTGCTGCACAACAAAACCACGGCCAGTTGCCCGATACTTGGCACCACCGTGAAGGACAGTCCGACCGAAGAAGTGAGTGCGGGTTCCCATGGAAAAAGTGTAGAAAACAGATGAAAGCTGAAGCTGCATTGTCAAGAAATCCCAGATCGCTTCAAGGAATCCATGTTCAAGGGAATTCTCCACTATCATTGGAAGGGCAGTGAAAAGTCCAAGTTGGATGATGAACTGTTGATTCAAGATGGCACCCAGAGCTTTATTGGTGTTGCTGTCAGCCAAGGCAACATCCTCAATGCCACTAAGAGCAAGATAAAGTCGGCCCCAAAGAAAAGAATATACGGTTAGAATGACCATCATCGTATTGAAAAAGAAACCTACAGTAGTATAAAAGAATGATAACATCCGGAGGAAGTCAAGTCTGTGACCCAGCCGATAGACATCTCTGCTGAGAACTTGCTCACCATTCCCACTAGCAACCTTGGCTTCAAACATGGATATCTGATTCAATCCGACATCCCTTCCTTTGCCGACCTGGATGTATTCGTGATGTGTGACATTACCTCCTCGCAAAGTACAATTGAAGCCAGCAAAAATGTCCTCACTAATGTTAATCACTCTGGAAGCTTTACTGAGCCCACCCCGAGTCAAAAACCAAAACCTGTCGAAGATATCTGGATGGCCATAATGCAGCCGGATTTTCAGAGGATTTGCCAAGACACGTTGCCCCAAAGTGACGAAACTTGTTTCTTGAGCTGACATAAACCAAGCAAGTGATGAAACAGAACCTGTAAAAATGTGTTCCCTCACACCCAAGATAGTCGGCTTTCGTATTCCATAGTTTACACCATATTCCTCTAAGAGATTGCGAATTTTCAGTGCCTCCTCAAAGTAGCTGTCTTGGTTCATATCAATAGTTTGAACAGCATCACCACGGGTGAAGATAAGTGCATGGTTTTGATTCTCTGGTTTGCCCTCTCCAATCTTCAATGGACCGGGCAATTTGACACGATAGATCTCCACCTCCTGCTGTAATTGCTGATCATACTTCACAAGAACAGAGTAATACTCCTCATCCCTTCCAGTGGAAACTTCATCAACGTAAGCAACTCGAAGGGGTTCATTGTGTTTCATCAGATATAAGATTTCCTCAGCATGTGGATCCTTTTTGGCCTTCTGAGCCCCATAAATCTGGCAAGCAATCACATATGTGAATTTCATTGAAGACATTCTCTGCTCATGGCCTTGGAATACGAGACCTCGAGAAGGCAACCTCTCAAGGTCGAAACTATCCGAACCATCTCTCGCAGTAGAACCAAGTTCCTGTGCCCCTTTAATGTCCATCTCTGATGCAGAATCAAGGAAAGCCAGCAGCTTCAGAGCTCTAGAATAATACATCATTCCTCTAACAGTGCGTGAAAGTGTCTGGCCTCGGTAAGATGCCCAGAGCCTTAGTTCTTCCTTCTTGGTTGTCCATATCTCTTCGTCTTTTACCATTCCCTCTCGCCGCATTCTTTCTATGAAGTTTTTCCACTCGTCATCATATATGGTCTGCAAATAATACAGGATGGAAATCCCATCTTCGTTTCCGGTCACGAGCTGTTCTTTGCTATAGAGTACCTCTTCATTGTAGTAAGGGGTGAGGACACTAAAAGCCATCATCTTCTCTACTTGGGGAGCATGAGGCATATTCATGAAGAGTGAGTTGCTAAAGAAAGCAAGTCGACGTCTAGCCTGGATATTAGCCGGAATGTTCTGAATAGAATCCCTGGAGGTAAGAATTGTAAGCAAGCGCCTAGCCTGCCGATAGAACTTCTCGTCACCGAGGTCCGGCAATTTCACCGCATTTCCAAACAATAGTCCTGCCATCGCAGCAGGGTCACGAGGTGCTAGTCCATCCTCCCTCAGCTGCTCAATGGTCCTCTCGTCTTTAATAAAATCACGGATGGCAACCTCGTAAAGGGTCTGCAAGCAATTGACCACTTGGTTCGCATCTTTCTTCGGTTTAATCAATATCTGAAGAAGTTTTATCAGCTTTATATGAATCTGAGGTAGTACATTCATATTAAATGTCTTGCTGAACCTCTCGATTTCGATAGAATGATTGATTTCCAGAAACAAAGCAGTAAGGATGGAGTGCTCCTCAGACTGGACATTGAGGATTGCAAGCATCATGTGCTTGATACTGTCGTAAGCTTCTATCACGGCGCAACGTCTGTATTCATTCTTGCATATTCTATTCCAGATCCACTTATCAGGAGCTTGCACCAACGCTTTTGCCTGGCTGAGAGCAAGCAACAGCTCATTGCATAGCAAGAAACATGGCCAGCGGATAATCCTGATATTCCAAGCATTCGGGGGTAACTCTAGCAGCTCAACTTCTAGATCAGATATAATGTCTTCTTCCCTGAAAGTGGTAATTATCTCATTCCATATCTGAGCAAACCTGTGAGCCTCAATCTGGTTTGATTCAAGCTTCTTGTAAGGTTTCCCAAACCCATATCTCAGCTTCAACCGGTGAATAGCATCAACGAACTTGCCCCGAAGCGATCCTCTGCCATTCAATAACTGCTCTTCAGGCATCAGATTGAACTGAATTGCACTAGCGAAGAACTGAAACCTTAGCCTTAATTGCTGGATGGTTCTAATCTCACCTATGTGCTGGAATAACCCTACTCCTACTCCCACGAAGGAGGAATAAATTGAATACCATATCTGAATATCCATCAAGTAAATAAGCACCACAGGCAACCACAACAATCCGATAGCGATTTTGTTACGGCCACGAAATACCTCGTCCCAGTCGTACTCGTCCTCTTTAATTTCCAACAACTGTTTGGTCGGTCTAATCATCGGTTGAATCTGCAGGAAATAACTAAATGCAAATTTTGTGGCTAACACCACTGTCCAGAACATGGTGTACCTAACATTATCAACAAGCCCTTCCCTCAGTCCTCGACCAACAAAACTCTTTCTCTGAAACCACCATGACATAAGATAAAATATTTTCCAGTTTGTCTCCTCAAAAAAGTTGCTAATCCACGGAAGCACAAACAGAGCCAAGGCTAATAACTCCGGTAACACATAAACAAACGCAACTTGTAGGTAAAGGAATACCCACCTATTAGCCTCAGCGCTCCATGTTTTATCATTCTTCCTGTGCTCCCAAATCTTTATATGAAGAAATGTGAAAATTATGATCCAGGCCACAGCGACGACCGCCTTTAACAACATCCTAATGCCCAGCCCCGGTTTCGAAAAAGAGACAAGGCTATGCTGCATCCATACATCTAATAAAGCCTGCAGAAATCTAAATCCACTCCAAGAGATAAACACCGTCAAAATCCTAACCTGAATATCCCTATTTTTCAATGCTTGCCATGGATACACTTCCCCTTCCCAAGCCACTAGAATTGCGGCTTGCAGAAACAAAAAATGCATCACCCAAAGCCTATCAAAACTCCTGTAAAGATTCCAAAACGACCTTATCTCAACGAACCCTGTTTTCCGAGCACGTTTTCTCTTACTGGATTCAACAAAAAATTTGCACTCAACATCCATCGGCCACTTGAGTTCGTGAAAGCATCTCCGGCTCCAAAAGTACTCGTTCAAATCATCATAATTCCTCCAAGCAGCATGCGACGCCGTTCCGTTCTTGCTACACTCAACTTCCGCCTTTACCGTCTCGTATATCGGCTTCACAACAGAGTTTAGAAAAGCGTTTTCTCCGAGTGTCGACGGCATAGCAGGTTGACCTGTGTTCCGGTCGGTATAATCTTCGAGAATCCTGTTTAGTTCCATGGCCATGTTATGGAATATGTAGCAGATGAATTCAGGCATAAAACGGAGATTCGCAGCTTCACCCCATATCAACAAATAAAGTCCGACGTAAAGTAAGTCACGTCGCTGATCAGAGGTGGGGTGGCTGCTGGACCATATGTTGGATTCCTTGCGTAAATAAGAGCACCAGTTTGTGTAGTTTTTGAGGAGTTTTCGGAGGAAAGAACGGAGGACGCCGGGGTCGAGGATGTCGATGTTGTCGGGTTGAGAGGAGAGGCGCATCTGCGCGTTGGCCAAGTGGAGGACGAGGTGTTCCCTCTGGTTCTTGACGTTATCGCGTTGGAAACCAAAGAAGAGAGCCAGCCAGTCGAGGAGGTCCATAGTAGGGTGCCATTGTACGTCGGGAGGCTTTCGTAGATCTCCGACGTTGCGTAGAGCAGCAGCGGCGGCGCGTACTTCGGGGAAACGAAGGGAAGGGTGATCGGCGAGGAGGTTGTGGACGGGGATTACGTTGAATGGTTCATCTTCGAGTGGAGCGGGACGGTCAGTGAGGGACATTTGCACAGGCAGTAAGAAAAGAGGAGGCTGTGTTGGTATGTTTGGTTTCTGATTTAGACAAAAAGAAAGCTGAAAACAAAGATCAAAAATAGAAACAGTGGGAAAGAGCGGGCGTGTCATCTTCTCAGTTGAGCTGAGACCAACACTCTCGGGTTCTACTCCTAAGTAGTAGGCACTTGCCCTTTGACTGGGAACCCACCTCCTTAGTCTCTTTTAAACGGATATCCAAACTGAAAATGGAGGGAAGCCATTAGCTGATAGCCGATTAATCCAAACCATTTATGTCATTACACATGGTCAAAATCTACCCAAACTTTTGATAAAATAATTATTTTTATCCTCATTATTTTAAACATTTTAATTTTTAATATTTTATTTTTAAATAAAATATTTATTATTGAATATAATGGTTAATTGACTAATGATTAATATATTATTAATATGACAAATTTTATGTATACAAAATAATGACATAATATATCACATCATCACCTATATACATGTGAAATATACTTCAAATCATCGTTTATGTACACATGATATGTATCACGCCATTACTTATGTATATGTTGCATATATCGTATCATCACACTATGTGCATGTAACATATGACACATCATTTATAGATAAATGACATGTACTATATCATCTCTTTATGCACGTGGTATGTTTTATATCACCACTTTGGACACATAAGATTTGTCACTTCAGCAACAAATATTAATCATGAATCGACTAACAATTTTCCTCAACTCAAGGGCTATTTTATCCCAAAATGAAACACCGGAAATTAAAGTGCTTAAAAATAATAATAAGGATTATAGTAACTATCTTATCAAATGTTAAGAAACATTTTTTAGTTTATGTCTTCTAAAATAATTAATATTTTTAAGGGATTTCGACAAATTCATAATTGTTTCATTCGGGGGGGGGGGTTTGCCTACTAAGGAATCTATCAAGTCCAGAAGTAATTGTAGAGTAAGAACATTCAAATTGCTTAGAAATGGATGTATGCTTGATTATTGAGCAAGACCACATTGAATTGTAAACAGTGTGACTGATGTATATGGATAATAATGCTAATGGTGGTGGCGTAGCTTTGTAATGTGTGGGTAACCTTTTGTTGGAAGAAAGGGGACTAGGATAAAGAAATCCACGGCACCTCATTTCAAAAGTTAAAATTGAATGGCAGAAAGTACAGTAGATGAGTATAAAGGTACAGTACATATTTCTGATATTATAGTAAATGATTGCTTGTTCATTTAAATTGCAGACAACATGTAATTATAAAGCCGCATCACTGAAAAATAGAATGAGATGCAGCGATTTTATTACGGTTTACTAATGTCAATTGCACATGATTCAGCCCCTACCAAACTTGTGCCTCATTCACACTTGTGAATGGAGCAATTTTTGAGGCAATACTTACAGCAAACACCAAAGTTGAGTGAATATAAGGTCTTCAATTTTCATTGATGCAAAAAGGGGAATACTGAGCACAAGTCTGGATATCTGAACCATCTCTCCAGATTCAGAAGAAAAATGAAACCCTGTTCAACAATTATCCAACATTTCAGGATTTTTCGTTCATGCTCTACAACCATCGCTCACTTTAATCTTGAATCTAAACATCTGAAAGTACAATAAAAACCATGTTAACCAACATAAATATCTACACAATTGGAATAACAGCAGCGCAGTTTTTAAGATCACAAAACGCATACCTGAGACAGAGAGATATCAGCTTCTCCAGCTTATCTCCCTCAACCTCAATTTCAGTACCTCGACACTCTGGGCAAAGTACGGAAGAAATTAGCAACCCTGTAAGTTTAATCTTCAAATCCTTTCACATCTCACTGCATTTCGTTCCATTTGTCTCCTAGCTCTTCTCCTTATTTTTGGATTAATTGAATGGTTTTTAATTGTCTCGAGCTCCCAGAAGTATCCAATGTATAAGGCATGAAGCGTGATATAAATGGAATGGCCACAAATTTCCTTTTAAAAGAAATGGTAGATGTAAACAAGACTTAACTTAAATACACAAGTATGTTATGCTTCAAGATGAGACAATGAAATGGGCCATATTGACCAACAAGATGAAAATTTATTTAAGGCACTCGTAAATAACTTAAAAGCTGATCAGAGCCAGGCTCAGTAGAGAATCATACCCCATTCTACTACCGCAAACAAGTTTTCCAGTATTCAAGTTCAAGACCGTTGCTACATTTTTCCCAGGAAGCATCTTTTGTTAACACACATAACACATTCTTTCAGCAGCTATACATTGTTGCCGTCTTAACCCTCACCTTATAGCCTTACTTGATATAAATCTTTTGAGCAGAAGCTAATCATCTTATTGATCTAATGCTAGTTTGAAGAAGCACCATTTGAAGTTGAAGAGTCTTCCCCAGGTGAATTGCACTGATTACACAAAGAATCACTTATATCCTCTGGGTCAGAAAATGACTTTCCTTTTCCTGCTGGCAGATTCAACATTACCCAATTCTGTGGGAGAACCATAAGCTAAAAGTAATATGTCGTCATTGAGCAATTTCTTTCTGCCTAGATCAATATTATAAGCAAAAATAACAACAGAAAATTCGTTCTTTGGAACCTGTACCTTATCATCATTTCTTGGAGCTTCTTTCCCCAACCATTCACACCATATTCTGCTCAACCTATTCGAGACTCCATTTTTCTGACAGACCCTGGCTGCAAATTTCCCAAAACCAATAAAACATTCAAACTTGTAGCATGTAAACTATTAAAAAACAAATGATTGCATGTGAAACATTAAAAAACAAATGACTGCCCTCTTCTAAGTCACTTGCAACAATTTTTTACCTGTAGTTTAAGCTTTACACAAGATCAAACCAATTGATTTTGTAACTATCTAGAGAATCAGAAAGCATTCAATTTATTAAATGGAATGTTACACTTAAAATAGGTCCCAAAACTTATTTTACTATAGTTTAAGATATATAGGATCAAGCAGCTTTCATTTCTGTGTATAATTCATACGCATGGTAATTTTCAGCTTATGAAAGAATTTCTATATTCATTCTGGAGATAGGAAGATAATGACTGGACTCTTAACATTCAATGAGCATCTTGTACTTCATAAAAATTAGGGACAACAAATTCATACATAAGACTACATATCTAACTTTCAGGCATTAAGACTACGTATCAAGTTAGTGATGCATTGGTTGAAAGAACTAGTAAGGTAGGATAACTATTTTATCAAACGGAAAGAGCAACTAACTTTACCTTCATAGTTGGGATTACATTCCATTGGAGAGCACAACTACACAGAATCCAAGAAGCTGCTCCATCTACTGAGATATGAGATGACTTATTTGCTGACAACAGCTCAGCCAACAGAAGCAGCCACATCAGGAAGGTCATCAAAGCTAGATGAATCTGCCCATACTTTATCCCTCACACGCAAGCGCTCATCATGAGCAATGTTTATTCCAGATGCAGGACCCTTGGAGAATTGTGCATACATTGCATCATCAGGTATCAATCCAGATTTCCACATTTCAACTAATTGATTGAAGGCTGAAGGATATGGATATGATTTGAACAGCAGTTTAACTACGCTGTTCACAGTGTGATGGTTCAACTGAACTTCTGTCCCACTGATTTCTTGCATCAACTGCTTGACCATTTCGACATCTCTTTCCATGCAGAAACCAGAAATGACCAAATTATATGTGTGCGCATTAGGTAAAACACCAATTTCCTTCATCTGGTTGTACAAAGTAGAAGCTTCTCCTATCCTTCCACTCTTGAGATATCCATGGATGACAACATTGTATGATACAACATCTAGAGGATATTTCTCTACAAGTGCCCTCCTAAACAATTTGACGGCTGTGTGATATTTACCAACTCTTATGAGCCTATCTATGATGACAGTATAGACATGAGCATCAAGACCACGGTAAGACATTATCAATCCTTGATAAACACCAACAGCTTTATTAAATTTTCCTGCTCCACAAAGCCCACAAAGTAATCCAACAAAGCTATACTTATCAGGTGTTAAACCTCTATCAAGCATGTAATCATATAATTCTACAGCATGCAATGGATAGCCAGCCTTGCAAAAGTAGTTTAGTAGGGAATTGCAAACCATTAGGTCCCCTTCTATTGCAAGTCCACTAGCTATATTAGGTAATAGTGAAAACCTCCGGGACAAACATATGTTAGATAACAAGGAGCAAAATGTGTAAGAATCAGGTACCAATTTTCTGTCTGGCAAACTCAGGAAAATATCAAATGCATCATCATATCTCCCAACTTTGGATAAACAATCTATTAATACATTACAGAGAACCAAGTCAGGAACATATCCATCAGATTCCATTCTATTTAGAATGCTTGAAGCAGTGTTAACCATTTTGGAATCCAAGAATCCCTTGATCAAATTAGTGTAAATCACCAGATTAGGAGAGCAACCAGTCCTGAGCATCTTATTAAACAAAGCATATGCCAAATCAGGTTGATGAAACCGACAAAAAACATCAATCAATATACCCCAAACATTTATTGATACAGAAACTCCGAGAGTAATCATCAAACCCAACACTTGATATGCCTCTGCTAGCCTACCCATTTTACACAAACAATTCAAGACCATCTCAAATGTCTTAACATTAGGATAATATCCCTGCTGGAGCATTCTTCTACTAACATTCTTCATGTTAGACAAATCACCCAACTTGCATAAATTACACAAAGCAATATTAAAAGTCAAGAAATTCGGAAATTGGGTTTCTTTCAAAACCTTGATAGCTCCATCAACATGCCCTATTCTATACAAAACATCCATGATAACATTACGTGCAAATGTATTAGGAGTAAACCCAAAAGCGTCCATTTCAAAAAAGGTCTCAAAAACCATTTCATATAATCCACCACACCAATAAATCCTCAACAAAAGCAAGAAAGTTTGTGGTTTTATCACACAGCCAACATTTTCCAATTCCCCAACAATTCTTCTGACAGTTACATACTTTTTAGTTAACTGAGAGAGAACGTTAACCATACAATCAAATGCTTGAGCATCATGGAAATAATTGGGTTGCTTAGCACACCATATGAAAAAGCTCAAAGTAATTAAACTAGAAGGGCAGTTCAGTAGAGTAGAGTTAACAATTTGAGGAGTAATAATAAGTCTCCTTTTCTCCCAAGAAAAAGTTTGATTTTTGTCTGTTGAACTTGCCTCTGGAGCTGAAAAAAGGTGAACTGACATGAAACGAACTGCTTTGAGCACCACAGTTCTTCGCGTTGAAGGGAGGATGCCCCAGTGGCATCTCCATAGCATATTGGTCCTGAAAAAGAAAAGAACATGTGATTCCAAGTTGGAGGTAAAGAAGAAGAAATATGGAAAGGGCTATGGGATTTTGGGGATGGGTTTTAGACGTTGCTAGGTATAGGGGTATGCAATTGGTCGGTCATGTTCGAAAAACCATAAAATCGACTTAGCCAACTTAAACATTTCAGAAAACTGAAACCGAACCAAAATTGACCAAAAAACGAAAATACCAACAGGCCAATTTATCGGTGGTTTGTTTTTGGAACTGATCCGAACCGACATTTAATGTAAAGCAATATACAAAGCTAAATGGGAACCAACCAAACCAACATTTGATATAAAACTCAACATACAAAACTAAAATGGCAAGCATTTCTTGTTTCATCTAAAACCAAGCTTTTCTAATTAAAAAGATACTGAGAGTCTGAGAGATAGAAATCTTACCGTTGACGTTGAGAGGCCTGATTTCTGAATTGTGAGACGCGTTGAAACTTGAAATCTTCGAGTGAGAGAGAGAGCGAGAGACTTGAGGAGGAGGCGAGCTGGCTGCTTGCAAGTGAGGGCTGAGTTAAGCGAGTTAAAAGGCTGAATGAGACTGTAGCGGCTGCCGGCTGACTGAGAACAGAGTGAGGAGGATGGGTGCTGCCTGAACGGCGCCAGCTGAGGTTAGAGATGAGATGAGTGGGATGGGATTCGAGTCAGGCGAGGAAGGTGATCGGGTGAGTTGGGGGGGTTTTCGACTTACGTTTTAGAAATTCAAGGGTTTAGGGTTTTCTGATTTTATACTTTTATTGTATTAATGCTTAATGTTTGATTTTACTAATATTTATTTTTTTTATCAATATTTAATGTGGATTGGATTTAGTTTAATTTAGATTGGATTTTGTATGAAGTTTAATGGAAGTAAACAAATGTTAAGTAAATTGTATTGAAGTCTTTTTTATTTATTGAACTTTTAAAATATTTTATTTAATGGAAGTACAGAAATAATAATATCTTATTGAATGATTATAATAATTTAACATATTTTATTTAATGGAAGAACACAAGTATTAATAAAAAATATTTTACTCTCTTAATTATGTAAAAAATTAACATATTGAATTGATTATAATAATTTGACATATTCAATCATGTGAGTGTATAGTATTTGAATCGACAATACTTAATAGTCAAAATTATTTTCTCATGATGCACGTCACACCAAATATGCATGCATTTAGGTTTTTACTCGAGACCAAGAAGTCTCCGCAATGAAGGATAGAATCTGTAAATGAAGTTGTGACAATTTGTACCTCATCTTCTATGTCATAGCTGTAGAAATGGAAAACGTCAACTGCTATCTCCCACTCTAGGTATTCATTAGGATTAATGGAATCGTTAAAAGATAGGATCAGTAATCTTTCATATGAATGTTGGCGTACTATTATTGTCCCTTGTTAGCGTTTCAAATAGAAGAGTTAATCACAAAACGTATAATAGTTACATGAGGTAAGGATGGTATACCGGTACAATTTTATAGATTTTATATTATATACACTTTAATTAGGGTGAGAATGTGTATAAATTTAGTAGGTAGTGGGTGGGTATACATGTAAAAAGTCATATCTGCCATGGGTAATAGATAGATGATGGGTTTGAGACAGTATTCGCTCCAAATCCGTCTGCTGCGTATCCGCTCGCCCCACTTTCACCCGCTCACTAACTAATTACCATATAAATTTTGGACCATTATGAATTTATGTATAATTTCATAGACTATTTTATAAATCTTAAGATTTTATAAGATATGACTTGTAATTTAATTAAATGTTAGGATACAAACATTTATTTAACCAAATGTTAGAATATAAACATTTTATTATGCGGACGTGCTTGCTTTATGTTTTGTTGCTTATATTATATTTGAGGTTACTGTCAGGTAGGTATGGACGGATACAGGCGGCTATGAGATAGGTGGTGAGTATCCAGTAAGGTAGTGGGTGCAGGGGTGGATTTGAGAATATACCTATATGAACGGATGTGAATTTAAAAAGTTTACCCATCATGAATGGGTAGTATGTAGGTGATGAATACAAAAATATTAGGCGGATATAAAGATGGGGAGAAAGGTATTCACATCCAATACACCCGGTTGCCATCCCTAATATGAGGCCAATAAAATACGTTGTTGGATGTTGTGCGAACAATGATTTGTATATGCCTTTTCAGTTTGCGTAAACAGAGAACGTTTGAAAACTAATATCAACTGATAAAGTATACACAAAAAGACTTGGATCAAATATAACTCTTGTCAAAATTGAGGGGTTTGCATCAACATTTATATTATTATTTAATTTCAGTTGAATTTCGTACATTTTACCAATATGCGTCGACCAACCAACAATAAATTATTCCATGCAATTGACGTTTGAGATCAATTAAAGATTTCACGGAATATATTAATATTAAATCACAACCAACCATTTCTGTTTTATAAAAGGATCGGGATACAGATACTTTGAAAGGCACATTACATTAACCTCTCACTCCACTCGATCAACCTCTCTAAACAATGGAAAAGATTGAGCATAGCCATGAACAAGCTAGAGGACTGAAGCTTCATGTAGCCCAGATTGGATCTGGTTAGAAATTACTCGTACAACTAATCTCAATCGCTTCATTTCACACCAATTTGTTTATTTTGCCTAATTATTCCTAGTAGATATAGCTTGTTTCTAACGATGATGGGGGTTGTGGGCGCGTGCAGGTACTAAGGTGGTGGTATTCTTGCATGGATTCACTGAAATTTGGTATTCATGGAGGCACCAGATGGTTGCGGTGGCTGATGCCGGCTACCGAGCAATTTCTCTTGATTTTAGGGGCTATGGACTCTCAGAGCATCCACTAGAACTAGCGAGGGCAACCTTTAACGACTTTGTTGATGAAGTCGTTGCCCTTTTCGACTCTTTCGGCATCAGTAAGGTACCGCTTTTATCGACTTTGGTATGTTACAGGACTCAATCCCGGCATATATGTTCATCTTTTTCAACCGTTGAAACCAGGCACATCTTGTTTCCAATGATTTCGGGGCCTTTGTGGCCACCATGGTGGGCGTACTTCACCCTGAAAGAGTGTCTACCATCATCTCTCTAGGCGTTCCTTTCCTTCTACCAAGTTTCTCTCCACTCCAAACTCAACTTCCTCTCGTTCCATCAGGCTTTTACTTGCTAAGATGGTTGGTGAGTACTACAAATTAGGGCCCATTTATCATGTCCGTTATGTTGTGTGCTGTGAATCCCCTTCCCTGCAGGTGCCGGGGAGAGCTGAAGCTGATTTTGGCCGCTTCGACACAAAGACAGTAGTACGCAAGATTTATACTATGTTCTACAGAAGTGAACCCCCAGTTGCAGCTTCTGATAATCAAGAGATCATGGATTTGGTCGACTCATTTACTCCTCTACCGCCATGGATGAGCGAGGAAGATATTGCAGAGTATGGATCTTTATACGAGAAAAGCACGTTCAGTACTGCACTGCAAGCCCCATACAGGTAAGATGAAGCTTTCAGATCCATGAAACTATAGTCAAATCAATCTTGTGTCATATAATTGATTGTATTTTGCTCAAATATATTGCCTTGTAGGATTGTGATGCTGTCCTGTGGGCTGGATGATGGGAAAATCAAAGCTCCAGGACTTTTGATAATGGGAGAGAGACTATTTTATGAAATTCCCAGGGCTAAAAGATTACATTAAGACTGGCAAAGTGAAGGAGTTTGTGCCCAATTAGGAGGTCACATTTTCTTCAGAAGGAACCCATTTCGTCCAAGAACAGCTTCCTGAGGAGGTGAATCAACTCATCATCTCCTTCCTCAATAAACACAGCAAATAAAGGAAGAACTCCATGAGCTATCTGTATTTTCGCATGGTTGAAGCCTATATTTGCAATGAGAACAGAAGAGGTAATTGTCAAATTTGAATGCATTTGAAGAATCACTGCAGTTTCAGTCAAAAATTAGTATAAGCATTTGAAGCCTGAAGTGTGCTGCCAAACATTCCGAAACTTAATAGATGGTTCAACCCATCTCATAATTGCAAATACTTCATTGCAAGTGTTATCCAAGTGCATATTTGTTCCAGAAAAGTAGATAAGCAATACCTACTGATTACTGTATTAGTTTACAAATTAGAGTTCCTATGCCGGGAATCCGGAGCCGAAGGGCTCAATCATGTGTAGGATAATGTATGCTGCCATACCCCCAATCCCTTCAAACAGGGAATAGGGGATATCACCTCTATGCATCTCTCCCTTGGATATAAGCAGGACAGACGTATTTTATGCTAGGGAGAAAAACTTATTAAAGTTAGGATGGATGAATTTATAATATTTTAAGGAAGTGAAAATATATTATCAATATAAAATACAAATAAAATTTATGTCAAAATATAAGATAATTTAAAATTTTCGGATATATATAGCTTGTGAGACTGACCAAGCCAATGTTTTTACCCTAATCTTTGCTCCTTTTATCCTAGAACAATTCATGTATACCATCTGTGAAATATCATATATAGAGAGAGAATTTGTCGCGGTAAATCCAAGAAACGTGCCTTCCCTTTTTCTTAATTTAGGGAAAAAATGAATCCTTTAAGCTGCTATTTCTTCTTCGAAATATATAAATCATTTAACTTGAAAAGGAAAACCTTTCCAAGCTTTGATGCACTTAGCTGGAATCGAAATCCAAGTACATTCTATTGGCATCTCTGTCAGGTGAGTAGTAACACTTGATCAAGCTATCAACTTTGAAACCAAGCTTCTTGTAAAGACCCATGGCAGCAATTCTCCGAGGATCAACGTGAAGTGATATCCGATGGACGTTTCTGGTCCTGCACTTCTCTATTGCTTCTTTAGTAATACCTCCCCATGGCCTTGCGTTCTATGACTCTCCTTCACTGTTTCGGGCATAGAGAGACAAATAAAACACAGTATAAACAAAGAAAAGAGAATAAAAGTTTGAGTTGGGACTTTAATCGAACATGTTATCGGCGAAGCCAATGCTCGAATAAAGAGAAAAGAATAGGGAATATGAATCTGCAAGTTTTGTTATGGAAGCAGAAAGTTAAGAGGGCCAACAATACATAGCATAGCCGATAACCTCTCCATGAAAATCCATCATGCAAAGCAATCCACTGTTGCTCTTTCTCAGTTCTTCATCAAAGGATCTAGCAAGTGATTCGTGCTTTGGGAAAATCTTCTTTTCCAGTTTCACGATATTTTCTACTATCTTTGCGAAACTTTTTGAGTTTCACTGGAGCTCCACCACCACGGCCACGTTATCCATGCTGCTTTCCGCTTCAGATCTAATGTCTTCTTTGTAGATTTAACTAGGCTTTACACCCATTAAAAGATTAGGATAAACCACGTATTTAGTCATCCATATATTCATGTGGTTATGTTCTGGTCATTCAATTATTGTTCTTTTCAGAATCATACCTAATATTACATTTTAGTTCCATTTTGGTCACCCTCTGTTAAAAGAATTAACTATGATTAGGGATGCTTAATGAGCTGAACAGCTCGTGAGCAGTTCAAACTCAACTCGATCAATATTCGTTCCAAACTCGATTCAGGTTGACTTGATTTGAGACCTTAACGAGTTGAGTCGAGCAAAGTCCAACTCAACTCGATAAGTTCGCAAGCAGCTCGATAATTTTTTTATAATTTTTTATAACTTTGTAGTTTGGTGATTGAAAGAAAGCGAAGAGGTGTTGATTTCTTTATTTTCAGGATCGATTATGTGTTGTTGAACTTTTATTTCAAGAATGTTTTTAATATGTTAGTTTGATTTATTTGTAGATTGTTATATAGTTTTAATACGTTAGTTTGGTATATTTGTGAATTGTTACTTTGGAGTTTAGAATTTGAAATTGCTTCATACACCCTTTTAATAAAATTTTGGTTAAATTTGTTAATTTATGTTTATATTAATTTCTATATTGTATTAGTAGATTTTACTTATAGTTAAAAAAAACAATATACAAGTTTCAGTGAGTTTAATGAGCAATGATCCGAGTCAAGAAACAAGTTGAGTCGAGCGACAACATTTTTTAGCGAGCATAAGTCAAGCACTGCCTAACTTGTGACCGACTCGCTCGATAAGCACCCCTAACTATGATGTTGATATGTCACCATAAGATAATGCCATACAAAAATTGAAAAAAAAATTACCATGTTAGTAATTCTATTTATTTTTAATAGTCGGTGACCAAAATGTAACAAAAATGTAACATTAGATATAATTTTTTAAAAAAAGTTAGGTGATCAAAAATGAAATCACGGCATAATTAGGTGACTAAATACGTAATTTATTCTAAAGATTAATTACATTTTAGTATTTTTTATTAATTTAATCTCTTAACTTTCTTTTTTTAGTAAAAAAAATTAAAATTTTTGAAAAATTAAAAAATCTATAGAACCTTCAAAATTCGTCAGGTTTACTAATTTTTAGCGGCAACGTTCAAAATGAAACTAAATCATAATGTTAGATATAGTTTTAAAAAATTAAATAGTTAAATAATTAATACGAAACCACATAAATAATTATATGACTAAATACATAGTTTACCAATTTTTTATGGCATAATATTAAAATGAATCCCTAATGTTTCTCAAAATAGACATTTTGATATTTATTTTTTTTGGAGCATTTTATTCTTAACGTTTTATTTTGAGGTAAAAAATTATTTATAAATAAAATCGTTAATAAACAGTTAACACTATAAAATAGAGATCAAAATATTTTTAAAAAATCATGATCGTAGTGACAATTTGATCAAATATTATAGATATTTTAATAAATATTGAATCAAAATATGAATTGTATAAATTTATAATTTGGTTGATATCATCATCCCGTATAAAAATTGAAGAGTTCCATACAATATAAACCACAGAATTGTATGGAGAAAGCAGGGCATTAAAAGAGAGTTTTATCGGGAGAACCAAAAATGATTCTTGCCTACCCCATGGTTAATCTCAAGCCTGCATTCGGCGGTTGTTTTAGCAAACCACTCGCTGTATCTACCAATCCTTTCCTCGGTAGCTTCATTTTCAGCACCAAATTAAGTTCTGCTCTTCTCAAGTGTCACTGCTGCTCCCACAACAAAGATACAGATAAGTCCACTCAAGTATGTACTTTTTTCTTCTTCTTAAATATCTGTTTTTTATGAACTAAAATTATCTGTGTTTAATAATTTCTGATCAATTGTGGAAATGGGTTTTGTATTATGGGGATGACAGGGATTATCTGTGTTGAAATCAGACATCCCATGGAAGACAGGGAGTTTATGGAGCACCATGGCTCTGTATATGTTCAATTTGCATATTCCTATGGGTTTTGGTGGCCTTTCCATTGTTGCTTATATCTTGCGTCAACCTGTTCTTGATCCCCAGACTCAGGTTTTTTTATTTATATCTTGCATCAACCTGTTGGATTCTCAGATCAAGTTCCACTTGAACTTGCATTTTCTAGTCTTACCTGTGCCTTTAAAAAAAGTTAGCAGAAAATGATTTGTGCTAGATTCTTAAGTAGGTTTGTTCAAAAATCTTTAATCGACCATCAACCGAATTAGTTTGGTCCGGTCTGTGAATTTAGTTAAAATCGAAATATGCATACCCCTACTCTTTAAGTTGTTTCTCTATATTGTTTCTATGTTTTCTGCAGGCACTATCATTGCTTGTAATTGATATTTTGGAACTGCTTGCTACTCTCTTTCTTCTAAATAGCACCATTAGGCCAGAAAAAAGGCTTGTGGATATTTTCGAATTTAACTCTGTAGAAAGGAACTGGCTATTGGCATCAGCACTGGGTTTTGGAATACTTATTTTGATAGTTTTCCTTACATCGATTGTTATTGATGAATTATTTGGGGTAAAGGTTAGTTTCTTCATCTTCATTGCTTTTAGTATCTTTTTTATCAGACAGTTTTTATCACTCAACACCAAATGTTATGATTAGAGTATGCTATAGTCAACTAATCATGATAGCTTAATTTGCTCTTTCAATATGCTGGCCACAGCAAGTTAGCTGATTAATCCTTTCCCCCAAAGAAAAGCATAAGTCGTTGAACCATTAGCACTTCTAGGTCTAAATTCCGAGATTGATATGAACTCCATGCACGAAAGCTGGTAACTTCATCTTCAGTTGCTTTGCTTTGGACCTTGTAACTAGACCACTTGGTAAAGTAATAAGTCTCGATGCTCATCCTTGCCCTCGAGTTTGGGTAAAGTTACCTCATCATGTTAAGATGGTTTTACAATGTCTTCTTTGCTTTTTTTATGCCATCATCACCCTTGCATCTTTCTAATCCATTATGCTGTATTTAAAATTTAGGATGTAAATAACCCTGTACTGAAGGAAATGCTTCTAAGAAGTGACATTTCAAAAGTTGCTTGTATTATTGTATACTGCATCATCACTCCGATCCTGGAAGAAGTGGTTTATAGAGGATTCATGTTGGCATCTCTTGCGTCGACTATGGATTGGAAGCAAGCAGTTGTGATTAGCGCCGCCATCTTTAGTGCAGCTCACTTCTCTGGTGAGAACTTTCTACAGCTGTTTGTCATTGGGTGCATCCTTGGGTGCTCTTATAGTGGAACTGGAAACTTGTGTTCTTCCATTGCCATACATTCTTTGTACAATGCCTTCACATTGATTGTAACATTTTTATCTTAGATACGGAATATAATCTACAGATTGGATCTCTTTTTTGGTTTAACACCTTGTATGAAGATGGTATATTCCGCTGTTGTTTGCGTTACAAGAAAACGTTTCAATGGTGTCCTGAAAGTGAAGGGTGCATCAAACATATGAATGGAAACTTGGCTTGGGAACTATCCAAGGTGGAGTTATTATTATTCGAGAATGCTTTATGTTGTTCAGAACTGCTGGCCAGGATGAAAGGCAGAAGGGGACATCTTCATTCCCATTGGTAGTAAATGGACTCACTGAGCAGGATCCGTTGAAGCAAGCACTGAAGAAGTGGCTGCAATCTTCTCCTTCCTCTTGATATGGCGGTTGTTGTGAAGCTCTGCCAAACTCGATCTTAGTTCTTCGAGCTCCTTCGTGTTAAGTTGATCGATGAGAGCTTCCCACCAACCATTAGCTTCTTTCCACTTGTCTGCGCCTTTTTTTTCCCCTCATTTGATGCAGCCAGTGGGAGAGCCATTGCTAAAAGATCCAAGGACGATAGAAACAAGCAACAAGGTTGATAAGGAATGCTTTATTAGCCTTCTGGGGTACTATGGGATGAAGTTCTTGTTGGGTGGAATGCAAATATATAGGACAGGCACCTCAAGAATCAAATGCTCAAACTAATGGAATTTAACCTCTTGATTTGTTTCCTTTCTGTCACTTACACTTAATTGTGCTCTGCTTAGTCTATGGTACAATGATGTATCTGTTTCAACAGGTTCATAACATCCATTCAATGTTTAACGAACGACGATCGCGTACTTGTCTCATCGATTGTGTCTGTTAAGGACTCATCATTGCTAAATAATATGCTAGGATAGACATGGTCCCAATCTATTACCATTTGTGCAGCAGACAAGTTGAGCAAAACCTGTTTTTATATCATGCCACGATATTTCTGTCAAGTCAGCAGTAAAATCTAACGGCGGGTAACAAAACATGAACGTGATTTTAGATATGATTTAAAAAAAAATAGTTTAAAAACAAAAATATTGGAATAAGTAGGCGACCAATTACATAGTTTACCCAAAAAAATTTGGGGTCAGTCCCTCGCCCCCCTCCGTCCCTATGTACGGTATATCTCTTCCATCTTCATTGTATACATAGGCTTCAACCATGCGAAAATACAGATAGCTCATGGAGTTCTTCCTTTATTTGCTGTGTTTGTTGAGGAAGGGGATGATGAGTTGATTCACCTCCTCAGGAAGCTGTTCTTGGACGAAATGGGTTCCTTCTGAAGAAAATGTGACCTCCAAATTGGGCACAAACTCCTTCACTTTGCCAGTCTTAACGTAGTCTTCCAGCCCTGGGAATTTCATGATATAGTCTTTCTCTCCCATGATCAAAAGTCCCGGAGCACTGATTTTCCCATCATCCAGCCCACAGGACAGCATCAGGGTCCTACAAGTAAGACGATATCAAAATACAATCAATTATACGATACAAGATGTTCCATTCAAAACTTCAGCTTACCTGTATGGAACTTGCAGTGCAGTACGGAATCCGCTTTTCTCGTATAAAGATCCATACTCTGCAATGTCTTCCTCGCTCATCCATGGCGGTAGAGGAGTAGATGAGTCGACCAAATCCATGATCTCTTGATTATCAGAAGCTGCAACCGGGGGTTCACTTCCGGAGAACATAATATAAATCTTGCGTACTACTGTCTTTGCGTCGAAGCGGCCGAAATCGGCTTCAGCTCTCCCCGGTATCTGCAGGGAAAGGGATTTACAGTAACAACATGACGGACATGACAAATCGAGCATAGTTTGTAGTACTCACCAGCCATCTTAGCATATAAAAGCCTGATGGAATGAGAGGAAGTTGAGTTTGGAGTGGAGAGAGGCCTGGTAGCAGGAAAGGAACGCCTAGTAAGGTGATGGTAGACACTCTTTCAGGGTGAAGTACGCCCATCATGGTGGCTACAAGGGCCCCGAAATCCTTGGAAACAAGATGTGCCTAGTTTCAACGGTTGAAAAAGATGAACATTAATGCTCGGATTGAGTCCTGTAACATATCAAAGTCGATAAAAACGGTACCTTACTGATGCCTAAAGAGTCGAAAAGGGCAACGACATCATCAACAAAGTCATTAAAGGTTGCCCTCTCTGGTTCTGATGGATGCTCTGAGAGTCCATATCCCCTAAAATCAAGAGAAATTGCTCGGTAGCCGGCATCAGCCACCGCAACCATCTGGTGCCTCCATGAATACCAAATTTCAGGGAATCCATGCAAGAATACCACCATCTTAGTACCTGCACGCCCCCACAAGCCCCCATCATAGTTAGAAACAAGCTATATCTACTAGGAATAATTAGGCAAAATAAACAAGTTAGGCACTATATATATAAAAAGCAAGTGAAATGATGCGATTGAGATGAGTTGTACAGGTAATTTCTAACCAGTTCCAATCTGGGCAACATGAAGCTTTAGTCCTTTAGCTTGTTCATGGCTGTGCTGAATCTTTTCCATTGTTTAGAGAGGTGGATCGAGTGGAGTGAGAGGTCAATGGCACTGTGACTTTCAAAGTATCTGCATCCTGATCCTTTTATCAAAAAGAAATGGTATGTAGTGGTTTACTATTTTACAATATTCCTTGAAATCTTAAATTGATCTCAAACGTGAATTGCATACAATAATTTATTGTTGGGCGGTCGACGCCTATTGGTAAAGTACACGAAATTCAACTGAAATTAAATAATAATAAAAATGTTGATGCAAACCCCTCAATTTTGACAAGAGAGTACCAGCTGTTGGTTGCCATGTGCCCCGTATTATGTGGTAGAGATTAAATCTGTAATCTATAAAACCATATAAAAAGTCTCCTAGACAGACTATGTGTCGGAAATCTAAGAAAAGACAGATTAATATAAGATTAAAAAATGTGTAATTAGAAATTTAATAAAATAATTAATGAATTCGATAAAGCGCTATCGAAAATATTGACAACTCATAATGTTATAGGTATAAAACATGAATATTAAAAAATTTGGTAATCGGTAAATTTTGGCTATCAGTAAGTATCGATATATATATATATAATATTTATATTTATTTTCTTGTAGAAAACATTAATTTAGGGTTACATTTTGAGAGTGTTTTAATATATTAATTTAGTAATTATAAGCTTCTAATGAATTGTTTTTATGTTACGATATATATTATTATTAAATTAAAAATAATAAACATAAATATTACATATTTATTATTATCTTTAGTTAAAATTATTAAATTTAAATTTTAAATAATGTTTTATAAAAAATACAAATAATCAAATAATTTTTTTTATAAATGAAATTATTAAATTAATATTGTAGGTCGAAAATATGAAGAATTATTAAAAAAATTTGAAACATAAATTACATAGCTTATGTATCTATACTTACTCTAAAAGTATGATATTGTTTTAACAGTAAGTTATGCCCAACTATTGTCCTTAAAAATTATCCATACATATACTGTATGTATCGATACTTATATTTAAAACTTAACGATTAAAATAAAATATGTGTTATCTATTATGTTAAACTAACTACCAATATGTTTGAAGGTTACTAATAATGTAAACCGTAAAATAAAATAGATGCTACCTATTACGTTAAAATTTATATTTGTTTGTTTAAAGGTTACTAATAATGTAAACGGTAAAATAAATAGGCACTACCTATTACGTTAAACTACCTATCGGTTTGTTTAAACAATAAAATAGGTGCTACATATTACGTTAAACTAACTATTAGTTTGTTTAAATGTTAATAATAATGTAAATGGTAAAATAAAATAGGTGCTACGTATTATGTTAAATAGACGTTACCTATTACATTAAACTAGCTATCAGCTTGTTTAAAGGTTAATAATAATATAAACGGTAAAATAAAATATGCGCTACCTATTATGTTAAATAGGCGCTATCTATTACGTTAAACTAGCTATCTGTTTCTCTAAAGATTAATAATAATGTAAACGATAAAATATATACAACTTAACTGTTTGAATTTTTTTTTTTAAATTCTAAAATATTGATACTTGAAGGTTGATGTGAGGGGTGAAATTCATCAACTTGTTTAAAAATATCGATACATCATATATTAATTATCGATATTTTAACATTCATCAATTTTTTCAAATGCTAAAGTCTTTATAACAATCATAAAAAATCTTAAACTCTAAAGTATCGATAATGGGTATTTATTAATTTTCCTGAATACGTACTAATACACATACACTAAGTATATAATAATTTACAAACATCTACACTAAGTATCGATATTTTTATAAAAATATTTTAATGGAATTTTGTAATTAAGTCACTTTCAATTTAACATTTCAACTTTTTTTCAAATTAACAAGTTTATAAAATGATAAAATATCGAACATCATAAATAATATTAATATTTGCTAAAGTATCGATCATGAGATCATAGTAGTATCAATATTTATTTTAAAAATAATTGTCATCCAAAGATACGTAATATATTAAATCCTACTGATATCATTAAACACAACTTTAATATTCCAGATTGCAACCTACTTCTTTATTCAAAATAACATTATTGGGGCAACCTAGTATGATAATATTTATTTATAACAAAATAAGAAATTAAAATATTTTATTGTCGTCGAATTTCGAAAGCCCAATTAGTTTAAACTTTGGTAATATTTTAGGTGCTAGCTAATATGTTGATAATATTAATAACAAAATAAGTAATTAACCTATTTTGTTATCGTCAGATTTCTAAGGTCCTATCAGCTTAAATTTTGGTAATATTTTAGGATCTACCTAATATGTTGATAATATTGATAACAAATTAAGTAATTAACCTATTTTGTTATCGTCATATTTCTAAGGCCCCATCAACTTTAAACAGACGCTACCTATTACATTAAATAAATGTTACATGTTATGTTATTATGGTTGATAATGTTTCTAGTAATTAACTGGTTATGTTAAAGTTAATATTTTTTGTGTATTTTACATAAGACGATAATATTCCCGGTTATTATAATTATTATTATCAACAAAATAGCATTTTCAGTGAAAATATATAACATTTCCGGTAACGTTTTTAACCAATCACCTATTTAATCAGTCACGCAATTTTTAGCCGTATTCCAATTTACTTATTAAAGTTTTAAGGAAAATTTGGTAAAGTTGAAGCCAAATAACAATGTAATTTATTAGAACTTTATGGGTAATTCTGATAAAGTCCAATTATGCATACTCTATTTGTATAAAATTTATTTGGTGTAATTTATATTTTTGTTTTTCTTTTAATAAAATCCAAGTATGCATACCTTAAGTTATGCAATGCATATTATATTGTCTTTATATAAGATTATTGAGATTTTTTTTATGAAGAATAAGCTACAATCTTCTTGTATATTATGAATTACAGATTTCAACTACACACATTGACGATTAGTCTCATAGATAGCTAAAATTTTAACATGATTAAAAGAAGTGTCAGATATTATTTGTTTTTATTAATCATCAAGAGATTACAATACCATCGTCTGTAAAAAAAATAATCAGTTTTTGATTGAACATTATAGGATCCATATAAATACCTTGCATTTGCAAAACTAACCAAATTTATTTTGGATAAATTAAAAATAATAATCTCATGTCTTTTGTACCATGAAGATAAGAAATTATATACTTAAATATGATACTTTGTTCGGAGATTTTTATCATTCTCTTGAGATCAAAAAGTAACTTTATTTACATTAGAGATCTAACAATTATTTGGGTGCTCAATGAATGTGTATTATCTATCTAAAAGCATCCTTAAAACCTTTCAATGTATGTCATTTGGTACACAGATACTTCAATTTTTTTAGTATGATACTTCGAAATTAAGATCTTTATCCTTTTTTTCTAAGTCTAAAAGTATCTTTCATGATATCAAGGGACGTTTTGCCTTCTAAAATATCAAAAGTTACTCTCATTTTTCAATACTATTAAAAGAAATCGGTCAATAGGAGCATGTGACATGATAACTTAGTAAATAGAAGACAATCTTGAAAGTTACCTCAACTTTAATGCTAAATTAACATGTACATTAAATTTAGTAAATAGAAGACAATCTTAAAAGTTAAACATACAAGGGAAAGGGTAGAATCTTGTTAGGTCCATATTACTAAACTACTCTTGATACAATTTACAGCATATCTTAGCTAAGCCCCATCACCATAACTAATCCTCTTAGTTGTCTATTATGCGCTGACAGGGAAGTATAAGAAAATGTTGTATATCGGTGAAAATTATTTGGTAGGGAGCTTTAGATTACTCTTTCACCATGACCAACCTCTTAGTTGTCAAAATGATGCTTCTCATCCCTCTTTGCAATCGAGACATGATGACGATTTCGTTTATTCCTGACAGAAATAACATTAGTGCATCATAGCAAGGAAGTGAATGCCTAAACATGAACTTCATTACCATAAATCACATTCATTTAAAATGAAAAATCCAGTGGAGAGCACTACGGATAAGTATTCAAAACATTCTTCTAGAGCAGGTCTTGTACCTTAGGAGGATTGCTCGACGAACTAGAGTCTGCATCTTTAGTTATACGTGCTTCTGATTTCTCGTTAGAATAACTTCAAGAAGAAAACAATCAACCGGGTTAGAAAGAAATTCCAATAGAAACAAATATAACAAGTATTGCACGAAACAGGAAACCAGAAATTTCCGTTGCACGTGATATTACCAAGGAACCGTGTCACATCATATGACAAGCTAATATGTAACATTATCATTCATACAGATTTGTCAAAAGAGAGACCAACAAGAGAGAAACTGCTCAACAATTGTACAGGGATTAATGACCAAAGGATAAAAATTTAGAGGCCTGGATAGCATATAATCCTGGTTCAGCAGTTTGGATGTTAAGAATGCAGAAGACGGAAGGACGACAGGAAATAGAGTGAAAAAGCCATACTAACACCGGATAAACAATTATATCATTGTAGCAACTAAGCAGTATACTAAGAACATGCAGGAGAAACAGTTACAATTTCTTCAAATATTAGACAAGATGACACAGATACTTACGTTGACAATATTGTTACCCAGATAAGCTCCACACAATCAACCCAAAGAAGCCTTTGCTCAACAGGTATCACGCCATAGGTAATCAAATGAGCAAATGGCCAAAGTTTCCAACCTGCCTGAAAGTATTGTTTGATTTATCAGCAATAAATTATGTTTATCTTGAGATATGAATAAAAATGTGGTCAACTCGTCAAAGCCGAGTACAGAAGCTATATAGCAGTCGATGGTCAAGTTTCCGAATACTCCTAATAAGGTAACCTAAGGAAGATTTGGCAGAATAACTCAGGTTGCTTACAGCATAATGAGTTTTCATTACCTCCTAAAAGCCAAATACACAATTTCTCCATTCACTACACAAGCAGCAGAAATCAATCAAAACAGTTCACATCATAGGCATGGCTTCACAGGTGGCTGTGATTTAGAGCTTACGTGAAGCCAGTTATTAAATACTAATTTGAAATGTACAATTTGCTAAGAAGTGGTTTCTCTTTCTCTGTAAAGCATTTTGTCTAAGCAGGTTTTAAGATCCAGCTGTTGAAGAAAACTTGAACCCTCCAATACATCATGGAGAAGAGGTTGGAAGCTTGAAGGATTGAATCAGAAATTATTCATAAAACCATCAAGGAATGTATAAGTCTTGTTTCCGCATTTCACATTGACAGTAGTTAAAATACATAACCCACAGGAGAAGAGAATATATGAGAAACACTGCTCTTAACAAAGAAGGCATGAAATATAATTTCCGTCTAACAAAACTCGTGCAAATTTCCTATATCCTACATTTGCAATGCATAGCACACCCAAAAGATCAAAACTTGGGTCGAGAGAAACAGAAGAAAAGCTTCTTACAGTCAGCATATGCCAAAATGTTGCCTTCAGTTCTTTATAGATATTATCAGAGGATTCAAAACGCAAGAACCCCAAAACCCCAAAATAAATACTGTTCCAGATTGAAGCCCAAATTGTTTGGTCAAAGATAACTTTCGCTGGAACCACCCACCAGTCATTAAAAGGAAACAAATCCTGGAACTCAAAGTGACTGATTTCAGTGCTCCATAGAAACACAACAATCAAAGAAGGAAAGTGTATATAAACTATGAACCGCAACAATTACCTCACAGAATTGGTAATAATAGTGCGAAAGGGATCCATGGAGAGTAAATCCAACAAGGCCGGATCTGAACATGCGTGTCAGATCAAAGTCAAAAAGAGGCTTTCCTTCATAACACTACACATAGTTTACACAAACATGAGCTGAATGACACGTATGGTCATGTTTAGAGGATTAATTGAGAGGGAAGGAGAGGTAGAGAAACTACTTGTGCAATCCAATCGCCTATTGAATAGACTATCCCACTTATTGCCATTTTGGCTATCACTGGATTGGATTTAAGAGCTTGTTCGTATGCAATCCAATTATGCTCTGGAACATATCGGAGTACCTCATAAAGTGTCCATCCCTGATAATCATTGATAATAATAAAATAAATGCTGAGATAAAAACACACAATAACTAGCAGAAAAACGATCTCTGGATTCTAGCACTTTAATTTTCAATTCATTTATTATGAGGATTCCAGCTTTCATTTGAATAAACGATTCTGCCACATGCTAAATTCTTATATAGGGAAGAAAAGTTCAACAAATCACGTCCAATTCACTTGGCTTTTGAAAGCTAAACTACATAAAACCTCAAAATTATCAATATATCTTCTTCAGGAAATCAAAAATTAAGTTTGATAAATTATAAATGAAGACCCCTTTTTTCCAACCAAAGCTTCAGCTTTCATGGTTAGTTTAGAAAGTTAAACATCTAAACTGAAACTAAGGATAACTACTACCGATCGTAAATACCCTTCTCGAAACAAGAGCAAGCCAAGAGAAAGAACTCTTTTGAAACGAACCTTTATTCTACTCTTAAGTAAAACAACAACTAAAAGTTCAAAGGGGGAAAAACGCAAACCAAGGAAATAACTTACATGCCAGTAATCATGATCAATTGTAAGCAACTTAGATACAGCAAGTGTACCAAATCCAAGAACAATAGAGGCATTGATCGCTCTACTACTCATCTTCTTGACATCATCATCACCGCCTCTCAACTCAGAGGAAGAAGAAGCCTTCAAAATTTTGGACCCATTTGGAAGCAAAGGCTTCCTAGCTTCATCGGAATGATTAGTCTTGGGTGGAGCCAATTCTTTGTCCTCTGCCACTGATTCGATGACCCAAGTTCTTCTGCCATTGTTCCTGAGCTTTAATGGGTTTGAGTTGGTTTTGTAACAGAGAGGAGTTGAGAGAAGAACTGGAGAGAAACCGGAGAACTTTTGGGATTCGATGATGGGTTTGAAATATGCGAAAGGTTTATGGCCGGCGATAATGTTCACATCGGCCATGGATATGAAGGTTCCGTGAAGAAGAAGAATTCTCGAAATTAGTTGAGTTCGACAAAGTTCGATATTTTCCGTTACATGCTTCAAGCTTCTTCTTTTTAATTTTGTTCACTTCGGGTAAACTACATAAATGGTCCCCAAACATTTAGAAATATTGCATTTTGACTATCAAACTTTTAAAGCTTGTAATACGGTTATTGAACTTTAATTCGTTACAATTACGATCTTTTTCATCAATTTTTGTTAAGAAATATTGATATAACACATGAAGTATTATTTTCAAAAAAAAAATAAGTTTCTCATGCTAATTGGCAATCATTGGCCTCTTTTCGTCTGCACCATCACCGCCTGACATTCTTTTGATTGTTGACGCCTCTAAACACGACACACTTAAGAGTTTAATTATCTTCTCACAACCGCCAAAACATTCATCACCATCATTTCATACAAGTCACAAACACCACAACCATCATCCACCACTAAACCAACCCCGAGCCACCATCACCAACCTTATTCAATCATCGTCCTCATCCACAACTATAAATAGTAACAAAAAATAAACAACAAAAATAAGTATATAAATAATAAAAAAGAAAAGGAAAGTTACCCATATTGACCTTGGTGAGCTTTTTATGGACGTAGTGATTGTCGGTCGATTCTAATGCTGTAAAGGTTTCATTTAGCCATAAGATTAACATAGTTCGATTTTAATCTAATTTGATGGTTGACAATTACACATAAAAAAGTTTTAACTTTTAGTTTCGATTGAGATTTGAAGAGAAGTTTTAAGATATCAAATACTATTGAACTATGTTTTGATATAACAATTTAAGGCAAAATGGTTTTTGGACTTGAATTGAATTTACAAAATGTTTTTGGACTTAATTGAATTTATTCAAAGTTTTAAAAGGTTTCAAAAATAATTCAAAGTCCATTAAAATTCGAATTTGAGCAAAAATGCTATAGGGTACCGATACCCCCTGTAGGGGTATCCATACCCCCTGAAGGCTCAAATTCCATATTGCTCGGAGTGTATCTATACCCCCAGGGGTATCGAAACCCGGTTCAAATTTCAGATTGCTCGGAGGGTATCTATACCCCCAGGGGTATCCATACCCCTGGTATCGATACCCCTTAGGGGTATTTATACCCCCTGGTTGCAACGATTAGTTTAATTTGAATTTTATGAAGTAGTACCGATACCCTATGAAGGATTACCGATACCCTCTATCGTAGGCAACCTTTTTGAGCAGAAAAATCATCTCCAAACGGCTCCAAAACATCCCCAACAGCTATATACGACTTCAAACTCATTCCAAGCTATAAATACAAACTAAGGACACTTGAAGAAGCAAGAGAACAACTATCCAAGCAATCAAACACAAGAGAATAGTTTTTCATTCTTATTTCATCTTTCTCTTGTAAATATTTTGTTCTTGTGAGCTCAATATTGTAAACACCTACCTTAGAGAGGTTTATTTGTTTACTTCTTTTATCATTTTGTAAAGGGGAAAGGTTCTAGCTAATCCCGTGTAAAAGCTAGGGAAAGGTTCTAGTTTAGCCCAGAAAAACTAGGGAGTTTGTAAGGTTACTCTTTGTCTTCAAAAGAAAGAACAAATTAGTGAATTTGTTGGAAAATCCTTGGTGAGGAGCTAAGGTAGTGGATGTAGACTGTTGAGAAGTCGAACCACTCTAAATCGCTGTGCAAATCTCTATCTTTCAATCTCCTTACTCCCTATACTCAAAAACCGATCCCGACCCTCTTTACAAGCAATTCTGATTGTCGATTCGAGCGTCCGAAAATCCCGACAATTGGCATCAGAGTCTAACTCGTTAAGAAGGTTTAACCACCTTGAGACGATCCTAGAAGACGCTTTATCAATTCCCGACACAACCGAGAAGATGGCTTCCACATCCGGCTCATTCCACATGGAAAACTCCCTACCAACCGACAAGCCTCCATACTTCAATGGAGCCAACTATCGTCATTGGAAGAAATTAATAAAGGTATCCATCCAATCCAGTGATCTTGATGCATGGGAGATAATCGAGAACGAATAATCTTCTCCAAAGAAGAAAGAGAAGAAGTAGAGTGACAAAGAACGGAAGAAAGCTCAACTTAATGCCAAGGCCATGCACATGGTGTTTTGTGCATTTGGTCCTGAAATCTATAAAGGAGTTTCTTCATGTTCAAGTGCCAAGGAGCTTTGGAATAAGCTCGAGGAAATCCATGGGAACAAGAAACAAGAACCAACAAAGTAGTGTCTCTATTGGCTCGTGAAGAGCCCGATGTATCTTCTAACTCTAACGAATTTAATTCATGTTCTTTTGATGAGTTACAGATGCCTATAATGAGTTGTATTTGGAATTTGAGACCATGAATTCCAAATATAAAAAATTAATTTCAAAATTTAAAGTTGAAAATGATTTGATTTTGAAAGCCAAAGTTGATTTTGAAAATCAAAATAAAATTTTAAAAATGATTTAGAGTTTTCAAAAATCAAAATCAATAATTTAGAAAAAAAAATTTAGATTTGAAAGTTAAGCTTGAGAGCTTAACAAAAGAAAAGGAATTAATTTCTCAAAACAACTCATTATGTTTAAAAATGGCAAAATGCTCACATTGTCATTTTCATGTTCATTTAGAACATGCTTGTCCTATAAAGAAAATAAAATGTTTTAAAATTAGACAAGTATGGGTTCCTAAAGGAACAAGGGGCATTGAACCTAACGTCCAAGGATCCAATGCAATTTGGATACCAAAATCAAAATAAATGTCTCTTGTAGGTGTGTGGGAGCAATGGTGATGATATTCAAGATGCTCTAGCCACACATGAAAAAGGAATGAGTAACCTCTAAGCTTAATGTTTTTAATTTTGGTTATTTGGTTGCTCATTTGATTTTAAGCATGCATGAGTTTTGGTTTTAAATGATTATGCATTATTGTTTTAATCTCATGTATGTTGAAAAGATGTTTATGATGAACAATTTTAAAGTTTTAATAATTTTTCATAATTTTTAGTTCATCATAATAAAATTTTGGTCAAAATTTGTTTTAATGCAAATGATATCTTCTAACAATTGATATCAAATTTTAAAGTTCTTTGATTTTACAAATTTTAATTTTTGGCCTAAATTTGAATGTTTATGCACATGGTTTAAATGAAATTGATATCTCTCTAACAATTGATATCAAAAATTTTCAAATGTATAACATTTTTAGAAAACTGTATGCATATGCTCTTAATTTTAACAATCGATATCAAATTTCAACAATTGGTATTGCATAAAGTATTTTAGACTTGGATACATTGAATTTCATGTGCTACTAACATGTTTGTTATTCTTTGTTGAAATTCAATTTTTTTAAGTGTCAAGACCTTAAAGCTTAAATTTTGTTTGGAATGCATTTATTGAGGGGGAGCTTTGATTTTCAAATGATTTTTAAAATGCCAAATTTATCACTTACTTTCCAAAGTTATTTTGAACTTAAAGATTGAATTATTTTTGATATAACAAAAAAGGGGAGAAGTTTTGGTTTGAAAAATTCAAATTCCTTAATAAAAAAAGGGGAGCTTAACATTTTCATATATTTTCCAACAATTGGTAACAATTGGTATCTTTTTCATTAAACATTTTATTAAGGGTGAGTTTTGCCAAAAACAATTTTCAAATGTTTTGTTATATCAAAATGGGAGAGATTGTTGAACTATGTTTTGATATACAATTTAAGGCAAAATGGTTTTTGGACTTGAATTGAATTTACAAAATGTTTTTAGACTTAATTGAATTTATTCAAAGTTTTAAAAGGTTTCAAAAATAATTCAAAGTCCATTAAAATTCGAATTTGAGCAAAAATGCTATAGGGTACCGATACCCCCTGCAGGGGTATCCATACCCCCCTGAAGGCTCAAATTCCATATTGCTCGGAGGGTATCTATACCCCCAGGGGTATCCATACCCCCTGGCTGCAACGGCTAGTTTAATTTGAATTTTATGAAGTAGTACCGATACCCTATGAAGGGGTACTGATACCCCCTATCGTAGGCAACCTTGTTGAGCATAAAAATCATCCCCAAACGGCTCCAAAACATCCCCAGCGGCTATATACGACTTCAAACTCATTCCAAGCTATAAATACAAGCTAAGGACACTTGAAGAAGCACGAGAACAACTATCCAAGCAATCAAACACAAGAGAAGAGTTTTTCATTCTTATTTCATCTTTCTCTTGTAAATATTTTGTTCTTGTGAGCTCAATATTGTAAACACCTACCTTAGAGAGGTTTATTTGTTTACTTCTTTTATCATTTTGTAAAGGGTAAAGGTTCTAGCTAATCCTGTGTAAAAGCTAGGGAAAGGTTCTAGTTTAGCCCGGAAAAACTAGGGAGTTTGTAAAGTTACTCTTTGTCCTCAAAAGAAAGAACAAATTAGTGAATTTGTTGGAAAATCCTTGGTGAGGAGCTAAGGTAGTGGATGTAGACTTGGTTGAGAAGTCGAACCACTCTAAATCGCTATGCAAATCTCTATATTTCAATCTCCTTACTCCTTACTCAAAAACCGATCCCGACCCTCTTTGCAAGCAATTTCGGCTGTCGATTCGAGCATCCGAAAATCTCAACAAATACAATCTAAAATTATAAAACACATTTATAATATTTTATTTAAAGAATATGTTATGAGGGTAAAATATTAATGAGAGTATAAAGGAGTCAGACAATTGATAAAAAGAAAGAATTTACAAACAATTACAGTCATAAGACCAAATTGAATAAAATGTAAAGCTAAGGGATTAAATTAAAAAAGCATATTTTAGTAAAAAAATAGGAATTGAAGTTACATAGATTCTATAGTGGTATAAAAGCATGTGGTTCAAATTTTGTTAAAAACGAACTTAAAACAAAGGATAAATTGAAGAAATAAAGAAATCATAAAAAATTAAGGGACTAAATTGAAAAATAGAAAAAATTATCAAAAAGATGAATTAGAAGTATATAGGTATTCTAAGATGATTTATGAGAATGTGGTTCAAATTTGATAGAAATATAAACTTAAAATGAAGAAGAATTAAAGGAATAAGAAAATTATGAACTAAATGGTAAAACTATCAAAATATTCAGCCAGATTCTTAACTTTTTTAAGTGGCTTAAAATTTTAAAATTTAAATTCGATTTAAACTAAAAAATGTATTCAATAATTTGAATGTAATCAAATCGTTAAATCTCTAAATTCTAAATCCCCGGGCCAAAACTACTTGTTACACCATAAGTCCTCGATCGGAGCTCGAGAAAGACGGTCACGTTAATAAAAAGGTAGCGAGAATTGAGAACCGCAGACACACGAACCTGTAAGAAGCCATTCGTGGCAGTTGCAAATGGAAAGAGAAAGGATCTTTACGTAGCCTGTTATTACACTGTATTACCGACCAAAGCATTTTCTGCACCGGCTTTTTTGTGGTGCTGGTAGCCAAGCCTCCTCTCTCTAGAGACATAAATCACTCGGGGAAGTTCATTTACTTCGATGTCACAGGCACCGCTATTATCAGAGGAAAACCTGAAACATGCGAGGGTGATCACGCGTGTTATTTCCCGACCAAGGAGTTCCGTCTTGCATTGTCCATCCTTCTTTTGGTGTTTTCTTAGCCTTTGCAACTAAAGCATTAATTCTGATTTTGGTATTAGGCCCTATCATGTTCCAAGAAGTGTAGCCAAAGAAAGCTTCAGGGACTTTCATTGCTCTACGTTCTTTCACGAAAGATGGTTGTATTTTGTCCTTCAAGTAATCCATCTTCTGCGAGAAGTAAAACTCCGGTGCCCGTGGTTCTATGCTGAAGAAAACTATGAATTGCATCTCTTGTTGCTCTCTATATGTGGTGTTTCAATGGAGCATAGAGTTGCGGAGAGAAATGGAAAGGATTTGGGAGCTTGTAGTTGACATTTCCCCGTCGTGAAGTGGTCGACAACAAAGAGCAACCAAGAGACGGTAGATGACAGCACCGATGGCCGCGGCAGTGGGTGGAAGTTAGGGTTTCTTATTTGCAATTTTAAAAGAAATTGATTTAAAAATAATAATAATATTTTTAAGTTTTTTAAATAATTTTTTAAAAGAAAATAAAAATACAAGTATACAACACATATCAGATAATATTTATTTATAACGATCGTTATGACAGACACTTAAAAGAATAACGACAGAAACATTAAGTACCAACTTTAAACAAAAAATACTTTAAGCACCTAAAATGAATAAAGAGTATAGTTTGAATATTTATTTTTCATTAAACTTTAAAATTTTAAAAGCGGGTAATTTAGATAAGATCTTAAAAAATAATTAAATAATCAAAATAAAATCATAAAAATTATTGCACAACTAAATATATAATTTTCTCCAAATAATAATACGCAAATGAATATTAAAGTCCATATCCAAGTTCAGTTACATCCATTATCCCACATAAAATTCAAATCAGACCCTAAACCCACCAATTTTAAAGGCCGAACTAACCCAAAGACCCAAATCACAACAACCCAAGCCTGAATCTGATAACTTGATTTTTATAATTTTAAATTAAATTTATTTTTCCAATGATTATATATGAAATGATTAGGATATCAGTTTCTTTGTCAACTGTTAATAGTATGCGACTTGGTTGGCAACGTGTAAACAGTTAACTGGTTAGATTAATAAGAATAAAATACTGATGGTTAAAAATAAAATCTTCCATAATTAAATAGTTATGGTTGTAGTTTACTCTTAAATTTTATACTGAATAAATAAATAAAGACCGAAATGGACCAGTTCTCAAAATAGTGGGCCCTTAATTTCATCACACGATCTAGTAGGGTATCATGTTCTGTATTTGTAATTTTTTTTCGAAAGAAGAGAAAAGTAGTTTGTCTGATGACAGAGGTAAAGGGAAAAAAAGTGGTTCAGAGTTCACATGAGCCCAAGACTATCACGGGCCAACTGTCTGACCCCACCTAAGCCCAATGATCGACGTTGACCTGCTTCACATATATAGAGGGTCCAGATTTAATCTCATCTTCGGTGGCAGATGAATATCCAATAGTATTCTAACACGTGGTGTGAGGGATCAGTCGTAAGTTTGATAACACGTGTCTGGCGTGGCCCCATCCCTTGTGGCGATGGTGGGGAGACTGTAAAGTCATCAACGGGAGCCATGCGATGTCTCAGAATCGGACCACTCCACGGCCCACGCCACACCACACCACACACCCAGAATTTCTTCTCTATTTAAATTAAAAAGTTAATCTATTTTATAGAATTGTTTTTCAAATATAGAGTGAAACAAAATCTTTAACCACTAACAATAAATATTCATATCATGATATACATAGTGTACTAATTTGAAACCTTAAAAGATAATAATAAATTTTTTAACTATTAAGAACGTTTAATTCATGCAACGATTTAAAGTTTAAATATAAAGATTAAAATTTATTTTTTAAAATATAACAACTCTTAATATATTTAAAACGTTAATAATTTTGTGAATATAAGAAATTTATTTTTATTATTAGACTATAATATTTACTTTTCATATATTTCTTATTTATTCTGTCCCATTAAATTTATGTATTTTGAATTTTAAAATTTTTCTATCCAAAATAAACTACTAGAAAAGTTAACATATAACGCCACTTAATAATATTAAATTTTTGAATCACTTGTTGAGGATTATTTTGTTATTTTTCTTATTTTATATGATTTGACATGTAATTAAATTTATCTTTTAAAATTACGTGTTTGATTAACATAAAACAAAAAAAATAAGACATGTTCAGTATTTTATTTTATTTTTCTTATTAATTCTTTTAAAGAAAAAATCAATTAAGACAATCGATAAATTAAAATGATACCGAAAGGACAGTTCAAGAGTGTTAATCATTCATTGACTGTAACCGACTCCCGAATCTGACATATTTTTGTAAATGTAGATAAGGTAAGATGGTAAATTAAGGTGTCCGATCAACCTAATTTTTATTTTTTATTTTTAAAAATAAATGATCGGTGGCGTTGTAACGTGTTTTATTTAGTCGTAGCCCAATTCTGAACCCACCCGAAGGACGGTTATGTCAAGAATAAAATATGTATTTTTAAATTAAAATGAAATATATAATTTGAAGTTAATATAAGAATAAATAATATTTAATAATTTAAGGCACAAATATAATATATTTAGTAGTTTAAATTAAGAATATAATATATGCAAAAAGTTAAGATAAAAGTAAAATATATTTTTAAAATTTAAGATAATAATAAAATATATTTTTTAAGTTAAGGTAGAATAAAATATATTTTATAAGCTAAGATAATAAATAGATAGATAGTAGATAAATATAAGTACTTGAAATCATAGATGTACCCAAAGAATCATTAGAGATAGTCGTATAGTTTAAAGAAATTAATTTCTCAAATATTTTTTTATTCATGATTTAATTTTATACTTTTTAAAATTTTATAGTTTTAAATCTTTAAATAAATCATTTCTAAGCGCTGGAAATTGTATTTAAGGGACCACGTCACAGGTCATGTTGTTGGTTGCTTGCCAGTAACCGCTTGATATATATATTATGAATTTATTCGAATGTAAACATTATTTACCAACAAACATCTAGTCTGTAATTCTGATACTCTAAACTAATTAAAAATTTAACTCAGATACCACAATTTTTTATTATTAAAAAAAGCACACTTAGTTTATAACTTTTATTAGTATAAAGGCTTAGACTTTATCCAACACTCTGTTACTTTTTTCCTAAAGCGAAAAATTAGTACTTAAGATTTGAATCAATTCTCCTTTTATCAATTTTTTTGTTAAAGTATTTCTCAAGTCCTTTTGTTATAGATACTATATCAATTTAGTCCTTTAATACTAAACAAATGGATTTAGATCCTCTATTATAGAGATTGATTTAAATTCTTCATACTATTAAATGAAACAATTTAATCTATGTACTAGTCAAATGAATTAAATAAGACAATTATTTTTATATATTTTACACTTACTATTTAATTTTTTTAATATTATAATTCAACTATGAGAAAAGGATTTCATTTGTAGAATTGTAAAAGCTATAAAAATATTAACTCCAGTAAACAATAAATGTTAGTTTTGTAAAGAAGAAATTGGCTTTATTTCGTTCTTTTTCCTGGTACAAGAATTATATTGATCTATTTAATAATATAGATATTAATTTAAACTAATCCTTATAATAAAGAAAATATTTTAGATCAGTCTATATAATATAAGGGCTAATTGATTCATTTGATAATAAAAGACTAAGTTGGTGTAATCTCTATAATTTATAGAGGGACATGATAAGTACTTTGATCACAAATTTCTTATATTATCATATGAAAAAAATTAAATATATAATTATATCAATTGAATTTTAATTTGATTTATATGATGCCACAATGCTGTATTTTTATTCAAATATCTATATATAAAATATTTATTAATTTATTAACGTTAATGTCAAATACATATATAGTAGCAAATGCAAATTCTCCTATTAGATAATTGTATTGTAGAAGACTAGAAGGTGAAACAACAGCTCTACCTTCAGGCAAACTTAAGCCCAAAAGGCTCTCATTTTCAATCAGCTATAATATCTCTTCTCCAACCACTCTCCTTGAGCCTTGAAGGGCAAAGAGCATTTGTTTTAGAAGCACAAGTTTTGGTGCATATTAGTATATAAAGCAAACGCGTGAACCTGCAGAAAGAAGAATACTCTGCTTCAACTCAACTCTCAACTTCAATCGGTGTTTTGTTGATGCATGTCGTAATGGAGAATACTATGTACATTCATGGGAATGGATATATATATACTCAGTCCTGATGTTTACAAGTGGTTTTCTTGATTCTGCTGCTTATAAGCTTGGTGGGTTTTATTAATGGGTGATGAATATCATTGGCAAACGGTTCCACCCACGGTGGCTCCGTTGAATTTAGAGAGGGAAGAACACTGGAGACGTTTTGACAACTCGGTGAATGCGGTTTCTTTTGGGTTTGTAGCCACCGCGATTCTCATATCAATGTTCCTCGTTATGGCTATCTTTGAGAGGTTTCTCAGGCCAGCTTCATTCTCCTCCAATGGTGCAACCCCTAATGATCTTGAGTCTCAAGCTATGTTCAATGCCAAGCTTAATTACCCTTCTCCCAAAGTAAGCTCTCTCTCTCTCTCTCTCTCTCTGAAACTTCAATCTTTTTTTTTTGGGGTTCAATTCAAGTATAGAAATTTTCCATAAGATTTTTCTTGGTGTACAGAAGGAAATGGAATGAGTGATCCAGAATTACACATAGTATTTGTTTCTTGCAATTTGTTTTTTTATTTTATTTTAAAAAATCTGTTTAGTACAGGTTAATGAGTGGACTTGGCAGCATGATTGTGACTATTCTTTTGCTGTCTTTTTGTGTGTGTGTAATTATAGCTAATTTGGTGCATCAGTTTGACTGGTCATTATGCACACACTGCCATTGTTGCATGAAAATAAATCCAATTGATTACTAGACAGCCTACACTATTGCCATCATAAATTAGTGCTTTTCTTCTTTTATCTCCCTTATTATCCTTTCAACATTTCTTCATGTCTCTAATTCACACATAATTTCATTGTGGACACAACTTTCTTTTGGTTTGTTTGGGGACAAAATCTCTTTTCCTATGACAAAAAGGTTGGTAGCAAAGGACCCATCTTCTATATGTATACAGGCCACCCAATTTACAGAGTTCTGCATGACCTTTTTTGTTTTTACCAAATGAGTCATAGTTTAAACCTTTAATCTATGTTTTTCTTTTTTTCTTTAAATGAAGGACAGCCAACAATAATTGCAATTTTTATAACATAGATACACAGATAAGCATTATATATATGTTGTCTATATGGATTCATTAGGGGTAAGGGGAGCATCATCCATCACCGGCATGTGATTTTTGTCTCAAATGTCACACTTAATGACCGGCAGACTTTAAATGTTGCCTAACTTTTGTTTTATTTCTATAATCATTTTGACTTCTTTGAGCTTCCATCCAATCAAGTGTGCAAATAGAGGTCAAAATGAATAAATATCCCCTTTAGATCTTCACAGGAACCAGCAACAAAATCTTGCTTAAACCTTTTTTTAAATGCCACTTCCTCATATATTGTCGTTTTGCATTAAGTGCATAGCCATTCCATGCTGAATTGTTGGTTGGATGCAAGTTTTTTGGCTAAAACTATTGGCCAACATCATCACCTGATGTGTTAACTAAACTGAAGCATTGAATAATGCTAGCATTTTGTGCTGTGGGTTTTCCATTTTGTATGATCAAAGCATGGCACGCCTTCATATGTCCCTTCTCTCTCGTTTCTTTAGTTTAATGACATATCGTCTTAGCTTTGCTTCCCACTTGGCTAGTCCATCACTTGTGACTATTTTTCAATGTGATCCGGTTGTTAGAACCCCTTGATTTGAGAGAAAATGTGGAAAAAAATTCAGACAATGGTTTTATTTATTAGTGGGGAATTGTGTTGGCTCCATTATTTTATATGCTATGCTTGTATCCCAAGAATGCCCCAAACTCATCCTTTTGTCTCTTCTGAGGTTTTCAACTGCATTGGTTAATGAAAGAACAATATAATATTCTTGTATCTGCTCTAACCTCCTACGTAAGTCATACTTCTGCTATCATTCCTCCATTTATCGAATTTTAAAGCCTATAGAGTTCCTCGAAGTTTTCTGAATTTCATATTCTTTGGCCAACTATAATTTATTGACATGATCACAGTTTCACGTGATATACCAGTTAAATATACTATCTGACAACCAAATCTATTTATCCGTCTCAACTTACAAATAGTCGTCATCACCCTAGGCTTGACACCAAACTGAAAGCATGTATAAAAATCACTATGCAAGGTTGGAAAAATGGACTTTCTCTCTCTTTTGATCTCTCTCGATTGTTCATCATCTTCTTCAGTTCGTCCATTATATCTTTCCTCTAGTTTGTGACTCCAAGGAATGAGCCGTAAAAAACCACCGCAGCCCTATTTCTCCTGTCAACAAATATATATAAAAAGAACCCTTCAACCACAATTAAGACTTTGTCTAGTGTCTTGAATTTTTTTTGACAAGGGAAAAGGATTGTTCATGATCAAACCTGGGACAGGAGTCTTGATATCATTTCTCTTGTCACTACACTTGTGGTTTATCCAGTTTCTTGAATGTACCTTCACTGGTTTTGATTATCTTGCATCTTTACAATTGCTAGGCTGTTTTTTTTTTTGCTTCTATGTTTTAAAGTGTGTTTAATTATGCAGATGACAGTTTATGCGAATGAGGTATCGGTTTTAATGCCCGGTGAAGAAGCTCCTACTTTCATTGCACATCCTGCTCCGGTGCCGTGTCCGCCAGACCACACCTTGAAGCCTCTGCATCAACTCAACCAAAGCGTTGGCGTGTCTTCAAGCTTAAGCTGAAGCTACAACTGAAGTATGACATGAAAACAAAGAACCAGGGTTTTTGTACATTTGCATTTGAGTTTAACTGAAAACTGTGTACGCAACATTTTTTTTTCATTTAATGTCTAATATCTCAATTTGTTATCGTTTTAAAGTGGACTCATCAACTCATTAATTCTGTGATACGTAACATATAATTTAATTATATTTCATCAAGATAGTTTGGTTTTAAAAAATAGATGTTATTTTCATTTTTAAAAGAATAGAAAATATTGAAGAAAATTTGTTTGGTTGCAAAACTAAAAAAATGTTTTTTTTCAAATAAAAACAAATTTGAGTAAAAATTTAAAAACATTTAAAAAATATTTTTAGTATTTTCATTAAAAAAAATAAAATTAAAAAAATCAAAATTAAAAAAATCAAAATTTGAGATTTTATTTATTTATTTATTTATTACGTAAAGGTTAACTATTACAGCTCATGTTTGCCCAAGGGCATTACACTCTAAAAGAATTAGTGGGACGATTTCTTCTGGGAGATCAACAAACACTTTGCATTCTCTTACTTCAGCTTTCCTTATTTTTTCCATTTAAAAAAAATTCAAACATTTAATGCAAAATTCTTGTTATAAGGATTTGACTTCGTTGAGAATGCAAAATTCTCTCTAAAAAAGAAGAAGAATAATGGTCAAAGTAACTATTCAATCCAACATTAGGAATCTTTTTGCTCTAAAATAAAATATTAGAAAGCCAAAATGTTTTAAAAATGGGAGCCAAAATGAAAATTTTAACATTATACCTTTTCTTAATTCCATCAAAATATATGCTCATGTTTATAACTTCTTTTTTTTGGTAAGCCAAGCAGAATTTAAGCTTGCTTAATGAGGTTTTGGTAGTTTATCGGTATATCCATGAAAACAGTTGTATAATACAAAGTCGAAGGAGCACATCCTCGTAAAGAGGCTTAATAGCCCAATGTAAAGAAGAAACTTGTATTGTACTTTGGGGACAAAAAACAAACCTTCATAAAAAACCATTGATGCTAAAAATGAATGCTTATCCAAGTAAAACCTAAACCTTGATCATAATTCATAAAACATCAAATTGTAGCTTTTATATATTTACAACAATAGCATATACAATACAAACTTCAATCAGAATTGGTGTCATACTGCAACAATTAGAGCACCAAATCACTGGCTGCCACCCCCCAACCAATTTATCAGCCGAAGCAAGTTCATGATAGCCAAAGAAAAACAATAACATAGGTATGAAGAAAAAAAAACGAGTTATGAAGAAGCAGCACGATCAGATTCAATCATAGATTTGATGTAGAACTCTCCGGCCTTGTAAGATGACCCGACCATGGGACCAGACGCCACATCGAAATCCCAGCACATTCACACTTTTTTAGTAAGTGTTAACTATTATTACATCTTCAATTGCTAATTCAATATTCTGGCAAAAAATAAAGAACAATGCTATAGCAAGTTATCGACGTCATAATTCATAAACTAATAAGCATTACATCATATTATATGCATGATATATAAAATAATATCCTATGAATGGATCAGCTTATGATTAATTAATAAAAAAAATTATATTCATTTAAGAAAAGAAACTTAAGGATCGGACGAATATGATGTATAAACTAATTAAGACTGCAAAAGCAAAGCAAACAATTAGCATGATCCCAATCAATGACTTTCCTTTGCATGTTGCATGGCTATAGTATTTGCTGCCACAGCTCTTTGGAGAAACTGCAGCCTAGGAAACACTGGGTTGTTAGTAATATAAAAGGTAAATCCTTGATCAATATTATCCTCAAGTTCGTATGGAATGCCTTCATTTACATTATATGGAGAGAAAGAAGCAATAGATTGTCAGCCATTCTATGGAGGAACCACCACAACAGCAATGCAAAGTAAAGAGAACAGTGTCCATGAGATTATGGTGTCTTAGAAAAGCTGTGGCTGACTCTGTAAATTCAGCTTTGTCTAATGCCTGGGAGCTAAACTTTGGCATTTTTTAATCTTAGTATTGTTGTTTTCATGTAGCAGCATTTCTGCTTCTATTGGATAAGAAATTTCAACTGTCAGCTCCAATCATGAATGGCTAAGGTGTTTTAAAAGGGGAAAAAAAAAAAGATGAGATGAATATAGTTTGCAAGGCTAGTATTGGCAAGTCTATTGTCATCTATTCTATCATTTTCTTTTCTAAGTTTTAGATCCCTTTCCGCAAAAAGCACTTTAGAACTATAGGTGAAAGCAACTTAACAAGATCCGCTGAAAGAGACTTTTTCTCAACAAACAATTTTTGTCAACTAAAACAAAAGCACACTACCAAAGTTTATCAGAAGAAGCTAGATAAGATAAATTGGTGAGGCATTCAATCAATATAAGGAGATATGTCGGCGTAATTAATGAAGAAAACTATAAGTGTATAAGTTCTAGAATAAAACATCACCGCATACCATTTCCATGACAATGGCTCGATATTTTTCAAAGGCTTCAGGTGTAATGTATTCTGATACGGGCATGTGGCGCTTTGATTGTCTCATATACTGACCGAACGTCATCACATCAACACCTGCTGCTCTAACCTTCTCCATTGTTTTCACAACCTGATCAGGTGTTTCTCCACATCCTAACATTATTGAAGTTTTGGCAAGTGTTCCAGAAGGAGCGTACTCTTTGGCCATCATTAGAACATCCAAAGATTACTTAAAATTAGCACGGTGATCACGCACAGCCCTTTGAAGTTCTTCAACAGTCTCAATATTATGAGCAAAGACATCCAACCCAGATTTTGCAACTCTCTCTACACAGCCGACATCTCCCCAGAAATCAGGAACTAAACAACGAAAAAATAGTGCAGGCAATATCAGCTAAAATGTAATAACTCAAATTAGATGAGAAATTCTGAAGATGCAAATAAGCAAGAACAGCCCCTTATTATGCAATTCTGATAAACTCAAACAAGATTTCAACTGATAAATTCAAACAAGGATTTTACTTCTCTAAGGCCATTTACTATCTATATATAAAAGGTGCAAAGTTCAACCTTGGATGTCAGGACATGCCAATAAATCAAAGATTAAGTAAAGTTCATAAGGTAATTGGTACCCAAGGCTTCTATAAGCATTTTAGGCTTCAAAGTTTTCAACTTCTCAAACGTTTCCGCAAAATGCCCACTTCCTTGATCAGGCAAATCATCCCGGTCAACGCTCGTATCACCACGTAATCCAACCTCCGCAAAATTCCTCGGTTCATCGGGATCTGGTGGAGGCGGCGTTCGCGATGTCTTGACGTTGCAAAACCTGGAATACCGCGAACAGTAAAATTTGAACTTAATTGTTTGCTACATATGCATATCGTTTTTTTCAATTAATCTGGAGTATCTGTTCAAAATAATGCTCAACAATTTGATATTAAACCTCACAACGTTGACGTTCATAGTGCTTGAACGAGACCTCAAGAAATAATAACAACGTTGACGTTCTTACAGGTATCACCCAATATCATTATGGTGGCAGTGGCGGTACCAGTCTCGCCACCGGCCCAGCAGTCGCCGAGATTGGGGCATCGAGCTTCTTCGCAGACAGTGTGGAGCTTTAGTTCCCTTAATTTGGTTTTAATCTGGACGTATTTTTCGCCACCGGGAATGGATTCCCTCGTCCATTTGCGCTTGGGGAGCGGTTTTTTCTTGGTCCCGAATTCGACGGAATAGAGGTTATTGCTTTGGAGACCAACGAAATCGGAGAGGGTCGGAGATTCAGCGGCGAGTCTGGCCCGGAGAGCAGCGAGGGTGGGTGAATCGATTGTGGAAGAGAATGGTCTTAAATTTGTGGCGGATGTTAGGGTGCGAACTAAAGACTCAGAGCGAGTTTACAACATTTTCTCCTGCTCTAGTTTTATTTACAGCTTCTCTTTTCTGTTATTGTTCGTGGATGAAACAAACAAATAAACAACTGGAAAGAGATGACGGGTGAATTATGGGTGGATGTGATTAGGATTGAATAAAATTTAATTCGATATGAAAAAAATTACCTTTTGAACTTTACTTAATCTTTGATTTATTGGCATGTATATGGATTCAATTCATTGCTTGTATATAGTAGAAGAACTTGATAACAAAGTTTAACCTTTATTTTTAAAAAAATTAAAAGCAGCCTAACAACTAAAAAACAAAGTGAATTGGGCCTGAACTAAAAGTTGAGTCAAGCCCATTAGAATCCGTACCGACGTTGGCGTTGCGGCTTTAGCTTTACTGAATCCTCTTGCTTTCATTTTACTTCCTTCTTCTCCTTCAATTTTCTTGAAGTCCCGTCTTTTTAACTATCTTTATCGCCAAACATTGCTTTATTCTCAGCGTCTCAAATTCAGATCTGCATCTAATTGTGTTAGTGTCAGTAGTTCCATTCTTGAGATTCGATGAGTCACTTCGATTCCAACCCTTTCGCGGAGGACGAGGTCAATCCTTTCTCGGTAAGTTTCTTTTTTCACATATTCGTATCCCACTTTTTTCATAACATGTCAGTGATTTGCACATTGTTTTGTTTTCTCCATGTGAGATTTGATCTGTAGGTTTTCTTGACTTGGATGACTGATTAGCTAAATTGCTATATCTGTTTCATTTCTGCTGCCGATTCGATTTTTTTTTTTATGTTAGAATTAATTCATTTTAAGTAACTGTGTCATAATGTATCTATAGTAACTGTGTTCATGTATTTTCACTCTTCATTTTTGTGAATGTAAAGCTTCGAAGTGAAAGACTAAAACATGTGATGATGTGAATTCATTTTACTTGTTTTTCTTAAGCTTGAACATTTTTTAGCGGTAATATTAGTGATTTAAGTTTTAACTTGTGCTTGATGAGTTATTTTTTTGAAGCTCTCATTTACTGTTTTTGCTTAGAATGATATGTATGATTTCATTTTGTTTATCGCAGGATCCAGTAGTTAGGAAAGGATCAGGGCAATCAAATTTTGGTGGAGGTGCCTTTTATACTACTGTAAGAGCTATTTTTCGTGCAATTGGGTGGTTACCTGTAACCCTTGACCCGACCTATGCGTTTCGACTAAGTCTAGTGGATCACTTTATGATTATTAAAGACATTTTCCGAAACCGTTATTCCATCAATATAAAATCACATTATAAATAACATGAAATTATAAACAAATTATACTATCAAAATCCAACTCGTAAATATAATACCAATAAATAATAATTAAATTTAAAACATGTCTTCAAATTCAAAATCACAATAAACTGAGCAGTAATAGCAAAATAGTCATCATTATAAAATCCGATATTTTAAAATAAGATCCATGTCACCAAAATAAAGTCAACTTGCAAGATAAAAACATTACAATCTGATTTACTTCAAGAGATATGTTGATCCTCCAAGTGCTCGAACCGAGGTATCTAACCAACAGTATCTGAAAGGGAAAAAACATTTTCGAAAGGTGAGCTAGGCTCAGTGTGTCTCAACATTTCCATAAAATCACAATAGGTACATTAAACAAATCATAGTCCAGTAAATCTCACAAATTCATAAAAGAGTTTAACTTTTGAAAATCATAGTTTAAACCCTTTTCTGGTACACCATCAATAGTTCCCAAAATTATTTTCCATATAGCTTACTTTATGCACATAACAAAAAGAAAGCCGACTTAAGGATAGGCTATGAAGCTTGTATCCTTAAGCCCAAGTCAATAAGTCCATATAGCTTACCCTAAGCACACAGCAAAGGAAAGCCGACCTAATGAAACATCTTGGGGTCCTCAAGAGTCACATTAGGCCCAATTAGCTTGATCAGAGCTATTCCATCGTAATTCAATTCCAAAATTCAATTGCACCGTGACATAAATTCCATAAATCCAAAAACATGGTAATCATATACCATTTCAAGACAAAAATTAGATCGTAACCATATTCCATAAATTGTCACATTAAATTAGTGCATCCATAAAACAATAACCAATGAATTCGGTGTACCACATATTAAAACTGTTGAGTTAATCGAATGACGAAATTGGCCAAGAGGGGGGTGAATTGGCAATAAAAATTTTGTGGAAGCTTTTGCAGAAAATTGAAAGTAATTGCACAGCGATTTACAGTGGTTCGACTTTCTCAAACAAAGTCTACGTCCACTACCTTAGCTATCCACACTAAGGATTTTCCAACAAATTCACTAATTTGTTCTTTCTTTTGAGGCCAAAGAGATAACCTTACAATTCCCTCAAGTATACCCCAACTCTTGAGAACACTCTTTTCTCAAAGAGAAGATTACAAATTTGCAAACTTACAAGAAAACCTCACAAGGTAAGATGTTTGCACAATTCTAGAACAAAGAAAAGAACACTCAAAGATGAATACAACTGAGCACAAAAAGTGTTCTTGAAAGCAAAATGAATATTGAATGAAAATGGGCTTGAAATGCTCAAACTTGAGGTTTGATGCTTTCTCTTTGATTCTCTCTTGATTCTAGTTGCTTGATGTTTCTTGTTGTTGATCAATGGCTTCTAAGCTTGCTTAAATACACCTTGGATCACTTCTGAACGTTGGGGATAATTAGAGAAGATATTATAGCCGTTTTAGTGTGAAAACATTTAATAAAACAGCTTGGACAGTGGGGGGAATCGGTTCCCTCTCATAGGGAATCGTTCCCTAAGTGTAAAATTCAAATATTTCGACCGTTGAACAAGGGGGAATCGTACCCCCTTGGGGGGAATCGGTTCCCTCCGAGCATTCTGGAAATCTCGGAGCCAAAACATTCAGGGGGGAATCGGTTCCTCCTATGGGGGGGAATCGGTTCCCTCTGAGTATTCTGGAATTTTTGGCTTTGAATTGGTTCGAAATACTTTAAAATATTTTGAAATTATTTATGATTAAAACTTAATTTTACACTTAAGTAAGGATCAAAAAATGATTTTTGAAATATTTGGAGTAATGTTTTGATATTCGAATAGTTATATCGAATATACTTAGAAAATCATTTGGAAAATCTTAAAATTCATTTAACTTAATTTGTTATATCGAAATATTAAAATGTTTCAACAATCTCCCCCTTTTTGATATAACAAAATTTAAGATTTTTGAAATCAAGTTTTGAAATTACTCCCCCTTACTTTAACACTTCTTCAATTTATCATGTAAAACATTAAACACTTATTCTTCTCCCCCTTTTGTTAAATCAAAAAGACATTGTAAAACAGGTTTTGAAAATCATTTAGCCAATTGATTTATTAATTATAAGCTTAAGCTGCTAAGATCACAATCAAAAGAGAGGTTAGCCATTAGTTTCAGAAATCAATATTCATAAATAAGTGTATGGCAAAATTGGTCATATTGCTAATGATAATGTAAATAATGCAGAAATGTATAAAACACACAATATAAGTCCACACCATTCATATATCCAAATCCACAAATCAAACAAATCAAAATGTTGAAACAATATTCATTTTGTTCAAAGTTTTAAAGCTAAACATAAAATCAAGCATCCGGATCGGTAGGAGGAAAACGGGCTCGCATAGCGGCCATCTCGTGTGTGAGTTCATTTATACGAGCGTTGGTTGATTCATTGTTTGCACGCATCTCCCAAAGAATCTCTAATTGTGAGCTCCCTTGTGGATAAATGAGACTCTATAGAGGAAAAAACGCGAGTCCATGGTAGCGTATCGGAAATCGAATGTCTCCATAAAGGATTGAAATATGGAGGCATTTGATGCGTTTGTTGTGCTTGCTCCTCGGGCTGCTCTTCGGGTAGTTCAGGTTCTTCTTCAGCTTCATCAATATCCCTCATTAATTGGTCAAACTCGGGATCTTCGTCAGCTTCGGGTGGCTTGTGAAGAGCTAGCTCCCGGAGTAGAAGAACGAACCCATTCACCGGTTTCTTTGTCCTTACCCATCCCGCTCTCGTTAAGGAAAGAAGATTTATTTGTTTCTTAAGAGGAAAAACGGCATCTAGACCGACTCTAAGCCCAGCTTTGGAAAACAGATTACTCAAAAAGCAACCGTAAACTAGAGATGAACAGTGTTTCTTGTTAGGAACAGATTTACGGTTTCAACAATTTCAGCAAAAATAATCTGAGTAGGTTAATTTTAATACGGTTTTCGAAACAATGTAACCACCAAAGATCCAAAGCTCTAAGAGTAGAATAACGACCTCCGGATGGTCGAAACCACCAAGAAATCATTAGATGAAGAAACGCTCATGTAGGTCTAAGACACTCGCACTATCTCTTCTTTTATAACGAGAACCTAAGATTTGTTTTTTCATTCGAAATACCATCATTATCTAATCCAAAAGTATTGGCTATATATGCCGGGTCAATATATAAGAATTGTCCTAGAAGGTAGGAACGAATTCCTATGGTTTCGGTTTCAGCTTGGTTTTTAACACTACGACATTAGAGTAGAATATACACAGTTGATGGTAAACGATGGGTTCAAGATCAAATAGTTTATCAATTTCCATTCTTGTAAAATGGGAAGATATTTAAAATTGATAGCTAACATAGCTTGACGAGAAGGAATACGTTCTTCCCAGATTTTGTAAGAATCGAAATACTGATAATACCAATATCGGTGATTTCTAGACCCAGGATGATTGAAACACGAATTTTGGATAGTCAAGTTAGGATCAGTGGATTGGGATTAGAATTGGAATAGAATGAGGATTTGGAGGTGGATTTGGTTGACGACTGGAACGACTAGATGAAGACCTAGGACGTTTAGGATTTGACATGTGAAGGAAATCGGAATAGATATAATAACCTGCAATTTTAAAACAAGTGTATGCAATTCAATTAATCCCAAACTCAAATGAGTCCTCAATATTTCAAGATTCTCTAAATCAATCCTAATGGGCAAAGTTTTTGAAAAACTTTTGAAAAATATGGTTTGAGAAACAATATATGTATGGTTTTTCATAACAACAATATATTTTGATCAAACACAATAATTTGAAAATAACAATTTTTTTTTATTATTTCGAAATTTTTTTTTTAAAAAAAAAATTTGAAAAATTCTTGTGTCTTTGATGAAATTAGTTGTAACATCTAGTTTCTAATCACTAATAATCAATGCCCGATCACTATTTCAACCTAGAACTATTGAAACTAATCCTATGTTCAAAAATAATGAAAAAAAAAAGAGTTTAGAAAAATTTACCTTGAAATATGAAGATTGAGGGGATTTAGATGTTGTTTGCACGATTTTAATGATTCCAGGTTTGGAAGATGATTTATGAAGCAAATTCCGATTAATATGTTGATTTGAGGCAAAAATGGAGATTTAGGGGTTTAGAGGGTGAGAACGGCGAAGAGAGAGAGGAAGAGGGTTTTTGGAGAGTTTGGGGTTATTCTGCCCGATTTTAGCAGAACCCCAGGGGTATCGATTCCCTGTGGGGGGAATCGGTTCCCCTTCAAAAGGGGAATCGGTTCCCTCATGGGGGGGATCGATTCCCTCTGCACCAAAATGCTAAAATCTTATGGTCGGAACACCCGATTCATCAAATCCATGAAAGTTGCAGGAGCGTTCGTCAAACCAAAAGGCATCACTAAAAATTATAATGACCATATCTAGTGCGAATGGCCGTTTTTGCAACATCAGATCCTTTAACTTTCAATTGATAATACCCCGAACAAAGATCAATTTTAGAGAATATAGTAGCTCCTCGCAATTGATCAAATAAGTCATCAATCCTGGGTAGTGGGTATTTCTTGACCGTCATCTTGTTCAATTTCCGATAGTCAATACATAATCTTAGCGACCCATCCTTCTTTTTCACGAACAGAACTGGAGCTCCCCATGGTGAAGTACTATGTCGGATAAATCCTCGATCGAATAATTCTTGCAATTGGACTTTCTCCTTAAGTTCCTTTGGAGCCATACGATAAGGTGCCATAGAAATAGGTGAAGATCCCGGATAAGTCTCAATCTCGAACTCTACCTCTCTATCAGGAGGTAACCCAGGCAACTCCTCCGGAAAAAAAACATCAGGAAACTCGCTAACTGTACGAATCTCCTCGATCGTGGACAATGCACCTTTGGTGTTCAAAATACAAGCAATGAATGTCTCATATCCCTTCCGGATCTTCAGAATAGCCCGCTTGTATTCGCATCAAGCTTTACCTTGTTTATTCAACCAATCCATTCCAAGAATTAGATCGAACTCCTCTAAAGGAAGCTCCATAAGATCAGCGAGAAAAATTTCTCCCTGAACCTCGAGAGGACAACGGAATACTTTATTCACTAATACCGCTTGCCCTACTGGACTTGTAACTGTAACAGTATTTTCAGTGTTCTCGATCGGAATCTGAGGTTTCGAGATACTGAGCTCGATCATAGGAGTGAGTGGAGCCATTGTCCAATAATGCAAAGTATAGAGTAGAATAAATGTAAATGTACCTGCAATACCTCAGGCTTATCTCTGTCATCACGACGTCTAGTGGCATAAACCAAAGCTGGTTGTCTAGCCTCAGAACTGTTGGCCCTCTCTTTTGTTGAGGTCGGCTCTACTGTCTGTCCTGGACGCTGATCCTCGAGTCTTTCCTTGACTACGATCTCTAATTGGGGTGTACTGTAGTCTGCGAACGCACAGGAGTTTGGGTAGCGGTCTGCTCAAACGAAGCTAGCTGAGGACAATCCATCCGATAATGACCACTAGATCCACTTATAGCAAAGATCATCTTCTTACGAAACACAATACTCTGATATGATACCCCGACAGCTAAAGGTGAGGATGCTGCAGGCCTGAAACGTGTATTGCTTCTCTGAGGGCCAAAGTACGAGTCTCTTCCCGGACTGTGCTGATGACTCAACGCCTGAAAATTTCTTAGATCGTTCTTGATCAACACGCTCTCTACCAGAAGCTAAAACCTCAACCTCTTCCGCATCTTTGGCTCTGCCCACCAGCACATCAAATATCTCATCCTGATGGGTTAACTTGCCTACGCAGCTCGTATCTGAGTCCAAGGGCAAATTTACGACATCGATCTCTCTCCGTAGGTACCATACTGAATCCATACTTCAACAACTTCAAGAACTCGATCTCATACTCAGAAACAGTCATGTCTCTCTGAACCAAGTCTTGAAACTATTGTGTCTCTGAGTAAGTAGCGCTCTCCCAGAAAACGACTCCGAAGCGATCCTTAAAGAAATTCCAGGTCAAATGATCGGTAGGAACACTACTGGTCACTGACTCCCACCAGTGTAGGCATTGCCATCTAACATCGCACAGCACCCTGATATCTTAGTTGAGTCTAAACCCAACTGATCCATGCGTCTCTTTGTATTCTGAAGCCAATCCTCAGCTTCAGTAGGAGCTCTACCAATCTGTCCCCCAAAAGTTCTAACTCCATTGGCAATCAAAGTCTGCGAAATAGGAACCTCAGATACAACACCAGTAGCTCTGACTGCTCCTTGTATTAACTGTAGAAATTGTTTACCAAAATTCTCATCCAAAGCAACTCCGGTAGACTCTGACTCAATATCGGTCGCTCCTATGATCGGTGTAGTCATGCCAATACCAGCGGCAGGAGGCAGATTCGTTGGGGTCGTAGGAGCAGGATCACCTATCGGAGATGGTGGATCTACCCGTATCTCATCAATCGGATCTGTAAATCTAGCCACTCGACCTCGTCCACGGCTAGTTCAACGACCACGTCTAGCACTCATTTTGATAGATCTCAAGTTTACTACAGAAGATAAAACTTAGGGTTAGATAAGCACTTGGAGTCTCGAACACAATTTAAAAATCTTAATAATTTTGTGACATGGCCTTAGTAACTCGTTTTGTAAAATATTTCAAAACCGTATTTTCAATGTGGACTCATACACAGTCCGAGGGTTAAAAACCAAAAGCTCTGATACCAATAAATGTAACCCCCTTGACCCGGCCTATGCGTTTCGACTAAGTCTAGTGGATCACATTATGATTATTAAAGACATTTTCCGAAACCGTTATTCTATCAATATAAAATCACATTATAAATAACATAAAATTATAAACAAATTATACTATCAAAATCCAACTCGTAAATATAGTACCAATAAATAAAAATTTAATTTAAAACATGTCTTCAAATTCAAAATCACAATAAACTGAGCAGTAATAGCAAAAGAGTCATCATTATAAAATCTGATATTTTAAAATAAGGTTCATGTCACCAAAATAAAGTCAACTTGCAAGATAAAAACATTACAATCTGATTTACTTCAAGAGATATGTTGATCCTCCAAGTGCTCGAACCGAGGTATCTAACCAACAGTATCTGAAAGGGGAAAAACATTTTCGAAAGGTGAGCTAGGCTCAGTGTGTCCCAACATTTCCATAAAATCACAATAGGTACATTAACAAATCATAGTCCAGAATCTCACAAATTCATAAAAGAGTTTAACTTTTGAAAATCATAGTTTAAACCCTTTCTGGTACCATCAGTAGTTCCCAAAATTATTTTCCATATAGTACTTTATGCACATAACAAAAAGAAAGCCGACTTAAGGATAGGCTATGAAGCTTGTATCCTTAAGCCCAAGTCAATAAGTCCATATAGCTTACCCTAAGCACACAGCAAAGGAAACCGACCTAATGAAATATCTTGGGGCCCTCAGAGTCACATTAGGCCCAATAGCTTGATCAGAGCTATTCCATCGTAATTCAATTCCAAAATTCAATTGCACCGTGACATAAATTCCATAAATCCAAAAACATGGTAATCATATACCATTTAAAGACAAAAATTAGATCGCAACCATATTCCATAAATTGTCACATTAAATTGGTGCATCCATAAAACAATAACCAATGAATTCGGTGTACCATATTAAAACCAATGAAACAGTTCAGTATAAGTAGGGAACACACCTCGACAATAAGTTCAAATAGCAATCTACTGATTGTGGTTTCACCACGCTGCTACAGTTTTCGAACCTATTTTACAATAACACTATTACTTATGAGTAATAAATATATCTCTAAAATCATAAATTTACGGGTCTTACGGGTGAATACTGGCACACGTGGTTTAACTGATCTAAAAGAGCTGGGCCGAGCTGTCGAACGATCTGGAGAGTCTCTTGTACCTTCAAACAATAATAATTTATCAGTCCCAAATCCTATTTAATTGTTCAAAGCTAAACTTCTTAAGTATAAGCATTTTTCGGGTTTGACTATCAATTGGGGTATTTCGAGTCTGAATTTGGCCAAACGGATTGCGGAATCGGAATCAGGACGTCGAAAAACATAAAGTATGACTTTCTGAAAATTCAAATTATTGGTCAAAGTCAAAGTCAACCACTTTGACCGTCGATTTGGAGGCTTTCGGGTTCGAATTTGACGAAACGGACCACGGAAACAGATTCGACACGTTGAAAACTATCAGGATAGGTATACTCGGAAAAGATTAACGATCGTTTAATAGCCGGTCAAAGCCGGTCAAAGTTCTGGTCAAAGGAGGTCAACAAACTGTTGAACATTTTACACAAATAGCACCCTTTTAAAATAATTACCAAAATAGCACCATTTCAAATTAATTACCAGAATAGCACCAAAACCGAATTATTTACCAGATTAGCACCAAAACCGAATTATTTACCATAATAGCACCGATCAACGGTCAACGATCGGGTCGGATCAACAGGTCGGGTCGTGATCGGTCAAACCGGTCAAACCCTTAAGAAAATCGGTTGAACCGGTCACTCACTCGCCCTACGGCGACGCGTGTGGCGCGTGAGGTGTCCTCCGGGGCTCTAAAAATTACGGAAAAATTTCTAAAAATTATTTTGAGCGTTTTCGAGATACTTACAAAGCTCGGCTCAAATTTTTGAACGGCAGAGAGCTCGAATTCATCAAATCGGGAAGTTTGACCGGTTCACCTCCCCACGCGCCGCCGCCGCCGGAGAAAAAGGAGAACACCGGTGGACTTGGAACGGCACAAGGAACACGATGGTGCGGGAGGTGTCATAAACGGAGCAACGATCAGCGATGAATTTAAGATTTTCTCAGCGATAGAGCTAATAAAAACGACGATACTTTGACTGTAAATTCCCGACGTTTGGCCGCGTTTCGCTTCAATTAATTTGAAGGGTTTGTTCCTCGCTCGATGATGAACACAACGGTGGTTTCAAAACAACGATCAGAATTCGGACGGCGTTGGAATCGAGTTTGGAAGTTGTGTGCATGAGAAAGAATTTGTGAAATTGATTTCTGTTTTTCAAAACAGAAATCACGCATATAACAATTGCCTGCCGACACTCCAAGGTTAAATTCAGGATTTGGTCCCTGAATTTTCTTTAACTTTAAAACAAGCTCCAAGTTTTAAAATCTTTCAATTTAATCCCAATTTTCGCCAAATTTTCACAATTAAACCCTCCAATTTCAATTAAATATTATTTTGAAAATCGGGTTGTTACATTACCTCTGCCTGCATAATGTTTGATTGTAGAATTCAGTAGTTGTAAATAGGAAAAAGTGGCAGTTGGCAGAGAATTGTTGACACACACTGACTTCTTCTGTATGTGTCTAGTAATGCATAGGTTGATTGCAATGACTAGTTAAAGTCGATCATCCATGTTCACATGTTAATCATGCTTTGACTTTGTTCTAACTAATTAAGAGTAGTGGGACTAGTTATAGTTTTGTGATGGTTGCAATGGTGAGTTTGGTTATCATTACGGAAAAATGCTAACAATGTTTGAATTCATAACCCTTCCCAGCAGCTGCACTTTATGGTGCTGGGTTTCAATGAATTCTTTTCTTTCCCTACTCTTAAGCAGCTTGTTTTCTTAGAATGGAAATTAGATAGATCCAAAAATAGGTGCTAAAAAAAGTCCTCATTATGCAGGCCAAGAATGAAAGCAAAGCTCGAGGAGTGTAATGGAGGGATGAAAATGCTTTCTCTCTGAGACAGAATATTTGGCTTGATGGTCATGTATATCATGATATTTGGGAATACGGCCTGTTGAAACCTGGTTGTTGGTGCTGTTCTGTGCACCATTATTTGTCCAATATTTGTATAGGACTCATTTCCCCATTAGCTTATACCTTGCTTTTGACCTCTTTTTGAAAGAGTGCTCGTTGATTATGTAGCTGGTTTACTTTCTTGTCTTATATATTCTGTTATATGTGTTGTGCTTGTGTATGCAAAATTAATGATCCTGTGCAAATTCTTAAAGTCTTGTAAAATACACAATTTTTAGAACCCCAGTAGTGTTCCTCCTGCAACATCAAGGCTTTCACCCCTCCCTCATGAACCATATGACCGTGGTGCAACTGTAGATATTCCTCTTGATTCTGCCAAGGTATCCTAAAAGTTTCCGTATGTTGAATGGATGGCTGTCTTGTTTGTGGATATTATGTTTAAGAAAAAGACTTCTTTTGACATTTTTGTCTAATTGAATCTAGGATTTAGAAGCGAGAGAGAAGGAACTTAAAGCAAAAGAGGCTGAATTGAATAAGCGGGAACAGGTAATTTGTTGCCATCTGTTTGCACTCGGATGAGGCTTGCTGATGAATAATTAATCTGGTGCTTCCAATTTATGGCTTGCAGTATTTGGTATCATTTGTGAAGTTATCCCTTTTGCACTGACGTTCCAAACATACACATTTCTGATGTAATGTAATTATTGCTATCTGGGCACAAACAATGAAAACTCTAGTTTTCTCGGTTTCTGATTCATATTTCAGCTTAATTGTTTTATCTGTCTAAATGCTTGTGAAATATCTGAATGCTGAAGTCTTTTCTTTTCGTTAAGAAAATTCTAAATTATGCAATGACTTGATCCTTGAATGTTCAGACGCAATATGTAACTGTATTATCTGTAAGGTGGTTTTGAAATTTACTTGCTTTTAGAATAAATTGTGCTTATAGTAACTGAGTGTTATCGTTATGTTTTGCAGGAATTGAAAAGGAAGGAGGATGCAATAGCACGAGGTAGGTTCTTCGTTTTTTTCCTTCCTTTTATCTTGATGACTTGACAAGCTTCTGCATTACCAGGTAAGCTTGATTTTGACATATGTTCTTGCCTTCTTCTTGGTATCTGGAATTGTAATAGAGGTGAAAAATTGGCCACCATTTTTTCCTATTATCCATCATGATATTGCAAATGAAATACCAATCCACCTACAAAAGATGCAGTATGTTGCTTTCACAACATTTTTAGGTGAGTTCAAGTGCAGGTTTTTCTGTTTCTTTCTTTCATCACAATGTTACTCTTATTATCCATAATCATATTGCAAATGAATACCAATCCGCCTAAAAGAGATGCATGCAGTATGTTGCTCCTATTGTCCATCATTATATTTCTTTCTTTCTTTTGGTACATATAAGCCTTTTGTGAATCTTGCAATTTCAAAAGGTAAATTGTATTGGTTGTAATTTACATTTCCAGTTCATGTCTTGAAAAATGCTTATGTTGCCAATTTCTTATTGTGACCAATGCTGACTTCAGTCTAATGTTTTCTTGACATGGAAGGTTTGGTTCTTTGTCTTTTTTGGAATATAGTAGCTGTTACTACAGCTTGGGTCAAAGGAGAAGGTGAGTTTTGGAAGTTAGTATTCCCCTATCATTAAGTGGTTAATTTCTATTTTGTCTTCTTAGTGGGAGCTTATATCTTATTCCAGGTCCAACAATTTGGTTTCTTTCCATTATATATTTCATATCTGGGGTCCCTGGTGGCTATGTATTGTGGTATCGCCCTCTCTATCGTGCTATGAGGTATACTTTTGGGTTATTCCTTATTTCATTTACAAGTACCTAAAAACTGTATCTGTCCAATTATTGCTTAAGAAATTATAGTACTTGTGGTTATTTCTACTGTCTCGAGTTCAATGATAATAAATGAAAGCTTTTATTGTAAGCCTTAATCTTATCTCACGTCTCTATGTTCCTTTCATTTACAGGACTGATAGTGCATTCAGCTTTGGACGGTTTTTTTGTTTTACATGGTATGCTTCTTGCTTCCTTGCTGTAATTGTTACATATTCATGGGAGATATGCTAGAAAGCTCGTCATTTATTACTCTTGTCTTCTTCCTAGCAGTTGCATATTGGCTTTTGCATCTTTGCTTCAGTTGCTCCCCCAATTATTTTCAAGGGAAAATCCCTTGCGTAAGTTCGTTATAACTTTTTCCTCCCTAGAGGATTTTGAATGTTACGGTTTCTTTTTTGTTTAACTTTTTTTATAGAGAAGATAACAACTTTTTAGAGAGTGGTTGGTAATCTGTAGCTGATGGTGTCTTCATGATGCAGAGGTATTTTGCCTGCAATTGATCTCATTGGCGGTTCAAGTGCTTTCGTGGGGGTAGGTTCCAAACTATGAGGATGCTTTGCCCGCAATTGTTGTTTTTGGTTTTACTATTCATTCGTCTCTGAGAAGGCTTGACATTGGCTGCATCATTTTGACCTGCAGATATTCTACTTCATCGGTTTCGGATTTTTTTGCATCGAATCATTACTGAGCATCTGGGTTATTCAGGTCACAAATCCCTAGTCTTTCATGACCTTTTCAGTGAAACTGCTTCATTCTGTTTTCTCCTAAAACCTTTGGTGTTCTCTATTGAATTTGCAGCAAGTTTACATGTATTTCCGAGGTAGTGGTAAAGCTGATGAGATGAAGCAAGAGGCTGCAAGAAGAACAGTGGCAGCGGCATTCTGATAGTGTATGGAGGCCATCGCATAAAGATGGTATTTGCCGGTGGTGGGCTTGGATCATGTCTGATGAATTACAATGTACTTGAATTGCTTCTTCCCACACAATTTTCTGGCTGGCTGGCTGGCTTGTCTAATCATTTTATTGATATGTTGTTTAAATATATATACATATACATATACATTCATGAATGAAGAATGTTGAAGAAAACAGATTAAAGTTGGACACAATGACATAAAAATTTGTGGATAGCAAGGTTTAGCAGTTGTGATGCCCATATTCCAGTGCTTTTCATGATAGAAGGATACTTGAGCTTAATCTCTGCTTCCCAATATGATAAACGAAGAACAAACTCGGAGCTAATAGTTCAAACCTGGAAACGATTTTCCATAATTCATTTTCTTCTTAGCTGGGAGTTCTCTTCACTCCCATTATTAGTTTCAAAGGTTACAGTGACGTATTAAAATTGATATTCTCGAATTCCGACTGTCCCAATTAACCAGGTAAAAATACCAAGAGGTAAGACAATTTGGTTGAAGTTATGGAAGGGGTATTGTGGTAAAAAAGAAAATGTGAACATTGAAACATTAAAACAATGCTTAGTCTCCCTTCTTCAGAACCAGCGCCTGAAAACAATTCTCATGCTTCTCCGGATAAACTGAGTAGTTGAAATGGTTCTTTTCACATGACGAGTAACAACTAAGCCCACTTCTATCCCCTTCCATTTAAAACATCTCAACTCATTTCACCAAATGAAGAGATCCATCCTCATGGCAATGGGGTTAATATCTCAAAAAGGTAATGGAAACGGGCAGAGGGCAAGACCCTGCGGGTTGCTGCTGCTTTTGGCATTTGGGGCCACCATGCTTGCTAATTGCTATTATGGCGCTCCACAAACTCCGGGAGAGACGCATCTTCAACCTACTTCTCCAAGAGAGTGGCCGCCGCCTCATTTCTCTTCAGCTGTTGTTGCAGGTCGCTTCTCTGCACCAAACATGGCATGCTCTGGGCCTTTTTTTATTCAATCATAAACTACTAATGATATTTTGAGAGCTATCAGGGCTGTACATGATAACACTGTTTACTGTTGTTTTCGATCACAGAAACAAACCGAATACACCAAAGAACTGAAGAAGTAAGCTGAAGAGACTAAAGCAAAGATGAGCTCTTTCAGAGAGCAGAAAATGGAGGTGGATCTTAGGCTCTTGGAAATGCAATCTACAATTGATTCCCTTAAAGATGAGCAGAAGACCATGGAATCTGAACTCGAGGACAAACTAAATGAGATCAAACTGCTACGACTTAAAGAAATGGAGTCATCATGAACTCCTCACGTGACTGCTTTAATAGCAACTTTGAAGCAACAGGAGGCTGAAATCCAGGACTTGAACCAGCGCCTTCACTCTTCGGTTTGAGTTTGGTCATCAAATCGTCCGATAAATATAACGATTACAAAGGAAAAGACGGAGTTGAGACGCGAGGATGGTGGAGAGCATGAATCTTCCACATATGAAGTTGGTGATAATTCAACAAAAGGTCTGGAAGGAAATGAGACTAGATCAGGTTACCCTCAGGAAGAAGACAACAAAGAAAGTGCTGATAATGTAGATGAGAAAAACAGAATGTACATCAAAGGAGGAGGGCAACAGCAGAATCTGGAAAATGGAGAAACGAATCGTGCAAGAGCTACTGCAACATCTGATCAGATGGGCGAAAGCAAAAACAAAAGTAACTTTTCCGGGCAGCCTGGAAAACTTAAAAGCCCCCTCCAAGAAAGTGAGGTTCGAAAATTCCAACAGAATCATCAAGGTCGGGACAAACTGGAAACAAATGAGAGTAGTAGTAAGATTTCAAGCTTTGCAGAAGCAGAGAGATTTGGCAATTTAAGCACAACAGAGGGTAAAAGATGGAGATTAGCTGCTAGGAAGAGATTTCTAAATATGAAAAATTCTGAAATAGGAGTTGAAAGCAAAAGTAGAAGATTTTCAAAAGAACATGAAGATGCCATAAGAAGCATGGATGAGGGGGCGGAACCCGAAAAACAGAAGGGAATGGATCTAGCAAAAGCTAATTTGTTGAAGCATCAGAACTCTGAACCTGAGGACATTGACGACAGGAAAGACAGAAGAGAGAGCGTGGTTGAGGGAGAAAACACAATGTCAAACAACCAACATAGCTACGAGGCAAGACAAGTATCAGAAAACAGTAATTACACACATGATGTCAAGCAGCAGAAAATTGAAGAAACAACCGACAACAGCAGGTACATGAAGCAACAGAAGAAGAAAGCTGTCGAAATGGAGGCTGCAGTCACAAATAAACAAGCAGCATCAAATGATGACCCTTCCAGTGAATTTATGTCAGATTTGAATATAAACGAATAGATGCGGCTGAGACTGAGGTTTAGATAACACAACTTCCCAAGTGTCATGTCCTAGCATTCAGATGCCTGCATTGCTCTTAGATCAGTAATTAATTGTCCTTTCTTTAAGCAGTGAAGGCCATCATCTTTAGACTTTGGAAAAACCTAAAAGGCCAAATATGAGATTTTATGTTTTGGATTGGATATTTGGATATTCGAATAAAGTAACATTGCCAAGACATGGTTCAAATGTTCATTGTTGGTTTACTTTTAAGATATATGCTTAAAAAGTAATTTTCAATTGTCTGATTTTCTTCTTTTTTGTGAGTGTGCATGTGTGCACGCATGTGTTTTTCAAACAACCGCAGAAAATGGAACACTTGTTGCTAGACTAACTTTCCCATGACCAACCAACACTTACTCTCCCTGAGAATATTGCTCATGCACATCTCCAGTTTCCAGGCTTGGGACTAGGATGCAAAAACTAATCACCCATATATATATATATACTTCAAGACCCTTCTATTTATTATATCAAACCTATTATATCACATAACATTAAACAAAATTATTGATTTCTATATGCAATAGGGACCAAGTAAAATCAAGTTAACATGCACAAAAGCATAGTTCATTAACTTTTCCAAGTCATCAAAAGGTTTTGGGTCTCAAAACTGTTACATCCCATTACCAACAGGACAGGACAAGCCAATGAAACAGACTGTATGTTCTCTGATGAGAAGCTGACCTCCGAATTTACTCAGTAATCACTCTCTGAGGGAAAAAGAAAATAGCAAAGAAAAGATGATACCCAAGGACATGAAAATTCCAGCCACGCATTATCCATGCATTATTGTTAAAACTTAAAAAGTAAAGGCTTCAACCTCATTAATGTGCCGTTTCCACCACGTACTGCCACAAAAGAAAAATGAAAATGAAGGAAGAAGCCATAATACATGCACAACAATAATTTAAATCTGAAAGCATGCTTAGGCATTCTATCATGCTTTTAGAAACTGCTAAGCATCACATTATCAATTTTTTGTTAGATGCTAAATAAAACGGAGTCATCCCAGTAGAGACAATCAACAAGTGGATGAGTGATGGAGGACATTGACTGAACTTCGTCTTCAAAACAAAACACAATATGGCTTTTCCACAATAAAGTATAAATTATCCTGGTAGGCCCAAATCATGGATCTTGATGTTTATTAAAGGTAATACTATTCAAGGCTAAGGTGGTCACTTGACCTGAGAATTTGCATGACTGAATGGCCTTAAAAGACTTATAGTTGTAAAACTTGGCATTAAATAAACTTTTGCCAATTTAAAAATTGTAAAATATTATACAATATTGACAACCGGAAAGTACAAAGCACAAATATTTCCAAAAAAGTGAGAGTTAATTTATTCAACTACGCTCAGGTATCATGCAGACAGCAGCTAGAAGTTGAGATGCAATCATGCATAAGCCGGTAGAGAGTTATTTCATACCGGAACCACATTACTGGACATGACATCATTGCTTGGATGGTAATCCTAGACAGATTTCCTGATAAGAACAAACTTAGTTTGTGGGAGATGTCTCTCACAAGTTACTAACAAATTTGTGTTATTTTCTGATGAAGATTGGAAAAGAGAGATCATTTATTGATCTCTTTTTCTCACATTGAGTAGGCTGCAATAAAATTCTTCAACTCAGTACAATTCATAAACATGTTTGGGATTAGTCTAGTGAGTTCAGTTGTGTTCAGGCCTCACTGTAAAGTTGCAAAGTTGATCAAGTGAAGTTTTTAGATTCAGACTTCATGCTAAAGATGCAAAGTCTACTTCAGCATTCTCAACAAATTGAGCAAGCTCTTTGATTCAGAATTCATGGAATGCAACAGATTGAAGGGAATGATATCAAATTCACTGATGCTTATTAAAAATTGGACTTTAGGGTAAAACATACTTGTTCAATATCTGTTTCTTTCATTATAATCACATATACGTTGGATTGTTCCTTGACTTCAATCATATTCATGGAGAATAGAAAAGAAAATGCAGAGATTCAAATGTAATAACAACCAAAGTTCAGTATAAAGTACCTCTTCCTTCTTGCCTTTGCCTTTAGTGAAGAACTTGTATCCACTAAAGAAAAGCAGACCCCAACCAGATAAAGAGACGATGACAAACTGCACAACCATTAAAAAAACGTGAAGACAGATTCCACATTTATAACTTGTCTAATTCTCATTACATTCCGTTGATTCAGAAATAGTTCCCATCAATTTGTACATGGTAAAGTAGTAGGTAAAAGTATCAGATTGAATGCTGTGATGTAAAAGCTTCTCAAACTCAACAAAATTCTAACTTCAAATTAATGAAATGCAGCATTGAACATGGAGAGTAGACAGAATTTAAATTAGGTATAGAAAATCAATTAAACAAATAAAAAAATGTCAAAATCTGCAAGGTAAAAGAACAGGAACAAGGGTAAGAAATAACGAGGCAAAACTGAAATACAAGTATGAAAAGAAGCAAACTGACATGTTCTTCTTTCCATTTAGACGGGCTCATTGGATCCTGCCAACAATTAACCTTCGAAGGTCCATGGTGATCTGCAAAGCGCAAAAAATGTTGAGTTAAAACGTGATCTTTACTTCTAAAATTCTTTAGTTTCAATTAAGATCTAAGGTAAGTGAGATTAAATTACTCACACAAAACTTTACATCTATCGAAGGTAAATATAGAATTTGTAAAATATTAAAAAGGAAATCGGGAAAAAGGGTAAATGGAGAGAATACCAGCAGCGCCGGCAAGACCACGGCGAGGAATGAGAGAGGCAGCTTGAGAAGGAGCTGGTGATCGAGCTAGAGTAGATGCTCTACGACTTGCAGCCGCCAACAAAGTAGCCATCTTGGTAGTTGCTTTCTTCTTCTTTTCCTTTTTTTTTTTAATTTCCGGAAGAGGGAGAGAGCAGAAGGAAATCGTGGATACTGTTTTAACAAGGAGATGGGGGCACCAAATCAATCAGTTTATTTTGGAGAAATGGAACCTAAACGGTACCGTATTCCGCCCCTAAATCAATCGCTTATTCATGGGCCTAAAACTCGGAAGAAATAGCCCAAGTAACCAACATTTCACCAAAACAAAATCCCTTCATTTTTTTATTTATAATTATAATGTACAAAATAAATATTTTAATTTCTCAATACTTTTGCACAATAATGCTAGAAACTTAAAACTTTAAATTACACTTCGGTTATTTGAATAAACATAGTTAATCTTATCTTTCTTATAAAATAATCGATTCAATTTTTATAAATTTTTTCTTTAGATTAAAATTCAATGAGATCCAAAGAGATTATTTCTTCATCCATAAGATTACAAGTGCTTGCATCAATAGAAAGTTAGATTCTATTTAAACTACTCAATCTCAAATGATATCCACGTTGCTTAAAATTTAAACTAAACTTTAATCATTTTAATTTTAAATATTTGAATTATTTTGATTCAAACTGATGGGATGGATTTTACTAAATTGGGTCGGAAGAAGTTGTAATGTTTAGACTAGGGTAAACCATAAGGTTTTCTACTTAAACCGTTATTTTTATTTTGTTTTAGTATCTAAATTTTATTTTTTTGAAACATACTTAATGTTTAGTTTCGATTTTATTTTGGTATATGTCGTTAAAAACTTAACGGAACTAATCCATGTGACATTTTTTATAGGTAAATTATACCATTCATTACTCAACTATCTTTTATTTCTATTTTTGGTGACTGAAGTTTAAATTTTTTTATTTAATCACTGTAACTTATTTTATTAATATATGAGGGGTTTGTGATTTAGGGGTCTAATTTTTTAGCTTGAGTATAATTTTAATTTTTTTATTTTAATTATATATTAATAAAGTAATAATAAAAATATCATGTCACAAAATATTAATAAAATAAATCAGAGTAATTAAAATAGGAAGAATTTGAAAGTTGGGTAATTAAATTGAATTTTTTTAAAATTTTAATGACAAAATAGAGTGAGAAGATAGTTGAGTGATGAACAATATAATTTACTCATAAATAATGTCAAATACATCCATTTTGTTAAGTTTTAAACGTTATGACACAAAAATAAAATCTAAACTAAATATTAAGTATATTAAAAAAAATAAAATTTAAATATCAAAATAAAATAAAAGTAATAGTTTAGATATTAAAAGTGTAGTTTATTGGTGACATTTTTCATCATTTTATTGGACTTGAAATTTGGTCAAAGGGTTTAAGAGCACTCGATTGTTTCCTAATGGTAAAAATTAAAGGAAATAAAAATAAGATTTAAAGATTCAAACTTGAGTCTTAGAATTATAAACACGTTTTATTGATCGGTCAAGTTTAATACTTGGTTATAGTTTACCCTATTGAACATGGTTACTCGGGCAAAAGAAGAAGAAAAAGATGGTAACAATTTGGTTTGGAGCAGTAGAGAATGTACCCAATAATTCCATCAACTTGACTACCTTTTCAAGATACCAAATCTACAACTTTATCATTACTTCCACCGTCTCTCGTTCACTAGTAACAGTTTCAATTACAGCAGTAACATAATGATATGATTAATATTCCATGATTTCAACCATCTTTGTCACCAATATTTACTGTGGTTAATTATGATAACTTCTATACTTTACAGCAGTAACAGTTTAATTTCATTTCCTATGTTTTCTAACTCCATACTGTGCTGCCAAATTCAACATAAAGATAATATAGCATGGTCCTGCCAAATTCAGCAATATCTACAACACAACCCTTAAGCAACATGCTTAAGTTTAAGCACTATTTCGAGTCCCCTTGAACACCACCCCAATACCCTCAAATGAGAAAAGAATTCAACAACACAAACAGAAAACTTCAGATCAAGGAAAGAAGTGCTCAATGCCCGAAGCAGTGGAAGAAATTACACTTCTATGTAGCTCCAACACCTTCAACCTGCTGCTTAGCCAAGTATCTTTCCCTTCGTTCTTTCTACAATGCAGAATCGTATAGGATTGAATGTTTGAAAACATTTATAAAAAAACCCATTAACTTTAGGGTTGAATTCCTCACCCATTCATCTATAACGAGTCCTTCCCCAACTACATGCGGACCGGTGTCTTCTTGAGGCTTTTTGCGCGATTCAAGTGCAGCCTCGGCCTCGGCCAGTTGACGTCTAAGTTTTTCCAATGCCTTGAAAAGGGATAAAATACAATGGTCATTCAGGAATTAGGGAAGTTTTTTGGGAAATAGAAAAGGCAAGACTAGAAGTAAACAAGTCCTCCAATATTATGTTCGGATTACTTACAGGACAAGTACGTTCTGGATCGAGAAAAACGACAAGTAGAATCTGCTCAACTGAAACCTGATCCTTTTTCTCATAAAACTGCCCAAATTGTTATGCGACACATTTTCATTATTTGTGTAGCATGGCAAAACTATTAGACAAAAATTTAATACTGTGATCATATGATGCACATAACTGAGCGATTCATGATTAATTGTTTCTTCCTCATCCAAAATCACAATACCAAACGTCAATCTAAATGAGGATAAAGTATATATGAGACAACTTGCTCCATACTTTATGATGCATATGTTTCAGCAAATGAACATTCCATTAGTATTTAGCTTTGTTCAAGAATATATTTAAGCTCGAACCACATGCATTTATTCATTCAATTTTGCGCAAACACAAAGATGAAATGATGATAAAATACCATAATTTCACAAAGCTAGTTCACCAAATCATGCTGACAGCAATTTTGTTAACATCAAGAGTTGAGGCCAAATTTACCAGTTCTGGGACATAATCTGTTTCTCCTTTCACTTTTAAGCTCGTGATCTTGAACTTAACCCTGCTCTTCTTTTCTATTGGTTTCTCATTGTTCTCTGGAGGTTCCACAAACTTAAACACTGCTCGTCGGGAAAAGAACTCATTAAAATCCTAATCATCAGCATTCTGTCAGTCTCAAAAGTTAAGTTAATGCATTACCGGTTGCGATAAGACTTTCACCGGGAGCAAGTGTACCTTCCGGAGGTCGCATGTAGCAACTCTTTGGTGCAGTTGTTTGGAACTGTAGGATCAACAAGGTTCACTCATTAGATATTCTTAACGAATGTGGAACCCCATTAGCAACATGTTTTTACCACACCTTTGGACATCAATATCAAACATGGGTAACAAAATGAAAATTAGTAAGGGAATCCTCCTCACCTTGAACGCTACATGGGACTTGCTAGTGTTTTTAATGTCAATGGCACTCCTGACCTGTTTACCTGGTTCATCTAAAAAGCACGAGTTCAACGTCAAGCACACTAGGAAAACGATAGATCGTTGAAAAGTGAAAGCTTCCGACGAAGCACATGAATTATGAAATCCAAGTTATTGAACAAGCAAGTCTTAAGAACACAGCTGAAGATTTATTTGCAGCAAATAAAAGAGGAAACAATAGTATTATTACCATCAAGTTTTGATCAAATCTACCGGTTACTAGAAACAAAAATTGACCATTTCTACAAACGGTGAGGAAATAACTTACTAGCAATTAGCAAATCACTGTTTTACTCAAAATGCAATCAAAGGTAAGAAAGAATTTCACTTTTAGCAATTGAAATAAAAACCTTCCTTAATTAGCAATTAGCATTTAGAAATTACAATCTTCTCAAACTCAAATAGATATATCAGACGAAATAATGAAAGAAATGTAGAAAAATATCATCAATTTCAGAAACTTTAAGCAGAAGCTCAAGATCAAGCAAACAGCAAATAAATCAGTTAAAAAGGGTCCTAAGCAAGTGAACCATTATAGAAGAATCTACAGTTCAAGATAGTTGAGCAAAGAAGGAACTGATTTGATTTGCAATGAGTGAAAGGACCCCTTTCAATTCCACAAACTGATAAAACCATGCAATGGAAACCAAATCCTATTCTTAAGGGGCAAAAAGTTCACTCCTAAAAAACTCACATATAAAAGAAATCATATAAATAAACAATACATAACCAAAAAAACCCCACCCAAAGGGGGGGGGAATCCCAGTTAAAGGTAAGAAAACAACAGCAGATTCTTACAAGGAAAATACAACTTATTGGGAGGATCAAGCCTAAGTCTTCTTCGAGCAGGAAGCAAAGATTTGGCCATAAAAAACAGTGCATTTGTGGAAGTCACAGTTGATCTTTCACCAAGCTGACTACTTTGGCTCTGTTGCTGGTAAACATTGTCGTTGCCCATTGATGAAGATGAAGATGAAGATGAAGATGAAGAAGAGCCATTGCCACTGCTACTACTCGTCTGCCAAAATGGCATTCTACAAAGACTCCAAACTTTCTCTTCACCTGCAGATTTCTCCTCATCAACACCCATATATTTTTTTGGCTTTTCAGAAGAAGAAGAAGAAGTTGGATCTGTCTCTGTTTGCGGAGTTCAGTAGATAGACAGCAAATAAAAAGTAGAAAAAGGGTGGGACTTTGTTCGTAAATGGAAAAAAAACAATGGATGGGATTAATATTAAACTATGTTTGTATATCAGTTATGGCCATGGGGGTGTGCTTTGAGTTGTCAGTGTCACTGTTGTTGAAAACTCCTTAACATGTAATAACATATGCTTACAAAACATACGTGTTTTTGTTTTTGTTTCTCCATTAAACTTTGTTTTATTATCTTGGCAAAACTATACAAATCGTCACCTAACTTTTAGGGTACTTGCACTTTAATCGCTAAATTTTTAAAACTTCTAATATATTCACAGTTAAACTACACGAGACCACTAAACAATGGTCAAAAATCATTTTGATCACCAACATTTCAATTTAATCAATCAGACCATCCAACTATTTAAATACTTCAATCAAATCACCGGCCGTTAATTTTTAACAGAGGTGGTAACATGTCCATTAATACATCATATTTTTAACATTCAAAATCATCAGTATTCAAGTAGGGACTAAATTGTATATTTTCAAAGTATTTACACTGTTAGTATCGATATTTTGTAAACACGATTGTCTAAACGTAAAACTTTTAAAAAGAATCAAGTTTAATTTTTAAAGCATTGATCAAGTGATGCTTCCTATGTTAGATGAGAGTCTTTTAGTATTCAGGATGAAGTGAGATAGATTCTATTTTGATTATTTATTAAGTTATTTTTAATCAAAATATTATTATTATTAATTGATAATGAAATTAATGTTATGGTATTTAAATAAATTTATATAATAATAAATTCATTCATCATTATTTATATATTTTATTATTTTAGTTCTAGTTTTAACTAAAAATAATTTAATAATCTTTCAATAAGATGATGTTACATGTCATCATCCTATTATATTGCTTTTTTAGATAAATTCATTGTTATATATCCAAAGAGAAATAGCAAGCTGATACCAATATACAAGACATTACCAATATTTCAATCTATACATAACCGGGCATTCACTCTATTCAACCTATTAACCGATATTTTAATATATAATCGAGCATTCACTCTATTCAACCTATTAACCAATATTTCAATCTACACATAATCGAGCATTCACTCTATTCAACTTATCTATACATTTTCAATACTTGCTTTATAATTAAATCAAATTTAATACTTGCTTTATAATTAATATATCTGACCATTAACACCTAAAATATAGATTAGTTTATTGATAAAAATTAAAAATATAGAAGTAAAATTGAAGAGATTTAAACCTTATGTAAAGTAAAAACACACCTAACTATTAGACTAAATTTAATACTATACTTGATTCATGATTTATAATATTTTATATAAAAACTATTTTATAAGTAAAAATCAAAGGAAATAAAAGTAAAACTAAAGAAAATCAAACCTGGACATTAAAGTAAAATTAATTTATGATTTGTGTTCGTCTCGTGCGGGTTATAGCAACATATAACTGCTTCAATTCAGAGCACATAATGTTGTGTTGCTCCATTCATATACAACTCTCCATTGATTCTTTAAAGCTGACCAACCAAAAAGGTTGTACAATAACACATCCACTGAAATATAATGCACTTTTCATCTCATTTTTATTTTCTTATCAATAAAATGATTTATATAAAAAATACTGTTAATTATAAATAAAGTATAAAATTTGACTTAATGGTTAGTTGTATATACCTTGTGACTTAGATTCGAATAATTTTAATTCTCTTGGTCAGTTTTATATACAAGATAAATGTATTGTCATTAACAAATACTACTTGAATCTGTCGATCAGCTTTCGTTGGGACCCCAGCAGCTGAAGCACATGACAGTCCTGAGGGACTCCTCAACCTGTTTAAGCTTCTTGTCATTACTACTTTTACCAGATTTATCACTATTGGATTAAAGGCTCCTGAACTGCCTCTAACTTCTTTGAAGAACACCCCCATAGTCTTTGCAACTTGGTCTTTGATTGTGTTCCTCCAGCTCATCCTGAAAGAAAGAGGTTGGCCTTGCTTTGCCTACTGGTGCTACAAGGGGGAAGCTTCTAAATATTGCAACATAACGAAGGAAACTCAGAAAGGAACTGCCAATGTTCATGATTATCTTCATCATCCTTTGTTCATACTTTATTTTTGAAGGCTCAACACAGTCCTGGTCAATCTTTTCACAGAAGGAAGTCTATGAAGTGGAACCTGGTCCATTATAACCTCACATCGGGTATACAATTCTTCATAGAGCCTTGTGGACTGATATTCATTCGCCACAAGGACATTCTTGTGTCTAAAACAAAATTTTCACATTAAGGATATGAGAATTACAAAAGCTTGTCGCTTAATAGATTAACCACATATGCAAAGTATATTTAAAAATCAGACTTATTATTTTTAAAATCCATATGAACATTTATATCATATATAAAAATATGCCTAGTATGATAAATAGTTGAAATCCAAGATTACCGAACGTGGATTTTCCATCAAAATAGAAACCTTGAATATTAGAAACAAAAAATTCAAGATTGTGTAGCTCTCTAAAGTAAGCCTGAATAAAACAGACCATCTCATATACTCTTTTACCTAATCTTTCATGGTAGATGCAATTACGATTGAACCAGATTGCCCACGATGTCAATGTTAGTAATCTGCATTTAGTTTGACCCAACGTTTTATTTTAAAACAAAAAACTCTCTTAACGTTTGGCTAAATAATCATTTAACTCTTATATCTTTTTTTGTTGGCGGTGTATTTAGATTTCCAATGTTTCAATTTAGGGGGGGAATCTTATTTTAGAGTATTAATCGTGTTGATTAACATTTCATCCACGGATAATTTTTTTTATATTAAAATAAACGTTAGATGTCAAAATATTAAAAAAATAGTGACTATTTAATTAAACTTATGATTTTTTCCAATACGCCATTTACAAATTGAACCACCATTAGAAGAAGAAAGTCTACGCAGATGAAGGTTCATTAGTGTGGGCACAAATTTCTGCGATTATCTTCCACATTGTAATTTTTAATTTATGGGGAATATTAGAGTTTGATGTAGAAGTCCTCGAGTGGTTTGCTTTGTAAGTTGATGTAAACGTCTACTGTAAGGATTTAAATAGCAGTCCACTATATTAATAGTGTCTATTTTATAGCAGTAGCAGTGTCGTTGGAAACTATTATTGTATGACCGTAATAGCACCCGTTATATCCGCAATCACAATAAACGTAATGCAACGAAAAACACGATGGTAATCACAATTTAAATCCTCGATCTACGGGGTTTGTTCATTCAATCACAGGTTTCTAACACGAGTTTGTATGTTCAATTGGTTTCTTAAACACAATCTTAACGATTCTGTCAATGTTAGGAGGTCAACTTCAATCTTCAGGGGGGAGGGGGAAATGGAAAAAACGATTAAGGGTGATAGAAAAGAGGGAAAATTGTAATGTGCTCATGGATTTAATTCACCACCAAATTATCTAAGCAAAATAAAAAATATAGAAGAGAAAAGCGTCTTTGAGATGGAATCATAAGTGGTTTATGGTTAGAAGAATGTGGAAGGGGTGAATTGGTAAATTGTGTTTAGAGAGTAAGGAGAAAGAAAAAATAGACAATTTTACATAACGATTTATAGTGATTCAACTTCTCAGCTAAGGTAAAGTCTACCCAGCTACCTTAGCTTATCACTAAAGATTTTCTAACAAATTCACTAATTTGTTCTTTCTTTTTCACAGGATAAAGAGATAACTTTTACACTCCCTAACTTTTCAATAGGTAAGCTAGAACCAATACCCTTTACAAAAAAAAAGAAAGTAAATAAAAAAACCTCTTAAAGGTAGGGTGTTTACAAAATAAAGCTCACAAAAACACAATATTTACAATAGATTAGAAATAAATAGAAAAAAGTTATTCTCTTGTGTTTGAATGCTTGGATAAGTGTTTTGATCATTCTTCAAGTGTCTTGAATTTGTATTTATATGTTGGAATGAGGTTGTGGTTAGAGGTGCACAAAAAATCCAAATATTCGATTTTGTGCAAAAAATATCCGAAACCGGATTTGGGAAAAACCGTTTTTTTTAAACCGGATCGGATATTTTAAAACCGGATAGTATAATCGGTTTGGGAAAAAATTGGACGACCGGATTAAAAACCGGTTTGAAAAAAACCAGATAAAAACTGATTTTTTATCCGAAAAAAATCTGGTATGGGGTTTAAAAAATTGGATGACCGGATTTTTTACCGGATTAAAAACCGGTTACATCATCCGGCCCTCCAAACCGGTTATGATCCGAACCGGTTTTTTTATAAACCGATTTTTTGGCTTGGTGAAAAAACCGGATCGATTTTTATCCGATCCGGATTGGATTTAAATCCGGCTATGTGCATCTCTAGTTGTGGTCATTTCTAGCCGTTGGGATGTTTTCTCTGCAAAATAAAATTGCCCAGTACAAAAGTTATCGGACTCCTATAGGGAGTATCGATTCTATTTTTGTTATTTTTAAATAAAACTAGTCGTTACTAGTCGTTGAGTATGACGGTATCTATACTAAGCTTATAATATCGATACTATTAAGTAAAATATATCAGTGCCCCTTTAAGTATCGGTACTTATTTTGCATTCTTGAATTTGAACAATGCTAGTAGTATCGGTACTACCTAGAGGGTATCTATACTTCTCTTACCTAGGGTATCGATACCACATGAACAATGTTGGTATTGTTCATATAATATTGATACTATAAGAACATAATCGATACTACGTACGTTGAAAATCAGTTTTGTGCTCAAATTTACTTTTAGTGGACTTTAAATTATTTTTAAAAACTTCAAATAAATTCAATTAAAATCCAAAAATATTTTTCCTTAAATTCAAATAAAATGTGGTTAACACAAATTAATATTGAACGTTATTAAATGGAATAAGAAATGAACACAAGAAATGAACTATAAAATGTTTCACTATTTAACTAAGTTGAGAAATATCAACTTCGTCTGGGATTCTGAAGGTGTCTGCCGCACCAAATTTCCTGAACTCGTCTCCCCCATATCTGGAGTCGTCTTCTTCATCACTAACGTCATCATCTTCCTCACCGTTATGATGAGTCGATGAGGTACTATCATTCACGCTTTTCGACCGGCAATTTTGGGTTGCAAGCATGTTAACTTGTCCGAGGTGGGAAATTTCAACTACAACCGTATCATCATCTTTCGGTAGTGGTTGCTTCCATGGTTCCCCATCAATTCTCATGTATGTATGTTCAGCAGCACCTTTGTGAAACTCAAAGCGGATTCGGTGTGCCTAATTTCCACAGAAAAAAAATCATGATGTCCAAGATGAAAGGGCTTTGACTTCTAATTATGCCTGCCTTCTTTAGTTATTAGTTATTACCTGTGCCAGGCGAGTTCCATGTCCCTTTGGAGCCAGCAACACAAGCCCATGCCATGCATCTCTAAAACCAACTACTTCGAGAAGGCCATCATCTACAAAAGGTGGAGTTAAGTCTCTCTGTAAAGTCAATTGAGAAAAAAAAATCTATCAGGTTCATAAAAGCAAAGTTGGTTGATGTTCTCAACAGATAAATCATTGAAAATAGGAACTAACCTCGTTCTTCTTTCTGCCACTTGGTGTTCCCCAAGGATTTAGACCACCAGAAAAGCTGGGCAAGTTGAGGCATATGATCGACCTTATGCTGTTTAAATTGGAGAGGGGGCAGGGACACAAGGTAAAGATATTAGAATCATTCTTGGGTAACCAAGGGAAAGCCATATTAGGAAATGAAGCAGAAAAACCTGAAATAAGCACTATAATGGTTTCACTTAACAGAAAGATCTCTAATGATGTTTTCATTCCAACAATGCCAAGCATGAATCTTCTAATTAATAAAAACAAGGCATGGAATTTGAGAAGATTGATAAAAAAGACGTCTTTATTGCCCAAAACCATGAGAACAACATTATGTGTTGAGGATGTCGTTGAAGCTTTCAACAAGATGTGGGTTTGGAACTTAGAAGTTGGCATGTTCTAACAATCACTTCTTGGAACAGGTATTGTAATTTATAAAAAGAATTGCCATAGGCAGAAAAAGGATTCCTACAACTGAATTATGAGCTTTATATCTTGTCAGCACATGCTTCTCATGAGTTGTGATCAATGTTTTTACACATTTGAACCCTATTGCAATACTTTTCTCCTACATTATGTCATAACCAAGACTTTTGATATGAACAGATTGTTGTCTTTCACATATGACAAATATGAATAGTTATAACCAGCAAGCTGCTCTAGACCAACTGAAAGTTACCTCTGTGGTATGTGGAGATCTTGCCATTGACCATGTTTCTTCATGATTTTCACTTTTGCAAGCTGGGCAACATTCCTGTAGTTCAAGATCATAAATTTTCATTTTACTAAGAAAAGAGGAGAAATTATCAGGCCAGAGATGTTCTATAGCATCCAGCCTAATATCAGGACTTATAAGACTAATAGACATTTTCTGTACACATGCCATAATTCACTTCAAAATGAAAGGCTAAATTGAAATTTTAACACTGAAGGTGGTAGTACAATATGGAACATAATCAACATATCAGAATTCTATATTATAAATTCTTCTACTTTCAACCTTCCTGGTTTTTCTTTTGAATTTATATTTTATTTTCCGTTATCAAGAAATTCATTAGAGAAAAATAGCCAAGCTTCAATTAAAGGAAAATGCATGAAACCTGGATGTGAGCCTAATAGAAAATTTTAACACAAAGTAAAAAGGGCAACCAAGCTGCTCACTTTGAAGCAGGATGAAAAATAGAAGCAGCAAACCACCCTTGGGTACAGCCAAGCTTTGCATAAGTGCTCTGTTGGAAAGGTAGGGGAACATGAAAAACTTCAGTAACTGGAACATCTTTTTTATGAAGAACAAGTATCAAAGACAAGCAAGATCCAGGTATGATATACACATATACAGAAAAAACACAGATACAAATATGTATAAATTCCATAAAAAATGTACGTGTTATCAAACAACATAAAGCTAGAAGTAAATCATGTAAATTGCTTTAAAAAAAACCCGGATGATTTGACTGCAAGTGTCCTTGCATCAATCAAGCAAAGCAGATGTCATTATGACAGAATTATACCTGATTAACCAACTGGTTTTTAAAATTTTCAGGATGCAACTTTCGCTCAGAGTGAAAAGCATACGATACTTGAGCATCCATTCCTGTAGACAACATTACAACACTATCGATGAGATTAACAAATATTCAAATTGTCATGTTAAAACAAAGATGAGTGCACCAGATATCTAGAAGGTGAGAATAAGGAAATATGTTCTTTATGTTAGATTGCAAGATAATAATGAAGGTGTCAACTAGATTAGTAAAGTCTTTTAGTGGTTGTACCAAGCACCAGAGATTGAAATCTGCCTTTCACTTACAGGAAAATAGGGGGTAACTTTCCTTGTTTAGCCTGAAAAAGAGGATGCAAAAATGGGAAAGAAAGGCGACTGTATGATAGTCAGACTGATGTTGCTCTTACTCTTCAGTTTTAATGAAATACCCATGTTCAACACCTAAGTCCGATGCATATACAGACACGTATATGGGGATATGGTCCTTTTAGGATCATCCAAATACATAAAAAAAATTATAGAAAAAATATTGCTCAAACCCGTGTAGGAGACATATCCTTTTTCTGACACTTACATCCAAGTCCAAGTAACATAGTTATAGACAAACATTGCAAATAAAACAATAAGGTTAAAAACGTGTTTTTAGAATTTCAAAACAATTTCAACCAGATGTAAACTGGAACCAGACATATAAGGAAACCTTAAATTTGCCACAGTTTTTGTTCAATCATATCTTCAACAATATCATATATTCTTTACTGGATTGTTCAAATTCCATTAGGCAACAGAAAGTAAAAGGAATGGAAAGAGAAGTTAATTAATGATAGCAGAAAATCAATTGTACATTAAAGTATCATTATGGAAACAAATGTAGAGCCTCCACAATAATAAAATACTTTGTAAGAAAGAATATTATGATAGCTTTATTTTTACAAAATATACAGTTAAAATACTTAACCAGGGAAGTACTCTCACCCAAGCTGAAGTAATTCCAGAATCCCCCACGAAATGTATGGCAACCTGCCTGAGGAGCACAAACCTTCTATGTGAGGAGGCAATGCAATACAATACAAAAATGTTATGCTTCTTTACGCCTATTGCATAGCTTTTACAATACTTGATAATTAGGTAGAAAACTGGAAGTTAGACCAAAGGTGCAAGGGAAACTTATGTGCTAAAATATTCAATGGTATAAACAGAAAGAAGAATTAAAAAAAACATTTGAAGTCGGTAAAAGGTATTTAAAGTTTTCACTGTAATTTAGAAAAGATAGTTTAAAAAATGTACAAATTCTTGATCTCATAAAAACATAGACTAAGAGAAGGAAACGAATTTAAGAAGACAACGGAGGTAATGGTAGAATGTCTCACCATGTTTAGTTCATCTGTTGATGAGACACGATGAAATGCATGTAAAGAGTGTGGTAATTCCAGAGGTGCAATAGGGTCACATGAACCTTCCTTTGGAGCTCTCATCCTCATGAGAATATGCCAACTGAACCACAAAAATGCATCTATCAGTAAGAGAGTAACTATTCTGAAGTTCCTTATGTCAGTCAACCCTATAACTTGCCTGAAAAGAATAAGTTCCGATGTAAAATGGAAGGAGAATATATTCAGAAATAAGGCAGTTATGTAGTTTTAAATTTGGCTTGGATAGTTAAGTAGCAAGGGGTGCAAAATGCTTCTTAAAATTTTGGTCTCCCTAATAAGGATTGTAGAGAAAATGGTGTAAGAACTCAAAAGACGGGGAAAAAGGTTCTCTTGACAGTTTAGTTAAACAGGAACGAACTCTGTTTTTATATCTTATACCTATCCTAGATTTATTTTAAATTTTTTCTGTCCAAAAATTTACCATGCAATTTTCCCAGAACTTATTCCATTTATAAGTTACATCCGAAGGGTTGAAAATTAATAGATAATGGTTCTTCCTCACTGCCTACTTCCCAGCACAGTAGTGCAAGGTCAGAGGATTGATCGGTATGTTCTGCTTGTGAACATTTACACGATAACAACCAAGAGGAGATGAAGTATATTGCATCTCTAAAGGTTCATCACTTAGAAGAGGCGAAATACCAATTCACTGAAACTGGATGTTCAAAACACAATTTGGCAACATCAGCACTATGCCAAATCAGGGAGTTCCTCAGTTTACAAGTACACTTCGCCTCAAGCACGTGTGTGTGTGAAAGATGGAGAACAAGAGAGAGAGGAGTCATGACTCATGACAACAACATTACTTGTCTATTTTCATTTCCTTCGCTTTCTTTACTTGTTCCAAGAATAACAACACAGAGTTACGATCAGTCCCAGGATTCCTCTTTCCCTGTAATTTAGAAAGCAAGTTAGATAAACACTCGACAGCTCATAAATTTGATTGAGATTATCCATGATATAGAGACTTCTATAGCAGATGCATGTTGCCTACTGCAGTGTCAATCGAGAATCGGAAAACTTTCAACGAACTTTACAAATTTTACTGAAATGGAGGACTCCAGTTTTTTTTTATATATATATACTTTTGACTAAGAGTGTAAACTTAGTTCAGCTCCATAAAGGAAAAAACAAGTAATAGAACTTAGATAGACACCAAATACTACCAAGCCAATTAAGAGCATGTCCTGTGCATTAAAAAACGACAGCATAACCAATAATTCATTGTTGTAAGTAAGAAAACATATTAAAATAGTCAACACTCATTTTATAACTTGATTTTACGACTAAAAGCAAGAAAATTCTTACCCAGCCAAATGAAAAAGGCAGATTGTTTCCAGTTCCCAAAGGAACTGTAGCAATTGGAGGTGGATGTGGCAATTTAAGATCACAAACAACTCCCAGAAGCCAGCCAGCTGTCCCATCACCACCGGCAACCTAAATTTCAATGTAGATGTAAGGAATTAAAAAAAACAATAAAAGTAATAATAGCTAAACTGTTGGTCGCTGTTATTGATAGCCTCCTGTAAGATTGTAAAGTATCAGACTCAACTTACAATTATTCTTAATCTCTCGTGAATCTTTGTGGCAAATTCATCTTTTTCTTGCTTCAGCATTTCTAGTCTGGTGTAAACTCTGCAAAGCACCTTATCAGGGGCCTCTTCGCCCAAGTCGAAAATCTGAAATTAGTTACACAAAGATTAGCTCCAATTCAAGTATACAATATGCATTGTGAAACACAAAAGTTACCTGATGTTCATTGAGGATACTTTTATATGTATTAAGAAGATCGCCACCCAATTGACCACCACTTTTGGAGTTGATAAACACAAGCACTGGGAACTTTGGTGCTTCGGGAACATCAGCGAGCTGTGTTTCATCATTAAATATATATGCAGGAATATAAAAATCCTTCAAAAAGTCAGAGTCTGATTTAGATTCCGCCATTGTTGGGCCCAACTGCATCATAAAATGACCAAAGATCGTCAAAATCAAGGTACTACATAAAATTACAGGGGATAGAAACAAATATTTGAAAAACAAACAGTCTAGAAGAATTTGAATATTCGACCGTGATGGAACAAGGAAAAATCGATTAAAATCATAGACTTAAAAATGGCTTCTTTTCTAAAGGCCCCGCAGATAATATTTTCCAGCAGCTCTTTCAGTCAACAATAATAACAAAAGGTCGTTAAAAATAACAAAAGGATAAGAAGTTCAAAACAGAAAGAGAAGTCAACTCCCTCTAGATCATTATTCAAAACCAAAAAGATATTATGTTATGGCATATCATTTTGAATCCAGGCATTTCAGCAAACACGTAGGGCGTGAAACAACAAGGATCCAAAGCAATCGAGGTGAACAAGATAAGAATTAAGGAAAAATGAACTCAACCGAGCTTGGTAATTGTTGAACTGAAGCTTTGAAAGGCTTCTTCGCTGTTGGAGAATGCGCAAAAAACAGCACCAAGGAAACAGTAAAAACAACAGATCGGTAGCTTGCTAAATTTGAAACAAAGAAACGAAGAGCGATCGTTGTGAAAAGGAGCTGAATTTTGATTGAGAGAGAAAAAAGGCGAGATTAATGACCTGGGAAATGAATCAGAAAAGATCTGGCTTCGTACTTTCCTTCCTTGTTCCAAAGCGCAGACAGGGAAACGAAGAGGAAATTTCAAGATTTGGCACTAAAACGTGTGGGGGTAGAAAGCGAAGGAAAAGGCATTGAATCTTCTGTCGTTATGGGAAAGCAGCACCGTGATTCTCTGGTTGAATTATAACATAACATCCGGATGTCAGATCCATTTGGCAAATTTTTACTAGCCTCTTCAATGATTCGCTTTTATATATATATATATATATATATTTGGGCATGGTTTTCATAACCGGACCGGTTAACGAATCAGTTATACTATCGATTCATTGGTTAATCGGTCGAATCGATTCGACCGATGGAAGAACCGGACGACATCATAATTATTTAAAAAATTAAATAAAAATACCAAAAATATTTAATAAAAAATAATTTTTTATATCACAAGTCATATTCAAAGCAAGTCATAACATATATAAGTTAAAAACATAAAATCAAGTGAAATAAAATGATTCAAATTAACTAAAACATAATATTTAAGGTAAAACATATTAAATAATAAATATAATTATATAACTGTAATTAAAAAATAAATTTGGGGTTAAAAAATCATAACAAAATGATATTGTTTGGTTTATTTTTTTTTTAAAACAATCTACATTGTTAAAAACATAGAAGAGCATCCCAAAAGTCTAAAGAGTAAAAATATGAGAACAAAACAATCTCACATTGCTAAGAAACATAGAAGCGCATCACAACTAACTTCTATAAATAAAAGAGGTAATTTGACATTCAAAATCATGGAGCCTTTTGGTGAGCATTGAGTGAATTATTCTTTCACTTCAATCAAGCTCGAATTTTAGGCTTCAATCGAACTTCTAATTTTTTTTTTGAGTTCAAGTCTTTTTGAGTTCAAGTTTCAAAATTATATTTCGAGTTTGAGTTGAACTTGATAATTTTTAGCTTGTGAGTTTGAGTTGAGTTGAGCTTACTTTTAAAGTTTTCAAGTTCGAGTCGAGCTCAGCAATACTCGAGTTCAACTTGGCTCGTTTAACAAACGACGTTGTTTGGTTTAATTTTTTTTAGAAAAACAAAAATCCCGGTTTTTCCCGATTTTCAGCCGGTCCGGTTCGAATGATTCAGCGGTTCTGGCCGGTTCACTAATAGCGGTTCAACCGATTTAGATTGAACCGCACTAAATAACGGTTTCCGGTTAAACCGGTTGAACCGGTCGGTCCAGTCCGATTTTCAAAACAGAGTATTTGGGTAAACTTAAATTTTTAACCGTTAATGAACAAAATAAAAATAAAATATAATTTTAGGTATGATTTTTAAAGGAAAAAACTAGTTAAGTGACTAAACGAAAAAATGATAGTTAAAATAATAAATATATAATTTTCCTAAAATATTTCCACTTCCATCTCTTGTTCTCGGCTAATTTAGGATAATAATATTTATTTTATGTTTATTTATTTAAATATCACCCAACACAACTTTATTTAAAGAGAATAATATTTTATATAAATATGTGTTGTGTAAGAAGTATATTTTAAAAAAATGTTGTTTGTAACACATGTCTTTGCTGACCTGATAAATCTTTTAGATGAAATCACTAAAATAGAAAAATATGAATAACACGTTTAAAACATAAGAAAAACAATATAAATTTTATTAAAAAAAGAAATACAAGTACGTGTCGGACAACGGCATGCTTGTATATATATTATTTTAATCACTTAATGATTAAATATTTAAAAATATATATTTAAACCATTTGAGAAAATTTATAGCATATAAATAATGTAACTTTTAAAAAAAATAATGAACAAAATTCATTAATTTTGAGTTATTAAAATAATCCTTAAATTCAATTAAATTAATATCAGTACCGCAATCAAATAATTTTTATAGCTTATTACTAAAAACTATCTATTAATTAAAATAATTGTCACGTCATTTTATAATTTCTTAATTAATTTAAAGTGATTATTAATAGTACATATTTTAAAATTTCTTAATTATTTAATAATAAAAGTTCAAATTTATAATATCTAGTGTTCAAACTTACTTTTAAAATAATAATCCCTTTATAGTTACTATAAATCTATTAAAATATTTTAATTGATTCCCTTACTACTCACCATTGTATATCCTTTTTGCTTCTTTCCTCTTACTCTTCCTCACACATGCCTTGGGCATACAATAAACAAAAATTTCAACTCTAAATTATATCCGTTTTTTCTATTTTTAATTATTGGAGGAAACAATAAAAATTCAAATCATGAATTTCAACAACTACAATCCTACAGAAAGAATCTAATCGTATCAAAATTTCAAAAAAAAAAAAAAAAGATTTGAACTCAGCATGAAACGGAGAAGAAACATGACCAACTCATATCACAACCCACAATCGCAAGCAAGAGCAGTTCTGGACTTTTTTTTTTTTTTTGAAGAAAAAGTAAGAAAGAAGGAATATATATATATATTATGATTCCTTGTATAACTTATTCCATTACTTGAGGCCAAATTAATGGAAGAATTAGACTTTCTGGACGGAACAGTAACAAAACGGAAACCCTATAGAGTAAAGATGGAGTTTTATAAAAGAAACTTGGAAGCAGATGCAAATAATACACGAAAAGTAAAAAGGCTAATTAGTTGAAGATGGGAAATAGTAACCTGGTTTGATGCGAAACAGGAATTCCATTTACTTCTTCCACGTCGAGTGCTGTGTTCATGGAGATGATTCCGGTGTGAAAAGGGGGAATTGCCCATGTTTTTCAAATACGGATGAGTTTGTTGCTGCTTAATTTGGGTCCACCGCTCCAGTTGTTTTTGGCCAAGTTGTTTCTTCAACAAGGATGCTGTCTTCTTTTTTTTTTCTTTTTCTGGTTACGCCTCCACCGCAAGGCTACTCTCAATCTTAGGGGGTGGGAGGAACTTCTTAATTATTATTCAATTCCAAGGGTTTAGTATTGATTTCATGTCTACTTTCTAATAATTATCGTCTTAGGTTTACGTCTACAAGTTTCAAAAGTTCTATTTCAAACTTTGATTTTCTCGGCAATCGTTGTGGAATCAAATCATGGTCAGTTGTTAATTTGGGATGAAGAAAAAAAGCCTTTACGTCCACGTAAGCATAAAAGAGGAAATATTATTATAAGAATGGAAAATTATCGGATAAACCATATGGATAATCCTTTATATTTTTTTGTCTGGTCGCTTTTTATCATTGGTTAAAAGAAAAAGAGCGATCTTGATCCCTTATATTATTAGTCTGTTAAATTTTAATCTACCGACCATTAATTTTTGTTTATCTCTTAAGAGAAATATTATATGACAATTAAAAAAACTAAAATAAAATCCACGTATTTTTTTTTGCCCACTACCACCTCAACCTCCTACTCCTCTTCACTCCCTTTTCTTTGTTCTTCACATCCCATGCAAGACTAGCTCTCGTCCATGCAAGTAACAGTTAATTTTTAATTGGTATGTAACACTTACGTTAAGGAGTGAAAGAGAATTAATAGATGAGAGATTAAAATCGAATAAATTAATAACATAAAGAGATCAAAATTACTCTTTTTTAATTCCGTAACCAAAATCGATTAAACAAATAAAATAAAAATCATCCGTATAATTTACCTAAGATTATTTATAATTTAAGATTAAAACTTTTAACTGAAGTTTTTACCGTTAAATGAACACCGTGTAATTCACCTAAATTATTTATAGTTTAAGATTAAAACTTTTAACTGAAGTTTTTAGCGTTAAACGGACTGGTGTCCAAATCCGTGTGTATTCGATTCAACACATTCCATATTGATTATAATCATTAATTTTATTTTTCGGCTTGCAAACAATAGGGGCCAACTTGGACTTTCTCTTGGAAAATATGGGTGGCTTGAACGGACGAATGATTCTTTTTCTAAGCAAGAGAAATAAAGGCTAATAATAATATGGAAAAGTTGTTAGACTTCCACGTTTAGACTAGACCCGGTAAATTTGATTTGAACTCTATTGTTCGAACCGATTTATTCGAATCGAGATTCGATATAGACACGAATAGAATGATTTTAAACTGATTCGAAACTCAAAATAACTCGAATCGAATCGAAACCAATCTGAATTTTAATTGGACCAAAAGCAATTTGGAACGAAAGCAACTCGAATCGAAAGCAACCTGAACCCAAAAGTAACCTGAACCGAAAAATCAGAATCGAAAGCAACACGAATTTAATTTACCCATATTTGATCTGAACAGGACTTCGACTTGATTTTAACCCGATAATCGAGTCTAAGTGAATGAATAATTTGTTTATTATTATTATTATTATATATTTTTAGCGTTGATAAATAGTAAAATGATGTATGTTTTATTAATTCTCATTTTATATTATACTACTAGTTAATCACCACTTTTAATAATAGTTTAATGTTCAATATAATCTTTCCTCAATTAAAAGATTATCTCTATATCTAATGCAATAATTTCCAACTCAATTATCCAAAAAATAATAATTTTAACTCTAAATTTAGACTGTGATAATATATATTCACATAAAATTCTTGATTTTAAATATTTATTGATTCGATTGATTTAAACTAAAATTTCTATCTCCGAATTTGAGATGTGACAATATATATCGTATAAATTCTTGAATTATAAGTAATAAAGAGCAACATGAAAATTATGACAAAGAGAGATATTGGTTTACCTGAAAATCTAAAGGTTGACCCAAATTAAAATTGACCCGAATTTACTCGAAAATCAAATGATTGACACGAACCGAAACCAACCAATCTAATATTGACCCGATTCGATATTAACCCGACCTGAAAACCAACGTATCTAATTTTGACCTGACCCAAACTAAACCCCAACTAGATCTGATCTAACCCAAAACAAACCTAAATCGAATGCAGTCTAAAACCAAAATGACCTGACCCAAAATGACTCGATCGGACTTACCCGATTGCCACCTCTTTAGACTCCTCAATTTCTACTATTACCCGGTGTTTATTCGATTGGGTATACAAATCCAGTATCAGTGAAGAACAATCAACAGTCAGCTAGCTTGTAGGCTGTCGTTAACTTTGGTTCTACTTCATATCATTCATCTTCAAATTTGAATTTAGCAGTTGCAAGTGAGAATCAAGTGTCGATTTCTGCATCCAATTTGGGTTAGATTCAGAAGATGATACTTTAATTTCACACTAGACAATAGGGTTGTTAGGAGGACAACCAGGCATCCATGGGAGCACCTCAAGCATTGGTCCATCTTGTTGAAAGTATTAAAATGGTTTCAAGTTTGGTAACCAACTTTGAAAAAATGATTTTCAAAGTTTGGTAAATGTTTCTTTGAAAATGGTTTTCAAAGTTTGGTAAATGTTTCTTTGAAAAATAGTTTTTCAAAGTTTGGTAGATGTTTGTTGAAAAATGATAATGGATAATCACAATTAATCCCTAGGTTTTAGGGTATTTATAAGATTAAGTCCTTAAGTTTCAACTATAAATACCCTAGCTCATTTAGCTTCAAAATCATCCCAAAAATCATTTATTTCTCCCAATACTAGAGAGCTTTCTTGTGAGTAGTGAGTGTTTTGTAAACACCTATAAATTTTCTCTCTTAGTAAAAGATATGCAGCAGTCCGGAGATGTAAGCACAATTGGTTGAACTCCGTTATCAATTTCGGGTATTATTTTTCCGCTTTTATTTTGTATTCTCACTAATCCGGTTATAGGGAAATTACTTGTACTTGGTTTATTTCCCAACAACTGGTATCAGAGCTTTTGGGTTGTGAATTTTGTCAATTTTTTGCGAGGTTACTATTCGGGTTACTATTCATGTGAATAGTGAATTTTGTGAATAGTGAAATTCGGTCGGCAATACGAGTTTGTCGACGGAGGTGTTCTAATACACGGCGGTTCGTAAAAATTGTCAGAAACGATCCAAACGAAGCCAGATTCGAGTGGGAGCGATGGCTGCAGACGAAGGGAATGTGAAAATTGAAAAGTTCGATGGTGCGGACTTTGGATTTTGGAAGATGCAAATTGAAGATTTTCTGTACCAGAAAAATCTATATCAACCCCTCTCAGGAAAACAACCAGAGGGCATGAAGAATGAAGACTGGGCTCTTCTCGACAGATAAGCCCTCGGAGTTATCCGACTGACGTTATCCCGCAATGTTGCTTTCAACATAGCAAAGGAAAAGACTATGGCGGGTCTTATGACGACTCTCTCTCCAGTATGTATGAGAAGCCATCGGCCTCAAACAAAGTTCATTTGATGAGGCGATTATTCAATTTGCGGATGATGGAAGGGGCATCGGTGGCACAACACCTAAATGAACTCAACACAATCACAACCCAGTTGAGTTCAGTGGAAATTGAATTTGATGATGAAGTTCGAGCTTTAATTCTCTTATCATCTTTACCAGACAGTTGGAATGCTACTGTTACAGCAGTCAGTAGTTTGTCGGGAAACAACAAATTAAAATTCGACGATGTTCGGGATCTAGTACTGAGCGAAGAAATTCGACAGAGAGAATAGGGTGAAGCATCAACCTCCTCAGCCTTGCACACGGAGTCCAGAGGGATAACTTCAGAAAGAAATTCAAATCGTGGCAGATCGAAATCCAGAAGGGGAAAATCAAGAACATGAAATAAAGATTTTACCTGTTATAATTGCGGTAAGAAGGGCCACTTCAAAAGAGATTGCCGAGCACCGAAGAAAAATACCGGCGCACAGGAATCTGCCAACATGACGGAGAAGACAGGTGATGCCATGATTTTAAGCGTCAACAGTCTGATTGAATCATGGATTTTGGATTCAGGGGCATCTTTCCACTCCACGTCATGCCAAGAAATCATGGAGAACTATGTCAGTGGGGATTTTGGGAAGGTTCATCTTGCTGATGATGAAACCTTGAAGATCGTCGGAAAAGGAGACATCCGACTAAAGCTGCCAAACCAGACCACCTGGAAGCTGACAAGAGTTAGACATATTCTTGGTCTCAAAAGAAATTTGATTTCTGTAGGACAACTTGATGGAGAAGGATACAGTACAACCTTTTCAGGTTGTGAATGGAAGATTACCAAAGGAGCACTCGTCATTGCTCGTGGTAAGAAGACTGGTACTCTCTATGTAACCTCAAATTTAGAGAATATCATTGCAGTAGAATATGCTGATGGAAAATCAAAACTATGGCACCAAAGGCTTGGCCATATGAGCGAGAAATGGATGAAGACACTTTTGTCAAAGGGGAAGCTGCCGGATCTAAAGAATGTAGATGTCGGACTATGCGAGGATTGCATCTTTGGCAAACAAAAGAAAGTCAGCTTTGCAAAGATTAGTAAGACACCCAAGGCTGAAAAGTTAGAGTTAGTTCATACTGATGTATGGGGACCATCTCCAGTTCCATCTCTTACAGGCTCATTATATTATGTCACATTCATCGATGATTCTACAAGGAAGGTGTGAGTTTATTTTCTGAAGAAAAAATTAGAAGTCTTTGATACCTTCAGAAAATGAAAGGCCATGGTGGAAAATGAGAATGGTATGAAAGTCAAGCGGTTGAGGTCTGACAATGGAGGAGAGTACAAAATAGGAGATTTAGAGATTTTTGCGCAAACAATGGGATCAAGATGGAGACAACAGTTCCCATGACACCGCAGCAGAATGGCGTAGCAGAGCGCATGAACAGAACTCTGAATGAACGTGCCAGAAGCATGAGGATACATGCTGGATTGCCCAAATTTCTATGGGCTGAAGCTATTAACACTGCAGCTTACCTGATCAACCGTGGGCCCTCAGTTCCTTTGGATGGCAGAATACCAGAGGAAGTTTGGAGCAAGAAAGAAATAAACCTTTCACACTTAAGAGTGTTTGGTTGTATTTCTTATGTACATATAAACTCTGCTGAAAGAAGTAAACTTGATGCTAAGTCCAACAAATGTGCCTTTGTTGGTTACGGCGGTGATGAGTTCGGTTACCGGTTTTGGGACTATGAAAATCGGAAGATCATTAGAAGCAGAGATGTCATTTTCAATGAGAATGTGATGTACAAAGACAGGTCAACTGTAGAATCAAGCAACTCCAATACCAAAGCTGAAACAAAGGAATTTGCTGAGTTTGAGGAGATTTTTGGAAATGATGTTCAGATCAGTCCTGAAGCAGTTCAAGAAGAACCAGGCACACCGAAACTAAGACGCTCCTCCAGAATTCCTAAACCAACCCAACGGTATTCTCCTTCTTTGCACTACTTGTTGCTGACTGACAATGGTGAACCAGAGTGCTATGATGAAGCAATGCAAGTGGAGGATTCAGTCAAGTGGGAGTCTTCCATGAAAGATGAGATGGACTCTCTTTTGTCAAATCAGACGTGGGAATTAGTTGAATTACCACCAGGCAAGAAAGCGCTTCACAACAAGTGGATTTACAGGATCAAAGAAGAGAACGATGGGAGCAAACGCTACAAAGCGAGATTGGTTGTCAAAGGTTTTCAACAAAAAGAAGGTATTGACTATAATGAAATTTTCTCTCCAATCGTGAAACTGTCTACAATCAGACTGGTGTTGAAAATTGTAGCTGCAGAGAATTTACATCTTGAGCAGTTAGATGTAAAGACAGCTTTCCTTCATGGTGATTTGGAGGAAGAAATCTATATGAGGCAGCCAGAAGGCTTCATAGAGGCAGACAAGAAAAACCTGGTATGCAGGTTGAAGAAGAGCTTGTATGGTTTAAAACAAGCTCCTACAAGAAGTTCGATAGTTTCATGAGTAGCAGTGGTTTTACCAGATGCCAAGCAGATCATTGTTTCTACATCAAGAGGTTCGACAATAGCTTTATTATTTTATTGTTGTACGTTGATGACATGCTCGTTGCAGGCTCAGACATGCAAGAGATTATAAACTTGAAGCAAAAATTGTCAAAGCAGTTTGCTATGAAGGATCTAGGCGCTGCAAAGAAGATTCTTGGGATGAGGATCAAGAGAGACACAAAGTCAGGGACTTTGATATTATCACAGGCTAAGTACATCAATAAAGTACTCTCCAGGTTCAACATGCAAGATGCTAAACTAGTAAGTACACCTTTAGGTGTTCATTTCAGACTCTCCAAAGAACAGTCACCAAAGATAGAGGAAGAACGTGCACACATGGTGAAGGTGTCGTACGCCTCAGCGATTGGAAGTCTGATGTATGCCATGGTTTGTACCAGACCAATATTGCTCAAGCAGTGGGAGCTGTTAGCAGGTACATGAATAATCCGGGCAAGGTACACTGGGAAGCAGTCAAATGGATCCTCAGATATCTGCGGGGTACCACAAACAAAGCACTTTGTTTCAAATGTGGAGATACGATACTGACAGGCTATGTAGATGCTGACTTAGCCGAAAATGTTGAGATCAGAAGGAGCACTACAGGGTATGTCTATACTCTAGGAGGAACCGCAGTGAGTTGGGTTTCTCAACTACAGAAGATAGTTGCTCTCTCCACAACTGAAGCATAATATGTCGCTGTTACGGAAGCTAGCAAGGAGATGGTTTGGCTCCAAAGTTTCTTGGAAGAGTTAGGCAAGAAACAAGAAAACAATGTCTTGTATTGCGACAGTCAAAGTGCTATACATCTAGCAAAGAATCCGTCTTTTCATTCCAGGACAAAGCACATACAATTGCGATATCATTTTATCCGGTCTCTTCTGGAAGATGAGATTTTGAAAATTGAAAAGATCAGTGGAGCTCAAAATCCGGCAGATATGTTGACAAAGACGGTGACTACAGACAAATTGAAGTTGTGTTCAACTTCAGTTGGCATGCTAGAGTAACAAGACTAGAAAAGCTGTTGCATTGATCGAGGTGTGAATACAGATTAAAATCAGTCTTCAAGTGGGAGATTGTTGAAAGTATTAAAATGGTTTTCAAGTTTGGTAACCAACTTTGAAAAAATGGTTTTCAAAGTTTGGTAGATGTTTCTTTGAAAATGGTTTTCAAAATTTGGTAAATGTTTCTTTGAAAAATAATTTTTCAAAGTTTGGTAGATGTTTGTTGAAAAATGATAATGGGATAATCACAATTAATCCCTAGGTTTTAGGGTATTTACAAGATTAAGTCCTTAAGTTTCAACTATAAATACCCTAGCTCATTTAGCTTCAAAACCATCCCAAAAATCATTTCTTTCTCCTAATACTAGAGAGCTTTCTTGTGAGTAGTGAGTGTTTTGTAAACACCTGTAAATTTTCTCTCTTAGTAAAAGATCTGCAGCAGTCCGGAGACGTAAGCACAATTGGCTGAACTCCGTTATCAATTTCGGGTATTATTTTTCCGCTTTTATTTCGTATTCTCACTAATCTGGTTATAGGGAAATTACTTGTACTTGGTTTATTTTCCAACACATCTCATATTCAGCCGATGATGGAGATAGAATATAATAATTAAGCAACTACGAGAAAGAAGAAAAGTTATGAAGCAGCTGGAACCAATGAGCAAAAGCAAGAAGCTCAACTCAAGTTTTGAACAGATCAACTGAAGTTAGAGATTAAAAAGCCAGAGCCCTTTTTGTAGAGAAATGTTTCAGCACAAGAGTGTTGACAGTGCAATAAGAGTCTGAGGTTCAAAAGGAGACAAATAAAAGTTACCGCCTGGACTTCTTAAGTGTGTTTTGCAGGTATTGGTTTTGCTTTGGTTTAAGTTTGGGTTGTGGTATGCAGGGATTGGATTTTGGCATAATGTTCGGGTTGTACTATGATATTTAGTGTGTTTAGAATAATGATTAATTTGTTAGTGTTTTAATAAAAGTTTTGAGTATTTTTTTTCGTTGTCTCGATTGAGTTTCGACTCGATAAAATTATGAAAGATTTTTTAATGTGATTATTTACCTTTCAAATACATATATAAACACACTTCATGTCAAGTTTCTTGATACCTTGCTTAGATTTTCAATTTGATCAAGTTTGGATGATGACTTGTATACAAACTTTTAAAATCTCCACATCTTTTGATTTGAATTTAACATTAAGGGTTTTTGTATAATTTAGATTTTCTCTCTCTACAATGAAAACATTAGTGATAAGGTGAAAGAATAGAGACAAGATGGTAGAAATACACTTTTGATCCCTAATTTTGGTGGTAATAGGAAAGTAAGGGTTTTGAGATTTACTCATAAAATTTAATACATGAAATCATTTATAAGATTATTATTAAATACACATACTCATTTTTTAACATATTTCCTAATAATGTCTACATATAATATACACTAAAATTATAATAATATGACAAGTCTCCTCCAAATACCGCTTACACACTCTTTAGGTTTAATGGACATGCGAGGATCTCAATTCCACACTCTTTTCAATTTAGTCATTACTTTAGTAATATACTCTTTCAGTTATCGGTAACTGACCATTTTAAACAAAAGAATTCGAAGACATATTAGTCGAAACTGAGTCATATGTGTAGGAGCACTGACATTTGGGATTAAAACTATATGTTTGTGATTGATTAATGTCATACACATCAAGGTTTCATCATGGTGGTGTCCAAAACTGTTGCATTTGACGCCAGCCTTTATCTAATTCAACAACTCCTATTAATCCTATACGTGTACATCTCTCATGCATTCTCCATCTCTACGTTGCGCCACCAGGCGCCACCACTGGTCCTCAAATGCAAACTACCGGCATTATCAATCTAACCAGGGGAGGGTTTATCAAATCATTAACCTAATATATGCTTTAATTTAACCACAAAAGAAATTGTATAAAGTGTATTAATAACGGACCATGGTATGCACCATTTACGACATCTTTATCAAATGTATTTCCTTTGATCAAACCTTGAAATGAGAATATAAATGAGAACTCTTGAAAAAGAAATTAGTAATATTTAAAGTTTGATGGACAAACTTGGACACCTCCCAACAAGAAATTAACAAACAAAATTTGTATATATAACTACAATATATTACTTATATATGTAAAATATTTTATGGTCAACTTTGGAGATGTGGAAGTGCTTTTCCATGCACAAGCAAACCTTAGATTAGCGACATGTAATTACCTTTGCTATTATCAAGTATGTAAGCATATCTATTAAATCGATCTGACAAGCGATGACCTATTGCATGAAGTTTCTCCGACCAAGTTCCAGGAGTGACATTGCAGCCACAAATATGAAAAATGACGTCCAAAGCCTTTTTTTTAAATTAAAAATGATAGAAAACTTGCATGCATGTATGTCATCACGATACACGTAAATTTCTTAAGCTTATCTATAGTATTTATTTTTATAGAAAATGATCCAGATGTTTCTACAGGATCAATAGGGAGACACTATTAAATAAGATTTAAGATCTTTAACAGATCTTTTTAATGGTAATGTCTGAATTAATATACTTTGGTCATGTTATTTACCCTAAAAATTAACTTTAAGCGTAACATTTGTCAAAATTAAGCATTTACCATGGAGCTGTAGACTGTAGTATGGTATTCCAAGTTTCCAACCCCCCAAAAAAACACTAAAAAAAGAGAGAAGCGGGGATGGTTGACTTTGTAGTTGGAAGTAGAAGGGACACGTGGTTGTTACCTGCTACGCCTACGTGCTCAATATTTACTGGTTTGTTACAAAGAAGGGTCCTACAAGCAGTGGAACTTGGCTTAAACAAGAAACTCATACGCCAACGACATCTTGTAAGATATCCGTGGTGCATGCATGAGATATATTTTATACTATTGTTTTTTCATATATACTAATATATTTGTGGATCCACCGTATATATAATTATTTTATATTTAAATTCATGTTCGCATTATTTATACAACAAATTAAGGAATAATACATAGAAGAAGGTACGTGTCAGGAGGACGCCACCGAATCCCACTTACCTCAATCTCGTAAACTCTATTGTTTCCAACTATATATATATATGGAGGTCCTGGTTCCATTGGGATCCATTCATCCGCCGCATACTGTCATAGTGATTTTACAAGTGAAATCAAATAACAATGTTTTAAATCGCGGTCGCGTTTTCGATTATTTCAGATTTACCGTGATTGCGGCCGTCGCGGTGCTATTGTGGTCGTCGCGGACGCTATTACGGCCGTCGCGGGTAACTCGGACAGCGGCGAACCGTTATATCGAGGACGAAATCGCGGTCGCGGACCGTTTTTTGAAACCTTCAAATAATCAATGGGAAGAACTCCTTGCTGTGACAAAAATGGCATCAAGAAAGGTCCCTGGACTCCCGAGGAAGATCTTATGTGAAGCTTACAAATTATATCCAGATTTACGGCCCTGGAAACTGGCGTACCCTTCCCAAGAATGCAGGTAATATCAAGTTATTATTCCTCTTGTATTCATCGTTCTATATTGTTTTTCAGGATCCGATGATGAATTTGTTCCAACTTTTTATAGGGCTACAGAGATGTGGAAAGAGTTGTCGTCTGAGATGGACAAATTATCTTAGACCTGATATCAAGAGGGGAAGGTTTTCGTTTGAAGAAGAGATCATAATTCAACTACACAGTGTATTGGGCAACAAGTAAGGCATGCAGTCTTTGGTTTTTGTGTTTCATATAATAATGGTCTTGGAACTTACATGGTTTCCTTTTGTTTTGTTTTCGATGTCCAGATGGTCGGCTATTGCGGCTCGGTTGCCTGGGAGGACCGACAATGAAATCAAGAATTACTAGAACACACATATAAGGAAGAGGCATCTAAGAAGCGGGATCGATCCCGTTACGCACGCTCCACGCCTTGATGTTCTTGACCTTTCCTCGATTCTCAGCTCGGCGTTATGCAACCGATCTCTTCTAAATTCTCAACTGCTAAGCCTAGCTAACACCTTATTACTATTGAAACAAGAAAACCCACAAATATTATCACAATATCTCCACCAACAAAATCTTTCAACAGTCTCTGTGTCTGCTGCTGTTCCTTGTACTTCCGTGCCAAGCCAAATGGAACCCAACGGAGAAGGGTTTTTGCAGACGAATTATGTACAGTGTGCACCAAATCCAACGGTTCCTCTTGTGTCTGAAAACTCAAACTTCCAATCGATTGAAGGGAGATTTGGTTCAGTGAGGTCAACTCCTTTGAATTCATCTTCCACATTTATCAACAACAGCATTACGGATGATGAGAGGGAAAGCTCCAGCAGCTTGCTCAAATTTGAAATTCCAGAGAGTTTGAATATAGATGACTTTATGTGAATATGATATTGTTGTTTTATAGCTTTAATCCTCAGACTGAATGCACATTACATCTCCTGGATTAAACCTGATTCGGGTCGAGCTATGGAAAGATTTAAAAACCAATCCCAGTTTATAAAATTATCTTGGTAAAAAGTTCTGATACAACATAAAATAATTAACATCCACAAGCAATACATAAAATGTCATCAAATCCATTTTTTAGATTATGATCGGTCTTTCTATATAAAACGTAATAAATTGATTTAATTTGTTATATATTATGTTTTTCACTCGTATTTAAAATTTTATAAATTAACTATCAACAACCAGCAAAATCGACCCGTACCTAAACACGATCAAACTGTCAAACTGAAATTAATTAATAAAGGGGTCATTTTTTTTCTCCGTTTAAACCAAAAAATGCTCTTTCGTATGGAAATCTCTTGCCCACGTTTGGAACTCCATTTATGTGAACAACTGCTGATCGCTTGGTGATGCTAGAAGTACGTTGTTTTGGAACGATGTGTGGGTACCCGGCAAAGATCGCCTCGCTGACTTGGTTAACCAAAACCAGATCCTTAATCCCCAAGCTTTTGTCCGTGATTTTGTCACAAGCGAGGGGTCTTGGAATACCCATGAGCTACGGCGAAGCCTTGATGATGAAGGGTTCAATGGATCGTCTCTATGCCTCCTCCTCGTGATGATTTTGGCGATGATCTACCAAACTGGAGTTGGGACCATTCTGGGTAGTGTACCGTCAGTCCAGCCTTCACTTATCTCCAGCAAAACAATTGGAACGATCGGAATAAAATTTGGAGGAATGTCGGCAGTATGACGGACCTCAAACAGTGAAGCAATTCCTCTGGTTAATTTTACATCAAAGGGTAATGACGAACTCTGAACGGAGGAGACGTGCTGTCTTCGGATCACCTTTGTCTATTCGCGGTGGTTGCGAAGAGACTATTCTCCATGTCATTCGAGACTGCCCCTCAGGCTCATATGATTTGGGATTACCTCCTTCCCCACCTCTTTTTGATTGGCTGGTTACTAATCTTTCACATAATGTAGGTTTGAACCAGACTGCTTTTCAATGGAGACATTTGTTTGGAATCCTAGTTTGGCTTCTATGGAAGCAATGCAATGCTTTTGTTTTCAATGGACAAGTTCGCTCAATGATGGAGACTATACACTCGGCTTGGAGTTGGGCGCAGGCGATTAAAGAAACTCCAAGGAAGCAATCCCAGAGTGACAGACACGATTATAAGAAACAACAATGGCGTACCCCCACCATGGGTTCGGTCAAGCTAAATACGGATGTAGCTGTTCTTCCAACAACTATGGTGGCCGCTAGTGGAGTTGTGCTACGCGATATTAATGGTGATTGGATTATCGGCTACCATCGAAACATCGGCCGTTGTAATATCCATAATGCCGAACTTTGGGCAGTGCTTGATGGTCTTACAATCGCTTGGGATATCGGATTCAGGAACATCGAAGTCGAAGTTGATAACCATGACGTGGTTAAGACTTTAAACGCCTGTCCGATGTTGCATGAATGGACTATTGTCCGACATATCCGTCGCTTACTTGAGCATCAATGGAGCGCTAAAATCTCCCATATTAATCGTGAAGCCAACGCCACTGCAGATAGCCTTGCTCATATTGACATGAATGGCACCTTAGGACTTACTGTTTACCATCAACCTCCACGAGGAACCCAAGCCTCCTTGCATGCTGATGTTATCGACTGATAATTTCATAAATTAAAATCAATTCACATTTTTTAAAAATTCAAGTTGAGCTTGAAATCACTAGTGGGTTAATTTTTAAATTTGAGTTGAATCCCTCAATTTTACATAATATATATCACATGAAAAATACAAAGATATATATCTTATATGGTTATAGAAAATCATTTAAACTATAAATATTACAATAAATTTAAATAAAAACTCAAACAACTCAGCTCGACTCAAATTTCATAAACTCGACTCCACTCGAAAAAATTTCAAATAAAATTTGAGTTATAAAATAAGACTTATCAACTCAAAAAACTAAAAAAAATTTAACTCAACTTAATCAAATATTCACCCTAAATGCGAAGACAAAAGAATTTTAAGTTAACTACAGAATACAATCGTTTATATTTAAATAAAGTACAAAAACAATTTTTAAACATCTTTTTAAAAAAGTATTATTTAGTAAGATTAAATTCGAATCATAAAGCGTTGACTGCACTCATAATTCAAATTGAATTTTAAAGATGTTGTTAGGAATGTCACTTATAATATAGGTAGTAAAACAGACATAAAAGATAAGATTTGTATATATCCCTAAACAGAAAATGAGCCCATTATAAACATATGCTGCTATTTAAATAAATTAATCCCTAAAACCAGCTTAGAACCAAGGCTTCACCATCCCTTGCCTATGAGCCACAACCAGTCGAGAGTTACCCCAGCGAAGATGCCTCCTAGCAGGAACAAAACAAGCAAATTCCCCAATGCATTCTGCTCAGGTCCCTATAAAAAAAGAAAAAATCATTAATTTTTTATTTTTCTTTCAGGTTTAAAGAAATTGAAGCATAAACAATATTGTAACAAACCTTATAGCCCTTGGGTGCAGAAGTAAGGACACAGACTGTGAGGTAACCATTAGATAAGCCTAAGAAGCTTGTTAGCATGATCATCCAGCCTTGGTCGCCAAATCTAGCAGTGAAGTAAAATGCCGGGACTAATAATACACGAGAAAGTATCACGGTTGTGAGAGCTTTCCTCGATTCGAGCTTCAACGGTTTTATGAGTGGAATGTATCTCCCAATAAGATCCCATACATTGTACATTGCTATCAGAACGAGGGCATACCTGAAACGTCAATGATGAATCTGGTGTAACTTGTAGCTACATATAAACACCTAGATCGAATGAGACAATAACATACCATGTGCCTAAACTGTGTTTTCCAGTATCTTCAGACAAGAATCCAGGAAAAATGGATAGTGTCAGCGCGTATATCAGAAACATGTCGAGTGCATAATCGATATTCTGAATTAGTAACTCTTTGGTGCTCAGCCTTTCCTGCTTCTTGGTGTCTACCTCATCCTGCAGAAGACATTGATTCTTCTTACATAATGAATTGAAAAATACTAGGACGTTTCTTAGGAATGACAGTAGGCAGAATGACATACATTTCCAGGTAATGCTTGGATGCCACCAGCAGCCAGGTCAGCTGCAACAGTTTTAGATCCTTCAGAGGCTGCCTTCGAGCGATAGTACTTCACAATCGATAGTTTTGGAAATACATGCGCATAGAGAAGAACACATACAAGCTCAAAAAATGCAGAGATGGCAAAGAACAGAACTGCACAGAGATGTGGTTGCCACAGAGAGTGAAATTATTAGTCTCGAATAAACCAAAAATGTAAGGGATACTAATGATTTGCCTGTTGATTAATTATTAAGTTTAATTCAAATTTCAGATCCTTAGACTATAATTAACAAGAAAGATGTTTTTCCTTTTGTGATAAGGAATTAAATACAAGGCGATTAAAACTTACTGGCTCCTTTGCGGAAACCACCCTGCGAATTCTCGAATGCTGCTTTTGTGATTAATCTCAAAGCAGAGGTTAGAGCCCCTGATGCAGCCAAACCAGCAACATATGACTGAGGAATCCAGAACATATAACAAAGAAAACATAAAGTTTAGTCATCAGAAAATTCAGCCAAAAGGGAGTTCAATGACATGTGAAAGCGTTGATCTTTTATACTGACTTGAAGAAATTCAGGTTTCATGTAGGAGAGATCTCCAACCATTCCACCTTGCACATGAGCATCTGCAACCCCAAAAGCTCCACTGATGACACAAATTCCTATGAAAGTTCCAAGTCCTCCTTTACCAGAGGTAGCTAAATCCAACTATACATAAAACATAGGGGAGAGAAACTATAAGTTTGAGTTAATGAGTCAAGAACATATGAAAGATTCCAAAAAGACAAGCAGGCTTCAATAGCAATCCTCAATGTAAACCTATCATGTAGCAATAAGTCACAAGGGAACTTACAACTACAACCGCAAGGGAACTTAAGAAAAACAATATATCCAAATAAATTCCTTCTTCTAGTGTTTATTTTTGCCTCGTTGTAAGCCAGTACTGCCAGTGTTCCAAGTGCAAATGGCTGATAAACAAGAGTAAGGACCCTAGATGGGTGGTAATGCTGCACATGGGAAAAGAAACTAGGTTACGTGACAATAACATTTATAATTATCACTATGCATATTTCAAGCTAAAAAAGCAGAGCAACTATGAAGAGTAGAAGTGCTCAGCAAGATAAAGTAGCATTATTTGTAAAAATGTAGAATTTGACAGCAAGACAGAAGAAATCCCACAGTTCGAAAAGTTAGCAGCAGCAGTAAAACCGGTAACAAATTTTGCAATCAGATTGACAAAGTGGCAATGCTTAATAGTTCATTTCTGTTACAAAGGTAATCTAAAAGACCTAAACGTTTATGTATCAATGACCTTTTATCGTATCAATGATCTATGCAATGTTTTAGTCATGACTAGAACGTTGAAATGTATATTTGACTACTTCACAAAAGAATACAGATTGATAACAAAATCTGTTCAAGTCATAGGCTTATAAAGCTCCTTTATTGCATATTGAAACAAAACCAGCTGCACATTGTTTTAGATGCATTTATATAATCATCGAACACCGTCACAAAGCCACAACCATGAGGAATAATTTGGAAAGTGAGCACAAACATTTAAAAAAAATGATATTGAAATTACCGGAAACAAATAAGAGTAGTAATCTTGTATTGTCAGCATACTATTCCAAGAAAAGAGGCAGCCATTCCCGAGCAGCCAACACACAACTATCGCCATGTTCTTCCCCTGTATGACAGGAAGAAAAAAACATATTCATCCTGCAAATTCTCTTAGTTAAAAACTCAGGAGGAATCAGGAAGCTGAATGATAAACCTCAAGCCTTTGAGAAGCCTCATCAGGGAACACCATACTTGCTCTCTATTAAATGCCTCGTACAACGACTTGGAATCAAAGCTGCTTAATATCCAACTAACGGTGGTCAGATTTAATGCTGTCAACAAAATCATATATAAAAAAGTCAAGTATTTAATGTATCTAAATGCTCAGTTTCACAATCATTTATGTGGAATTCGCAGGGTATGAAGTGTGAAATAAGCAAAACATAAGATTGATATTCATAATCCACAATCACAAATCCTTAAACTGGGTTTATACAAAGCAAAAACCTTTAAATTATTCAAACCAGAAGAACCCATGATCAAATTCCCTATACATAACTAAAAGCCAAGTTTAGAAAAATCCAAACTTCGCAGGAAAAAAGAGAGAGAATTTCTGGGTAAAAACACATAAACAACATTGAATCGTAAAAGAAATCGAAAACAAAAAGTTAGAGACAGAAAATGAAGAGATTGAACTTACTTGTCAGAAGAGATCCTTTTCAGGGTCAGAAGAGATTCTTTAAACAGGTTAAACTGTTGGTATCAATAAAATATCCACTTCTGATTATGTCATATGGAGAAAAAGAAAACCAGTTTTTTTCTTTTCTTTTCTTGATTACTGAGGGGGAGTGATGACAAATTCCCTTGGTTGAGATATTATATATGCTGCGTTGAATTTGTAGAGTCGTAGGTGATGAGTGTTTTCGCCATAATCAACCACCTTGTTCGAACACATTTTGCGGCAATGGATATGCATTGGCCAAAGACTATTAAACTCCCAAAACATTCATATTATTTTTAAGCGTAAAGTATAGTCATGGTCACTAAACTTTTCTAAAGTTTTTATTTAAGTCCTCTAACTTTTAAAACATGCAATGCAGTCCCCCAATATTTAGTCCGTTTGCATTATGGTCCCCGACGTTACACTGCCGTTAGTACGTTTGCAATATGGTCACTGAACTTTTTAGACGCTTGCATTTAGGTCCCTAACTTTTAAAACTTGCAACACAATCCTCAATTTTATTCTAAACCCTAAATTCCTTTTTCGCTTCTCTCTTTTAATTTCCAGCGTAACTAAGTTTTGTTAGAAATGCAGAGTTGACAAATACTACTAAGATGAACTAAGTATCATTGTTGAAAGTCACCAACAAAGTTGGAATTATTTTATATAAATTGCATATAATAATTTATTCGTTTAATCCTTGTAGTTAAAGATTTTCCAACAATGATCAAATATAATGAAATCTCAAACAACGCATTCACCTCTCAGTCTCTTTTGCAACTCGAAAGGTATCATGACAGGGTCAAGTAGTTGCTCCGAATATACTACTCTGTCATGATGTCTTTCAAGTTGCATGCATGCAGAATTGTCTTCTAAAGCTATAATTCAATACAATTCAACTATAAATTTCCAAAACATGTAAAAAAATCTAATTCGTTGATATATTAGTCCCATAATCAACATGAACTTATTAAAAAGAATACGAACTCACAGGATGCCGAAAACCACAGGTCGGATCAATACAATTCCCAGTAAACTAGTACCACCAGCATCTCGGGTTGAGCCTAACGATTTCACTATGTCGATACTCACAACCAATTCCCTGATTTAAAGAAAAATCAAATAAAAAGCTCAAAAAATTTAGCATATGACCCTATTTCACTTCTATTCGAATGGACTGAATATCTTTCATAAAGAGTACTAAAAGTTTTGATTAAGAAGAAAGAAAGAAAATTAGATGGTTTTGGTTCAAAACTAACACTGAATATCCAGATCATTGACATGCGGTTCCAGAAACATAAAAATTTCAACAAAAAACACACAATGCGAGTTGAAAATGGGAAAGTGCGAAAGAGGAAAAACTTACTTTCAGATAGCCCAAAAGAGAAAATAAATACCTTTTTGCAAGTGAGGGGAGAGGCTAAGAAATAAACGCAATCGGTGTTGCGTTCCAACAATTCTTCCTCCATTTTTTCTTTATAAATAAAAAGTTAAAAGACAGAGCATTGCTTGGGTTTACAATTTACATAGCGGAAAATTAAAGAACAAAAAACCAAACGAGAGTGCATGTGAGCGAAAGAGACTGAGAGGTGAATAAGCTGTTTGGGATTTCATTATATTTGATCATCTGTTGGAAAATCTTTAACCATAAGGATTAAACGAATAAATTATTATATGTCATTTATACAAAATAATTACAACTTTGTTGGTGACTTTCAACAATGATACTTAGTTCATCTTAGTAGTATTTGCCAACTCTGCATTTCGAACCCCATTTTTTCTCACAATCATTTCATCGAACATCTATGCTTCACCTGAGATGACTTGTATCTAACATTACACCTTGAATCGTTAATGGTCTCGATAGTCCCTTGGTCGGGTCTTCTCTCAATGGACCCTTATTCAAGTCAGCACCTCCACATAATTCAAAGTTAGATTAGAATTTCTCATGCATCCTTGACTGAAAAGTTATGCTGAAAATGAGAAGAGATAAGCAAAAAAGGAAATGAGAAGAAAAAAGGAATTTGGGGTTTATAATGAAATTGAGGACTGTATTGCAAGTTTTAAAAGCTGGGGGACCTAAATGCAAGTGCCTAAAAAGTTTAGTGACCATATTACAAACGTACTAACGACAGTGTAACGTCGGGGATCATATTACAAACAGACTAAATATTGGGGGACTTTATTGCAAGTTTTAAAAGTTGGAGGACCTAAATGGAAGCTTTAGAAAAATTTAGTGACCATTACTATACTTTACCCTATTTTTAATTCTCCCTCTATGATTAAATTGGTACGGACTACAACATTAATTGAATTAATTTGAAATACACATTAACTAGGAATAATACTCGGTTAAATATTTATAATTATTTAAATAATATTATCTAAATCTAAATTAAATTTTATTATTTATCTGATATTTAAATTTATAAAAAATAAAGTTATATATTTTTTATGAAAATTTTAAATTATATTTTAAATATATGAATCCTAGTCATGTTAAAGTTTAGATGATTAATATTATTAACCTACATAAATTTATTTTTTTAAATTATCAGTATCCAATTTATTGATTTGATATATTAAATTTAGATAATTCTAACAAAATTTAAAACCTCAATATTTCAATTGTCTAATTTAGATAATTAATTTTTTTAAGTTATATTAATTTGATTCAAGATTTGGTATTTATAAGTTTTGTTATGGTGTTGTTTTTATATATACGAAGGGGTTATTTTTTTTTGGATCCTCAACATTTTAATTTGTTCTTTGCAGGAATGATATAACACCCTCAAACTGATCTATTTGTTAATTAGATTGACAATGTTACATTACAATATAGATAATGTTATTAGTCCTAAATGGATTATCGAATGGTCAATTAGTTCACTTTATGATTTACGGACTAATGTCTAAAGATTTTAACATTAGAGATCAAAAATAGAATCACACAATTATTACAAATTAAGAGATGATATCATAAATCTTGTACAATTGATGGCTAAATAATGATTTGGCTATTTTAAGCGATTAGTATCGATACCAATATATGAATATTGATATTGTATGGATATAATAATGTTGATACTTTTAGTTAGTATCGATATCAATTTGGTATGCAAAAACCCTAGATCATCTATTGGATATCGATAGCAATATTTGACTATTGATATTGATAATCTAATCTTGATACTAAAATGATATATTTTAATATGTTTTTAGGTTATGACATCGATACTCTCAAAATTGATACTGATACTCCTACTAATTTGACACTGATATCATTTGTATGATATCGATACAAAATACACTAAATAATCAAATACAACCTTAAAATATGTCTTTAACCTTTTCTACCATGCACCATTTAGCACGTATGATTCATTAGTCTACATCAAAACATATTTTAAATATAAAATATTCACATATGATTCATTAAAATAACTATGCATACTAATCATATGAACATCAACCATATTATCATCGAGTTTCATCATGAATTATGCATGATCTCATGCCAAATTCACCTAATTATAGATTGATACTAGGTCTGATTCTTACTACTTTAACAACGTATCTTGCTTAATCTCCAAAGATCATTTAGTATAACATAAGTCATATTTAACATGGTTTAAACAAAACAAACTAATCAACTCAAATATGATTCAAATGCCATTTAAATACACATAAAATCATATACGTAACTAGCATACTAAGAATTTAGCAAAAATAATCATTACATTGATTCAGTGATAGCAATGACAATGACAATGTCTATAATTATGTATAATCAATAATAATAGCAACCGGAGGAAATCCACCATAAAGGGTTCCTAAAATTTTTAATGTCAATCCAAGGTCAATGCCCCCCCCCCGGCGGCTTTTCATGTCCGATAGAATCTCATTAAAATCACCCAAAGGAACCAAAGTAAAGAAGAGTTATTTCAGATACGATCAATAAGCTTCCGAGTCTTCTCCTTCTTCTGACGGTCACTATATTCATGTAAACCAGTAAAACGAAATTGGTCGTTCCCATCTTCAATCACCACATCTATATGAACATTTCAGTACGCCAACAAGTCAATAGTCATCTCTTTGTTCCATAAAAAACAGTAAACTCGTACAGTTTGGACTAAGATCAATACCAAATCCATTCATTTCATACCTTTGTTTAAGATTATCGACTTGATGTTGTCGAAGTCTGTTGTGGATTGGGAAATAAGAAGAAATTATCGAAGAAGTTGGGATTTTAGAAGAAGAAGAATGGAGATTACAGAAATGATTTCTCAGTCATTCAATTCATGAGCAAAAGATGACTACAACGGGTATTTTATTTAGTTACAAAAATAGTACTGAGAATCTAATTCCTGCCAGCTGGCATTTTTTTCTAACAGACTTGCTTTTGTATCATTTCCCTTTTTAGCCTTCATTTGGGCCAACCTATCTGGGCCGCTCCATTGTGCTTTTGGCCTGCTCCCTCTCATCAGGTAACATAATCATCTGTCACTCTTCCATTTTTATTCCCAATTCACATTTTTTAATCCCTAACCCTCGAGCCTCCATCCCCAAATCCTCCCCTCTCTCGTCCATTCCCAATCTCTTCCCTCCTCGCCGTTCTTCTTCTCTTCCAACCATAACAATACCCACCCCACGAGAAGATCCTTGTCCCCAAGGATCAGTTCCAGGAAACTGAGATTTTAAAACCGTATAGTCTTCCCATGTTTCGTTTGATTCATCAAGATTCTCCCATCGAACCAAAAGCTGAGTGACTGGTTTGCTGTGTTTATTCACTATATGTTTAGCCAAAATCCTTAGAGGTTTAACTCTGAAATGTCTTTCATCATCTATTGCAGGAGGGTCTGTTGCAGCAATAGAGGAATCCCCGATAAATTTCTTCAGAAGGCTTACATGAAACACTGGATGAAGTTTTGATGAATCAGGTAAGTGTAATCGATAGGCCACTTCACCGATTTTTTCCAGAACCTTATATGGCCCATAATATTTCGCTGCTAACTTTAGGTTTTTTCGCAGGGCTAATGAAGTCTGTTTGTATGGCTGGAGCTTCAGGTAAACCATATCCCCCACATGAAAAACTCTTTCTGATATGTTTTTATCTGTTTGTTGCTTCATACGGTTGCTGGCTAATTCCAATTGCTGCTTGACCAATTGTCTGATATTCTCTCTGCTTGTGATCATATCTTGCACTGCTTGCACTGTAGTTTTTGTGGTCCAAACCATAATAGGTGGTTTGTAACCATACAAAGCCTGAAAAGGTGTAATTTTTTAGGGCAGAGTGATAAGTGGTATTATACCACCACTCTGCATGAGACAACCACTTAGCCCATTGCTTAGGCTGATAGAAGCAAAGCCCTCTAAGATATTGTTCTAAACATTGATTAACCATTTCTGTTTGTCCGTCCGTTTCAGGATGATAAGCAGTACTGAAAAGGGTCTTAGTACCCAACTGTTTCATTAGTTCCTTCCAAAATATACTAGTAAAGGTTCTGTCTCTATCAGAAATGGCCACTTTAGAATGGCCATGCAACTTATACACATTATCCAAGTAGATTTTAGCTACCTCTGCTGCAGAATAGGGATGAGATAGTGATAGAAAATGACTGTATTTGGTAAATTTATCCACAATAACCAATATACAGTTTTTCTTAAGTGAAGTAGGTAAGCCCTCAATGAAATCTATAGTTATGACTTCCCAAGCCTGATTAGGGATAGGCAGTGGCTGTAGTAATCCAGGCTTTGGAATATGTTCCACTTTAATTTGTTGGCAAATCTGACAACATCTAATAAAAGCAATAACCATAGACTTAATATTCGGCCAATAAAAAATTGACCTTATTCTGTAATTGGTAGCTTGTATTCCTGAATGTCCCCCCAGGGGAGAATTATGCAAAGTCTGTATAATTTGCACTCTAAGGCTTCCATTAGATCTAATATAAACTCTCCCTTCATATCTAAGAACAGCCTTAGACAATTTCCATTTACTGTCAGCAGCTGGATTAACAGTTAGAATTGAAATCCAATTCTGAGCTAAAGAGTCATTCTGATAACTGTCTTCAATCTCCTGGACCTAAGTAGGAATTAGGACTGTTGCTCCTATAGTCATACATTTAGCTTGATCATCACACCTTCTAGATAAAGCATCAGCAACCACATTTAATTTTCCTTTTCTATACTGAATAGTATAGTCTAACCCCAAAAGCTTTGTCAACCCTTTCTTTTGAATAATTGTAGTCAACTTCTGCTCTAAAAGAAACTTTAAGGGTTCATGGTCTATCTTAATAACAAATGGACTGCTCTCCAAATAATGCCTCCATTTTGACACATCTAAGAGAATAGCAAGATATTCTTTTTCATAAATAGATAGTGTTGAATCTCTAATGCTTAAAGCTTTACTCAAATAAGTAATTGGTCATCCTTCCTGTGAAACAACAGCCCCAATACCCCCAGAACTAGCATTTGTTTCCAGGAAAAAATTCTTAGAAAAATCAGGCAATGCTAAAACTGGAGTAGAACACATAGTTTTCTTAAGATTTTCAAATGCAGTATGAGCAGCAGAATTCCATTGGAAGCCATCCTTCTTTAATAGTAATGTCAATGGTCTGCTAAGAATGCCATAATTTCGAATAAATCTTCTGTAATAACATGTTAGACCTAGAAACCCTCTGAGAGATTTAAGGGTTTTAGGCTTCGGCCAAGTTTGCATAGCTTCCACCTTACTAGGATCAGTAGACACCCCTATAGCAGAAATAATATGGCCAAGGTACTCTACCTTGGTCTGTCCAAAAAAACACTTGGACAATTTAGCAAATAATTGGTTCTTTTGCAAAACCTCCAAAACTGACTGTAAATGTTCAACATGATCTTCCATACTGCTGCTGTACACCAAGATATCATCAAAGAAAACTAAAACAAACTTCATAAGGAATGAATTAAACAAATCATTCATAAGAGCTTGAAATGTAGCAGGAGCATTAGTAAGGCCAAAAGGCATTACCTTAAACTCATAATGGCCTTGATGTGTTCTAAAGACTGTTTTGTAAATATTTTCAGGTTTAATTCTAATATGCCAATAACCAGACCTTAGATCAATCTTTGAGAAATAAATTGCCCCATGCAGCTCATCCAATAAATCCTCCACTATAGGAATAGGAAATTTGTCTTTAACAGTCATACTGTTAAGTTTCCTATAATCCATACAAAATCTCCAAGTGTTATCCTTCTTTTTAATAAGAAGGCATGGAGAGGCAAAGTGACTCCTACTAGGTTGAATAATAGAAGAAGTTAGCATAGTAGCTATCTGTTTCTCAACTTCAGCTTTCTGATTATAAGGAAATCTATAAGGCCTTAGATTAACAGGATTTGCATTAGGTTTAAGTGGAATTGCATGGTCATGAGACCTCTGGGGAGGTAGACCAACAGGTTCATCAAAAACTGGTATGTATTTATCCAGTAGATGCTGGATTTCAATAGGAATGGAAGAAGAATGCCCTGTCATAGTCATTAGGACAATATGACCTATAAGATCAGAATCCCCTGCACTCATTTTCAATAAGGTAGCTCCTGAAATTTGTTGCAGCTCAGTTGAAGGATGTTGTCCCTGAATACATATCCTCTGCCCTCCATGGTCAAAACTTAGAGTCATGTTACTAAAGTCCATTAATATTGGACTGAATAACTTCATCCAATCCACTCCTAAAACCATGTCACTTCCCCCAACTTAAGCAGTCTGAAATCATGTGTAAATGTATGGCCTTGCATTTGCCATTTCACTTTGTTGTATCTAGCTGAACTGAATAATTGTTGACTATTAGCCACAATAATAGCCAAAGGATAAGGAGTAGTGATTTGAATACCAGCATCAACCCAATTAGGAGTCAAGAAACTGTGTGTACTCCCACTATCTATTAGAATATTCAATGGTCTACCCTGAATAGATCCTTGTATCCTCAATGTGGTATGACCAATAGAACCAGTAATGGCATTCATAGATATTTCCAGTGTTTCTTCCTCTGCTTGTGGGGACTGATCTGAGTCTGTAGAAAAAATTTCTACTGAGGGAGTGTCAACTTCTCCAGTAATCATGTTTAGCTGTCTGTTTTTGCATTGATGACCTGGAAAGAATTTTTCTCTACATTTAAAACAAAGGTTATTCTGCATTATGTACTCAATAAGATTCTGCTTAGGATTTGATGTTGCTGTAGGTTTTGTGTTCATTGGTAATGAAGCTGATTTAGATACAGTAATGGGGTTTGGGTAGGGTGGGGGTTTAAAAGAGGGCCTCAACCTTCTGTTCTCAAATTCCACAGACAATTCATAGAGTTTAGCTTGCTTACATGCTTCAGGCAAATTCTTAGGATCCAAAGCCTTGACCCTATGCTTAATATCATCCCTGAGTCCACTAATAAAAAGCAATGTTTTCAAAACCAGACCGGACATTGAACCGATGAAGGTACTGGTTCACTGGTTCAACCGGGTTCAACCGCGGTTGAGCCGAATTTTATATAAAATAATATTTTTTTTAATTTTACATAATATTCAAAGCAATATTATATGTAACACTTTTTTTAAGTTTACAATATTAAAAGGTATAAAAATATCACAAGTCATAACATGTATAAATGAAAAACCATAAAATCAAGTGAAACAAAATGATTCAAATCAACTACAACATAATATTTAAGGTAAAACATATTAAATAATAAATATAATTATATAACTATAATCGAAAAAATAAAATTGGGGTTTAAAAAAATCATAACAAATGATGTCATTTGGTTTAATTGTTTTAAAAAAACAATCCCACATGGTTAAGAAACATAGAAGAGTATCCCAAAAGTTTAAAGAGTAAAAATATGAGAACAAAACAATCCCACATGGCTAAGAAACATAGAAGAGCATCCCAACTTACTTCTATAAATAATAGAGGTAATTTGACATTCAAAATCATAGATCCTTTTGGTGAGCACAAAGCGAACTATTCTTTCGTTTTCAATTGAGCTCAAATTTTAGGCTTCAATTGAGCTCAAATTTTAGGCTTTAATCAAACTTCTAATTTTTTTTTTGAGTTCGAGCCTATTCGATTTCAAGTTTTAATATTATATTTCGAGTTGATAATTTTTAGCTCGTGAGTTTTTGAGACGAGTTGACCTTACTTTTAAAGTTTTCGAGTTCGAGTCGAGCTCAGCAATACTCGAATTTGACTCGGCTCGCTGAACAAACAACGTCGTTTGGTTTAATTGTTTTTTTAAAGAAAAAAAGTGAACCAGCGATTCAAACCGGTTTTTCCGGTTTTCAGCCGGTTCACCCCAGTTTTCCCGGTTTTCAGCCGGTTTTCCCGATTTTCAGCCGGTTCACCCCGGTTTTCAGCCGGTTCACCCCGGTTTTCCCGGTTTTCAGTCGGTTTTTCCTGTTCTTTACCGGTTCTGTGCTAATCCAGTTTTAAGAGTTAATCGGACCTGACAGGCCACCGGTTCACGGTTCAATCGGTCGAACCGGCCGGTCCGGTCTGGTTTTAATAACATTGTTAAAAAGTGACACAAAAAATTCCTCGGTTAAATTAGGATTCTGCAGTAACATATGAGGTTGTAACTCCTCAAATTTCTCTTGATAATCCTCCACAGACCCTTTCTGAGTCAGTTTAGTAAACTCCTCTACAATATCAGAAAATGATTTATCACTGAATCTGTGACAAAGATCAACCTCAAATTCATGCCAATTAACATGGTGTTTTTGCATAATATACCCATCAAACCATATTTCAGCATTGCCTGTTAAATACATAGTAGCTACCTCTACTCTCTGCTCAAGAGGAACACCACAAATGGAAAAGTATTTCATACATTTTTGAAGCCACCCCTAGGATTAATCCCATCAAAAAAATGGTAAATCAATTTTAGGTCTATGCCACATTGACCCCGAACTGATAAAAGAACTCCCTGGTCCCCTGTTTTCAGCTTTCATTCCTATAATAGGTCTATTGTTACTGTTTTCACCCACTTGATTCTCAGGCCTAGAACTATTCTTAAGGGCTAAACAAGCATCAGGCTTGTCTTTCAATATTCCCGGTTCATCAGTTTTATAAGTGAATCTTGATTTATCTTTTACTATAGTCACCAAAACAGGATTTTTCTCCCCATCTTTAGAGTTATCAGGAGTGTTTACCTGATCACCTTCAGACTGCTCTTGTTCTCCATCTCTGCCAGTTAAAATCTTCAAGAGTTTTTCCACATATCCTTGGTTGGTAGCCATTCTAGTCTCCATTGTAGTAATTATGTTCTCTTGGGCTTCCCACCATTTAGGTGGATTAGAATCATCGTTACCCTTTTTCACCAACGTTGTCAAATCTTCCATATGTTTCTGTAACCCAGCTAAATCTACCTCCATACTCTATTTTTTCTTTGTCATGCTCGTGATTTACTTGCCAGAACTGAAGCTCTCGATACCAATTTGTTGTGGATTGGGAAATAAGAAGAAGAAACTATCGAAGAAGTTGGGATTTTAGAAGAAGAAGAATGGAGATTACAGAAATGATTTCTCAGTCATTAAATTCATGAGCAAAAGATGACTACAACAGGTATTTTATTTAGTTACAAAAATAGTACTGAGAATCTAATTCCTACCAGCTGTCATTTTTTGCTAACAAATTTGCTTTTGTATCATTTCCCTTTTTAGCCTTCATTTGGGCCAACCTATCTAGGCCGCTCCATTGTGCTTCTAGCCTGCTCCTCTCATCAGGTAACATAATCATCTCCCTCTTCCATTTTAATTTCCAATTCATATTTTTTAATCCCTAACCTCGAGCCTCCATCCCCAAATCCTCTCTCTCTCGTCCATTCCCATTCCCAATCTCTTCCCTCCTCGTCGTTTCTTCTTCCAACCATAACAAAGTCGTGTTTGGCAAAAAAAATAACATGGGATCCTTTTGCAGCAATAAAATGTCGAAGAGCACGAATATCGAGGGTTCCCAAGCCCCGCCAATTCTAGTATAATGTTTTCATTGTTGATGGCGAGATTAGTTGTTGAGGTTTTCCAAGACCCCGGACAATTTTAACATATTTTCATTTGTGATGTGAGACTGGTTACCAGCCTCCACCGCTAATGAAGGGTATTCATATTGCAACTCGTCTTACCCCTAGCTTCTATTCCATTCGTGCTAATTGATCGTGGTCGTTTTGAGTGCAACAAAGTTATATTCCAGTCTTGCAGGAAGTGAAGAAGGCACCTTCTGAAGGGGTACTGACGCCACTTGACACTATCAGCTTAAATTAGACTTTTCATAACTTGAAATCCTTGACTAATTTCAGTAACATAAAGTAAAAATAAAAATGCAGTAATTGTGAAACCTCAAACAGTAAGCCAGTCTTTTGCTTCATGAATTGCAGGGACTGAGGATTGACAGCGGCAACATTGTGAGAAATGTGCCATTATATCAAAACAATTACTGCATTTTCATTGACAAACCAATGAAAATTACATGGTTTATATAGCACTTGGTTGCTAAACCAAAAAGCAAACTTCCTAACAGACTTCACAAATATAACCGTGTAACAACAGCCTAACAACCTATGGTTCTGATTGTCTGCAACCCAGCATACACCATCAACTATGAGCTTAACTACAAGCTTCTTGAATCTCCATGCACACCATGCAGCATACCCTGGAGCTCGAGCAATGTTAGAGCAGATCATGATGCTCACTAACTCATTATGCTAGCATTCCCTCTTCTTCTTCTTCTTTTGTTCTTCTGACCTTGACACACTATTACAACAAGCTCTAAAAATAATTACAACTAATTTTTAACATTCAACCTTCTTGATGAAAGATGAACACCCGAAACGAAAGTGTGATACATTACAACTAATTTGAATCGGAAGTGCGATGTTTTCTTTCGTTCTTCTTATTCACCTTCATTTCTTTCTTTTTCCGAGCTCGCTGCCTTAGCTCTTGTGCTTTGACCTTCATCTGTTCTGGTGTAAGAGAAGGTTTAGGTGCCTCAGTATTTTTATTGACAAATACCTTGGGCATCTCATCTATGTTTGGATCAGCTTCATGCTTAACTACCCAGTTCACGGCAGCCTCAAGACTTGTGTTACCAGAAAAGTGGAGAGCATGTATTGCTTGTACGGTATGGAAACCCATCGCTTCCAATTCTTCAAGCAGTTTTTTGTCAACCTTTGGCACAACTAGGGGTATAAACGAGCCGAGTCTAGCTCGAATATTGCCAAGCTCGACTCGAACTCGAAAACTTTAAACATAAGCTCGACTCGACTCAAAAACTCGTGAGCCTAAAATTTTCAAGCTCGACTCGAACTCGAAAAGGCGCGAAGTAAAAAAAATTCAAGAGCTCGACTGAAGCTCGAGACTCAAAGTCAGTTGAAACTCGATTATGAGCTCGATTCAAGCTCAATTCAAGCTCGATTGTGAGCTCGACTTAAGCTCGAGGATGAGTTAATATTTTTTTGGTAAAACCCATCCCCTTTTATACATTCGACTTACCCCTTATTCTCCAAGAACCACCGATGTGGGATATCAACTCACATAGGACAGTGTATTTCAAACATATATATTTCAGCATTCTGTATGGAAACAACAACAATAGCAAATCTCTTTAGCTCTCCACCTGATAAATCCCCAACATTACGGTCTATTACCTGATTCAGTTCAAGATCAACACAGAGCTCTCCACCATTGTTTCTGGTTCAACTTTCAACTCTTTCACTGGATTTTTTGTTTCGGGTTTTGCATTGAAATACGTTGAGTGAGAGTTAAAACAAAATTTATCTGAGCAAGAATCATTTCATAACAGAGAAGAAATACTTGTGATTTATGATTTGAAGTTGCTGCATTTTGACAAGTGAAAATGGAATGATTTGTTTAATCATTTTATTAGGATTCTCATGTATAGTTTATGTTCTGGTATTCCTCTCGGCGGATATCATCAGGACCCTTGAATTCTGGAAGTCAGGCGAAGCAGAAAAATCCAGTTGCAAATGATCATGCAGTTGCTAAGGACACTATGGTATTTTTATTTTTATGATTATGCTCATGGATCGAATACAGTCTAGCATTCCAGTAACTGTCTTACTTCCTTTTCACTGAGGATGCATCTACACACACACACTCCCTTGAATTCTAGAAGTCAGGTGAAGCAGAAAAATCTAGTTGTAAATGGTCATGCAGTTGCCAAAGACACTATGGTATTTTTATTTTTATGATTATCTCATGGATCGAGCACAGTCTAGCATTCCAGTTACTGTCTTACTTCATTTTCATTGAGGATGCATCTACATACACACACTCCTATGAATTAGTCCTATTTACATTTGATAGTACCAATGTTATATCACATTTGATTCCTTCTCTTTGAGTTCTAATTTGAATTTTACTTGCACCAAGTATGGGGCAGAAAGGTGGATCCTCTTCAAGGCATGCTGTAGCTTATAGCAGCCGTGAAGCTTTGGTGGTAGTGAGGTTGACCCCCAATGTTCTCGTACAACTGATGCTAGCCATGGAGACCCCAGGCGGGCATCATCTAGGAGAAACACCTCTCATGCCAAGAACTACGAAGCTGCCCTCAAGGGTATGGAGGGCCTACAATTCAAAAGCGATAAGAGAGTTCATTATTAAATGCTCTGCTATATGAACTGTTTTAAACTCAGAAACAGAGTATGTGTCGCTGGCGGTGACATGGTTATACCCAAAGCAATCAAATTTCTCCACTGATGGAAAAAGCTGGTGACTAAAGCCTGTGAAGTAAAATGAGTGGGTATGACTTATTTTCCTAACAGTAGAAACTCACTGTTATTGGGTTTTCATTATCATCTATGATTATGATTTTCTCAGTCATCTAGGACTTGTTCTCGACTTTTGAAACTCTATGGCATTGTAAATTGCTTATTGTATCTATGTCACCTTGTTCACTCCTTTCTTTTTAATAAAATAGTGGGCCACTTTGCTTTATTTTTATGTGTCAAGTCTTCCTATAAGTCACAGAAAGTAAAAGAAATTGCTCCCTTCTAAACCTCAATTTTTAAGTAATCTGATGTGGTATGATGTTACATATGTTTCATTTTTTAATCAATGGGATTTTCTTCTTTCGTTACCTAGTCAAGGAAATATTTTAGCTTAAACCGAATAGGATCAATTGCATATAAAACCCTATAGTTTATACGTATTTTGTATTTAAGTCATTGGTTTGATTCCAACTTTGTATATTTATTTTAGTCCTTGTTTAGGATTGTTTTCTTTAATTAGTTGTGTATATTTATTTTGCATGTTGATATGTTTATGTATAAGTATGCGAATGATTTATTTAGGAGTCACATAACATCATTTTGCATAATTTGTATGTTACCTTCATGTGTATAACTTAAACCCTAAACCCTTAACCCTTAACACATAAACCCTAAATTCTAAACTTTAAATCCTATCATATAAACCCTAAACCCTAATATATAAACCCTAAACTCTAAACATTAAATCATTTCACATAAACCCTAAACCCTAACCCTAAATCTTAAATCATATTACATAAACTGCAAACCCTAAACTCTAAACCCTAAACCTTATCACATAATTACAAGGAATGAGATGGCTTAGTGAAAGGAGCGAGAGTATACTTGTTTTGATATTTTTTTAAATTATTAATATTTAAATTGAATCATATTTTTTATTATATTATATTTATTATCAAATAAAAAATTAGTTATGAGGTAAGTACAATATAGTATATTGATATTAAATGTTCAAACTCTTGATATTTATGATATTTGAACTCAAAACCTCAAAATATAACAAAAATTTTAAAAATTAGTTATTACAAATATTATCATTAGAAATATATTAAATATTTGTCATTAGATAAATAATTTTTTTATTAATTTAAAATAAATATAAGAAAATTTATTCAAAAATAATTTTTAACCATTTTCAATTCAAGAATATTTATTCATCAATAATGTATTTTTAATAATGTAATTTTAAAAAATCTAAAATTATAATATAACATTTTTTTCGAGCTACTCACGAGCTTTTCGAGTCGAGTATCGAGTAGCTCGTTTCGGCTCGTTAAGAACTCGAGTCGAGTTCGAGCTCGAGTCGAGTCTATTTGATCCAAGTATTTATCGAGCCAAGATCGAGTCGATCTCGAGTAGCTTGCAATCTATCTCGTCTCATTTACATCCCTAGGCACAACCATCTCTTCAGACCGGCTGGTGCTACCTACATCAACAGCCTCTTCTGAGTCCATTGCTACCTTTGGGACCTCCAAGCTGATTGGTTTTGCTGCCTCCAAAGTCTTATCTACAAACTCGGTATGCCCTGTTCGTTTTGTATGCAAATCGCTTTTTGTTTTGGATCGGCATGGTTTGCCACAAGCGGAGCAAACAAGATTGAGAACCTTCGATAAATTGAAAAAGTATACCAAACCTCATTAGTAAACTCAGGTCCATACACAACAGATAATAAGGAACATTGTAAACTTAGACTCATTTGGTGTAAACCGAGACCAGTGAACATCAGTTGAAGAACAATGACAGCCCAATGAAGTTTGCATGCATCCATTAAGAAGGGAATGAGTTCAAGATAGCATACAGAGTATGAATTGACCATTGTTGAATTGAAATGGAAGAAACATTGGCGTTGAGGCATCAGATTAATCAATCAAGCCCAGTGATTTCCTCGTAACAAAATCAACTCTTAGATCAGGTACGGTGGATAGCGACAGACGGTGGTTGAGAATTCGTTGACTGATCGGTGTTTAGAAAGAAAATAACAACAAATGCAAGCGGAATAAAGATGGCCGCAGGATCATCGGCGAATGATACCATGTGAGAAAGGTGCCATTATATCAAAACAATTACTGCATTTTCATTGACAAACCAATGAAGAATTACATGGTTTATATAGCACTTGGTTGCTGAACCAAGAAGCAAACTTCCTAATAGACTTTGACAAATATAACCGTGTAACAACAGCCTAACAACCTATGGTTCTGATTGTCTGCAACCCAGCATACACCATCAACTATGAGCTTAACTACAAGCTTCTTGAATCTTCTCCATGCACACCATGCAGCATACCCTGGAGCTCGAGCAATGTTAGAGCGTGATCATTGATGCTCACTAACTCATTATGCTAGCAACATCATGTTCCCAAGAAACATGGTTGAATGATATAAACTGGTGCAAGTAGGTTTTTGATTTTATCAGAAATACCATGTCGAAAAATGGACCACAAGCTGAGATAATAAATTATAAACTGAGAATACGTGGAATGAAATGACCCAAAGAGACGGGGAATGATGATGCTGTTTTGAATGATGATGTTGTTTTGCATGATGGCATGGCGTGAAACGTGCACTCATCGTGTCACTGCATTTGAATGTGTGTGTGTGTCTCTTTCTTGTCCCTTCTCCACACACACATTACTATCGTTTTAAGCTTCCAATAAAAAAAATAGGGCATTCCAAAAGTAAAAAGAAAAGAAAATGAGCTTGTTTGACGTTTCTTTAGACATTTTCCTGCAGCGATCTCGAGAAAGAATCCGTTGTGTTTTGTCATCAAGGACGAAGAAGATAAAAGGAAAAGGAAAAACCAGCAACCTTGAAGTTGAAGCAGGCCCAACAAACTGGAACTTTATTAGGTAAACATCATATTAAAATAATGAACTAAACTATTAAATCACATTTATTACAACCGCATAAACCAACGTGATTAATTGAATTGTCACCAATTGTTAAGATTTGAAGGCTAATTATCCATACAATTGTGGCCGACTTATCAAATAATTAGCACACCAATTTACATGGATAAGTATTGCCTTGTACCCTCAACTTTTTACACCACCACTTGTCATTAATTTGAAAGCAACAGCACATGAAACTAAATCTATTATAGTTGATCCATGCATAATTAATAAATCTTTGTCCTTATTCCCAAACTTTATAGTAAACAAAAGAAAGTCCGCTGCGGCTGCATGTGGATTTGAAGCACTAAGGAGTAACGAATGAGTCTACTTCAAATGAATTGGTATTTGTCAAGCGGTTTCCGTATTGTAAAGTGGTGACTTAAATGAGATAACTCGAGAGTTGGAGAATTGTCATGGGAACAGTACATAATTTCAAAAGTAGGTGCATGTGAGATTCTGGCTCAAACCTTCTATCGCTGTTTTATTTATTATTATTAGGGTAAACTACAAGTTTAGTACTCTAAGCATTACTTTTGTTTTGTTTTGGTCACTCAACTATTTTTAAAAAAAAATCATATATATTGTTATATTTTAGTTTATTTTGGTTACTCGTCTTTAAAAAATTAATAAAACTGATGATGGGGCATTTTTTTCAATGATGATATAGCATTATCTTATGGTGACCCATCAACATCACTATTGATTTTTTAATATGGGTGACCAAAATGAAACCAAAACTAAACGTTAAGCATGATTTTGAAAAAAATATAGTTGAGTAACCAATCCAGAACAAAAGTGATAGTTGGGGTACTAAACATGTAGTTTGCCTTATTATTAAGAAAACACTATATTTTATGGGTAAAATATACAAATGATCCTCCAACTATATGGCGTTGTTGTGTTGAGTCTTCCGACTACTAAAAGTTATAAAATGACCCCCTAGGACACTACTTTGTTAAGTCTCAACCATTAAAAGTTACAAAATAATCATCCAACCGATTATTCATATGTTTCAAGCTTATCTTTTTTCATTAAAAATTTGGCAGAAGTCTGACCTGGACGTTAACCTATTGATTAAGATATGATAAAATATAATTTTAGAACCGTTTGAGTTGTATTTTGTGGATCAACTCTCTATTTACATTATGTCGTTGAGTCAGTGCTTGAAACAATATATCGTCGAGTCAGTGCTTAAAAGCAACAACGGAGCTAATAGACATCATTAATATGATTTTATCATATCCCAGTTAGCAGTTTAATGTTCAGCTTAGACAATCACTAATTTTTAACAAAAAATTATGAGCTTAAAATATATGAATAGTCGTGTGACCATTTAATAACTTTTAATAATTTGAGGACTTGACAAAGAAGTATATTATAATCGAGTGATCATTTGTATACTTTATTCATATTTGATAGTTAGGTCTGTAGACTTTTAGGCATGTGTTCGCACTCTAGCTCCAGGTAGAGACGTTCAGATTGAAAGTTGAAACAGAACAAGGGAAGAGACAAACATGTTTTGAACATTAAGGAACACGACAGTTTAAGAAGCTCTTTTTCTTCATTTAATTATATATTTTTTAGGAAAAATAATATGACTTTTCAGTATGCTAAAGTAAAAGCAGTAAAATGAACTCGAATTTAAAATTTTAATTAAAAAAATTAGAACTTATTTAAAAATTAAAAATTAAATTTAAAATTTAAATAACTCCATTTAGAAAATTTTGAACCCAAGCTCAAATATAACACCTATTATTCAGTTATTTCATTTTTTTTCAATTTATTTAAAATTTAACTTATGATTCTCCTAATATAATTTTGTAGTAGATAATTTAATTCATAATTTAAATATTTAATATATAAGAAATATTTATATATTTAATATCATGGACAACAACAATCGATAAAAGTAAAGTATAGGAAATATAAAAACTAAAAACTACATTAAATAAGTTTTTATCAGAAAGATAATATAATTAGGATTGAATACGAACAGACACGAACCTTATCTGCTCTGATTACTTGCTAATAAGAAAAGACACGAATCTTAAAAGCGAGAAAAGAAGAGATGTCCATACAAAACAGCATAAGAAATAATAGCACGCTGCTCTCCGTCAACGCCACATGGAGTTCAATATTCAAAACCCATTAACCCACTTCACTCACTCCTCCCCTTTCCTCTTCCTAGCTGAATCTGATGATTTGCCTACACTCAAAGCTACAGATGCTGATATTTGTTTCAGACGAGAAGCTATTGTTCAATCTCACAGGTAAGTACTAAAATAGGGGTCTAATTCGTGTGTTCATTTCGTTTTGTGGTATAAGTTTGCTTTCTTTTTCAGTTTGCTTGCAAATTCGACCCTTTTATATCGTATCTTGCCGTCAATTATCTCGACCGGTTCTTATCAAGCCAAGCAATACCGCAGCAACCTAAGCCATGGGTTTTACGACTTGTTGCAGTCTGTTGTGTCTCTTTAGCTGCCAAGATGACGAAACCGAGTTCTCTCTCACCGACGTTCAGGTAAAATTCTTAAACTTTGGATGTTTTAACGTTGCCAAGACGAATTTTATACGTGTGGTTGTGGAAAATTCGTATAGGCCGATGGGGGTTTCATGTTGATGCACAAACGGTAGAGAGAATGGAATATGTAATCTTGGGAGCATTAAAATGGCTGATGCGTTCGATAACTCCTTTCTCTTTCGTATTCTTCATTTCGTTTTTCAACCTCAAAGACCCTTCGTTAATGCAAGCTCTCAGTGCACGAGCTGTTGAAATCATCTTCAAAGCTCAATCGGATATAAAGGGTTTTAGAGTTCAAGCCATCGATAATTGCAGCATCGGCGCTTCTGTCTGCCTCTAATGAACTATTTCCCTCGCTGTTCCCCAGCTATCACAAGGCAATTTCCGGCTGTTTATACATACATAAGGTGACATTGCAGTACAATGTGGTTTGTTTATTAATGTTTTGCTATTAGTGGTAATGAATTCTCGTGCAGGAAAACCTGTTAGAATGCTACAATAGACAATTGGATGGAAGCGGCAGGGAAGGAGAGAGATGATTCGATGGTTTACAGCTGCAACACGGCAGTCAATATGCTCGACCAGCAATTTTCATGTTCAGAAAGTGAAAATGGAAAAATCAGTGATTATTCGGAAAATCAAACACTGTTGATGATGAGAGCTAGTTTTCTTTCGGATAACAGAACAAAAAGGGAAAAAGAATGGAAAATGAGAAATGTCGGATGCTACAACCAGAGACCAATAAGAGAAGAAGTTGTCTGTTCCATGAATTGGGGAGTTAGGGAATTTTTGTTTTCCTTTGCCTTTGTTTTTTCAAGGTATCGACATAGACGAATCACTTCATCGCTTTGAATTGTAGGTTGGATTTTGTTGATCTGTTGGGTGTTACCGTGCTTGTCTCTTAGTTTTCGCAGAAGAATAATAGTGGCAATACTACTATGAAACACATCATGATCAAAAAATGCTTATAATGTTTTATAAATAATTGTTCGTCTCTACTGCATTCACACATTTTAATAAAGTTAGAAATCATAATAAGTTATTCGCATCAATACATACATTTTAATAATATATACACACATCTTAATAATATGATAAAATTTCAAAGATTTCGTAAAATTATAATTTAAAAAATAAATTATGAAATCCATATATTTTAAAAATGTTTTTTTTCAAAATTATTGTTTAAAATATTAAAAAATATCAAAAATAAAATTTTAGTTATGATTGAGGGGCCCAATGAGATATTTTTTTAATAATTTAGCATGACATGTCACCTCTTTAACAATATTTAAGGGTCGATGCTTGCTTTTTATACAAAATATAAAGTTTAATATTTATTTTGTAATTTTTAAAAAATCAATTACAAAAAAAATCATTTTAAGACAGTTTAATGACCAATTATAAAATGTACTCTATTTTATATTAGTGCATATCAATGTGCGGCATTTGTTGTAGACTTATCCCTCAATCAATAAATTTTTAATAATTAATTCTTCAAAGTTCGAACAAATGGTAATAAATAATAGAATAAACAATATAAATGGTCACCAAATTTTTACGATATTTGTATTTTAGTTATTCAATTTTTAAAACTTGTAATATAATTATTGGACTTTTAATCCTCTTTTATTATTCAAATTGTCATCATTTGTCGTTAAAAAATATTGACATGACACGTTAAAATCATATTCTCAAAAAAATTCTAAGTTTCTCATACCTAAAATTGGTAGCCTTCGCTCACCCTTTTGCCGTCGATTCTGCCCATGTCTGATAGTTTATCTAGTCGAAAAGATCACTAAACTACTCCTCTATCATTCTTCTATTTCTTTCCCTCGGTTCAAACTCTTCAGAAAATCTTTTAATCTCCTCAAATCCTATTCAAAATTAAAAGCTTGAAAATTGAACTATGTTAATTTTCTTGCCAAACAACTCGCCAAGACCTAGATAAGCAGTTTTCTTTTTCTTTTCTTCTGCTTATTGTTGTTTATTACGACTGACATTGATGGTTGACTATGAATGGTGACTGAATTGATGAAAGTGGTTCAGGATTGGTTTGGTGGTGGATTGTAGTTGTGGCTCATGATTATGGTGTTTAGAACTCAGGTAAATGATGGTGATGAATGGTTTAATGGTCGTGGGATCTTAATTATGGAGGACATTTTGTTTAGAGGTGACAACAATCAAAAGAACTTAAACGATGATGGTGAAAGCAAAAAGGATATTGGTGTCTATCAATTAATCTGAGAAACTTGGGGTTTTCGTGGAAGAAGATGAATCTAAAGTGCCATGTCAGTATTGTTTAAGTTTTAAAAATCCGATGACTAAATACAAATACCCTAAAATTTTGGTGTCCATTTTTGAAATTTTTCGTTAGTATTATTATGTTTATTATACGTGACGAAACTATGAAGGCCTTGACCTACATTTTTTGTCTAATAATAATTTAAATATTTATTAAATCAAGATTAACTTTGAAATTAAATATTTAAACGTCTTAACTAATTCTGACCATGTTTAGTATTCATGAACCATTACGTATCTATCCCTTTCCTCTTAAGTCATTGATTATGCAATGCATTTATGAATGAAAATACAATGTATGTATGTACTAACTCATCCAACCTGTTACTGTTACAACCAAAAGTGAAACAATTCACATTTGAGAATTTAGAATAATTTGAACTGCCTGTGGGAACATACAGTTTTTTTAAACCAACCCTAAATTCAGTCTTCAATCCCCTTATTTAATATTTAAGTTGTTCTTTGTACATTTCCTTTTCTTTAATCACTTTGCATCTTTCCATTTATTCAATGCATTGACCCCCTATTTCGTTTCCAAGTTTTCTTTCTAAAACCCTAAATTAAGCCTCCATCTGTTTATTAGGATTATTATTGTGTGTGAGTGTTGGGGTGGGGGCTCGAAACATGCAATAGATTAACTGAAGAAACAGAAAACAGCAAACTGTAGAAGATCATTGATTTGAAACCAAATCAAAGGACCATTCCATTATACTCTCAGTTATACAACTGAAAAACAAACGAAAAGACAACTTCAACTAGGTATATAATCTATGCTAAGTGCTACCTATAGCATCCAAAATCTGAAAAAGCAAGTTTATGGCCATCCTCGGATCGACTGAAAGAGTAAATCAGCAGCCTGAGCATCATAGTACATGTCGCAAAAGGCGATGGTTCCAAGGTGATGGATAATCATCTTGGCTGTGGTCGTAGATGTTGTCTGCAACAAAACTCGCTCCAGAAATCCCCACTGCTATGAGTTTCATATATATATGTAGAAGGAAGATAAGTACTATCTTCTACACCGGGCGCAATAACATTTAAGCCGGAGCCGGAGGACGACGATTCAGCAGTTGAAGATATTGCTGAAGACATGGATGCACTCTCTAAGATCATGTTGGCCGGAGTATCAATAAGGGTGTTTTCAGTTCCACCTTCAGAATTCTGAGTGACTTCACTTCGGCAACAAGAGTTGTCTTTCGCATCAGATGTAGTCGGATTTCGCTTAGTAAGCTTCTTCAGATGAGAATGCCAGTGGTTCTTTATTTCATTGTCTGTTCTTCCAGGTAAACTTGCAGCGAGGGCAGACCATCTGTATAAATCAAATATTATTACTTAAAATTTTCATATATTTGGCTAACTATATTGTTGAATAATGAAAAAAAGTTAAAGTTAGATCAAACCGGTTTCGAAATTATTCATGAAACTTGATGATCAATGCATCTTCTTCTTTAGTGAAGTTCCCATGTTTTGGTTGAGGCTGGAGGTAATTTTTCCACCTTAACTTGCAACTCCGTCCGTACCTTTTAAGACCTCAAGAAAATTTAGAAAAAAGGAATACAATATCATTTTATGAACATTGATCAAGTATATATAAAAAGCACTTACACTTCATTAGAATGTATCAAAACCCTAACTATCGTTTCCAAATTCTAAGAAAATTTAATTAGGTTTTCCCTTTTTAACAAACAAAATTGATGCAAGGGGATCCGAGACAGATGATGCTGAACTGTCAGATTGCACATTGATGACGCTGAGATACCATGAATTGGCAGATCAGCGCAAAACCGAGAATTGATTGTGACATGTTCTTCATTGGGGTCGTTTTGAGTATGTTTCAGTCTTTTGGTCATAACTTTGGCTACATGTGTCAGAATCGCGCATAAGACCCCAATCCGGAAAGCTCTTTTCGACGCGCACGCTATCCACATGAGCTATGCTCCACGTGGCCTTTTTTTCAACCTCAAATTCTGCCGTTTTCCCCTCCGAAACACTAGATTTAGATATTTTTTACTATTCATGGTAATATTTCGATTGTCAATTAGGAAGTCAATTTAAATCCGATTTAGGCTGGATTTTTTGGAGATTGCTTATTTTATTTCGAATTTCAATTTAGAGTGATTTTTGGGATTTTTCTATTTTTGGCAAAATTCGAATAAAGACGATTTTTGGCTATAACAGTCCGGCTTGTGGACTGATTTTGGGCATTGTTTGATTTTATAATATTTTATTAAACCCTAGAGACTTTTTTTCCCTGGTTTTTTTGGGTGAATTTTCTCTTGAGAATCATCTATTGGAGCGCCTGCAGGATAATCACTATTCTGTCCGGCGTCAAAAATAAACCTAGTAAAAAAAACCAAAACGAACCTGATTAGATAAATATGAAACCTGTGCTGACAAAAAAGGAAAAAATAATATAAAAATAAAGTTCAGACTTGATAATGAAATAAGTTCTCTCCTTGTTTTATATCCAGAAAAAAAAAAGCAGAACTTGAATCAATATCCAGAAAGAAGTTCTTTCATTTTAGATTTACAGTTTAGAACAATAAGACTGTAAGATCATTGGAAATCAGAAAGGAATAGAAAGTATACCAGCAAGCTTAGGAAGTATATGCCATATGCAAATCCCATATGTGTGGATAAAAGATCTTAGTTTATGATCTTCATCAGGACTCCATGCACCTTGCTTAATTCCAGTTTGATCATAGATGGGAGCTCTCACCATCTTCCTTTGTTTCTATTATAATTAATGTTCTCTCCGCCGGGGCAGTTCTGGATTAGAGCGTTAAACGGAAAGCTCTCATTTATTGATCTGATATGAAAATGAATTGTGTTCAACAATCTCTGAGATAAGTGGGAGAACTTTCTAGGTTAGTGAAGTGAATATTATCTCATACTAAACAATACGACCTAATATGATCTAGTTGATAGGATTTGAATATAGTAAGAACACAACCATAAAAATATATTTAAGGTCAAATTAAGAAAATTTACTATTATTAAAATTCTATAATTTTAAGAACTAAATAATAATTGTACCGATACTCATATCATCGTCATGTTGGCCTCCGCTGTAAAAGGCGTGCAGCTTGAGCTGGGTACCGACGAAGATGACGAACGAGTTCGGCAGTTGTCAGGGCTCAACGACTACGCGCATGGCTAACACATGGATGATGGTTAGAGTTGAACAGGCATATTGCAAACGACGAACACAATACATAAAACTATGAAGCTCTTTAAAAGGACATCGTGCCCTACTTCCATAGGGGAGCATCATATTTATATATAACTGCCAGCCGAGAGCGCAACCTAACCCTTACAACCGAGGTTGCTGCGTCGTTACTCGTTGTCGGGGTTAAAGATTGTCCGTGTCGCCGTCTCTTGTTTCTTCGTTTGTAAAATGAAAACAACAATAGCAATAAATGGATAATCTTAGTTAGAGAGTATGAAGCTTACCCTTCGTTTGTAAGGGGTTCACTCGAGAGAATCAACAAGAGAAATTTCACTGTAAAAGGAGTTGAATTCATTTTTTTTACTGCTCTGGGTGAGATTATAATCATGACCGAAGACTTTAGAGAATGATCTTTCAGCAGCTTGGAGAGCTAAGCAGTCCTGCAATATGGAGGTCTTTTATTCAAGATCTTCTTTGGTAGAATGTTTTCCACTTGGCAGGTTATTTGTTGTCATGCTCTTCTTGAATTAACACTAAAAAATTATTCTGCTAAACTTCTTTTGTGTTTATTAACATTAAATAATGTTATTTGATTTTCTTCTAGATGAGGTTATACTATGAAAGAAGAAGTCAAACGTGCTTTGCCAGCTAGTTTAACACCTACGTCAATATTTTATTATTGTAATAACAACGGTTAATTATGAGTGATCGAATCGTTATAAACTGATAATGTTGGTGATTAATTTATTATTTTTAAAATTTTAGTTAAAAAAAAAATTACTCAAATATTATTTATCATTTATATAATTTACCTTATTTTTAAAATGAGAAACAACTCTTAACTAATTTTTGAGGCCGACAGATTTCTGTTGCAATTACATTTTTTAATTCCTTGGCTATGTTGTCGAGATGTATATTAATGATATAATTATATCTTCTGGTCATATCTGCCAAGAAAAATAAAAATAAAGGGTTGAGCTAATAATCAAATAAAAAATGACTTTATCTCTTCTTCTATCCATTTACGTATCTTGCTCTCGTCAACATTGTCCTAGTCGAAAACAAAATCAAAGATTGTTATTTTTTTAAAGTAGTTATACACCAAACAGTGTGAGGGAGAATATTTTTAACATAATTAAGAAATTTAATAAAGACGTAATCTATCAAGTGATTTTAATGAATAAAAAATGATTTTAACAAATAAAAAATATTATTATTTTCAGAGATTTTAAGTTTGATCAGTTATATCCGTAAAATTATATGCATTATTAATTGATAAAAACATTCTAAATATATAATATTTTATAATTATTATAGACTATTTTAAAAAAAACATGTACATTAACAAACTCAATATACTTTTCTTAGCGACAACGACACTTTATATCGTTATCGAGAAATGTTTGAAAATATTTTGCATTTCCTCGTCAAATAGGAAAATAATAAGCTTAACGCTGATTTTCTTGTTTTCTTTTAAAAAATAATTAAGATTTGAGGTTACTATTTAGTATATAAGATTTAAATTTTAAAAATTTAAAAAACTAAAATTTAAAATTTGTATGGTGTAAAAACAAAAATATACATTTATTTTTTATTTTGTTTTTGTCTACGACATTATCTGATGTATAAAAACAAATTTTTATAATATTTTACATTTATCTTTGTAAAAGCAAATTTTGTTTTTACATTATTTTACATTTTTTATTTTGCTTTTGACTACGACATTATAAGTTGGTCTAGTAGGATGAGACACTAGATTTCTTAAGCAAGGTTAAGGGTTCAAATCCTGACATTTGCGAATGGAGTTAACTGGATTGATCGACCTCGTCTCTAAAATACCCAATTTAGATTAATTCAAAAAATATATTATACAATTATAGGTGAAATAATAAATATTTGTGTTAATTATTATCACAAGGGAATAAATGTTAGTTAAAAAATACAAATTATATAAACTCATTTTTCCCCAAAAACACTATATATATATATATATATATTATATATATATATATATATATAATTTTTATTTTTTAATAAACATATTTTAATATTTTGCACAGCAATAAAGTATTTTATTAAAAAAAGTGAATAATTACATGGAACTCGTCTTTGGGGAGTAACGAATTCCGTTCATTTTTTTTTTCCACAATTAACTATTGTTATTAAAATATAAGTATTTTTTTTGTTAAAAAAATTCTTAAGTACGTAATACTTAAAAAGATATTAAAATTTGATAATTTATTTTATTTGATAAATATTTTATTACAAATTTATAATTAAATTTTATTATACTAAATACAATAACTAATAATTATAAATTTTACTTATATTTTCTTAATTTTTGACGATGTCGAAGAGTGGTTGAATGATGTCGAGCTCGTCGATTTCTTTGTGGTCGTCCGCCTTCGTCATGTTCTTCTGTGTTAGCTTCTTGTTGAACTTGTGTATTGTACATCAGTCTACCACTGTGATTTCCACATTCGGGTGATAATGATAGAGTATTTAATGTATTTGATGTCATCATTAACGTCGTTGACTCAAATTGTACACCAAAATCACTAGATGATTAGGCATATAGAAATAGATCACATGTGCCCGTAGCTTCTTTCGAAGGTGGTTGATAGTGTGGCACTGCATCCATGAACCTCCTACCTACTCTGGTCGGTTATCCATTGAAGCATGATATGGAGGATATACATCATTGTCGTAACCGGTTTTCGTCCGGGAACGAAATATTAAAATTTGGCGGGGAATTTAATAAATAATTTTGAAAATAATTTGTGAGTCGCCATCGATCTTTTGGATTAGGTAGGTCGAATACCTAAAAATTTTCTTTTAAAATAGTTTTTAAGAAAACCATATTTAAAAGATGAACTGATCTGCGTTTTATAACCAAAAATTCGTTCTTTTAATAATAAAAGGGATTCGTGGTCGGTTACGTTTAGGGAAGGATTAGCACCCCTACAACGCCCAAAATTGGTACTTTTTAATTTATAAATTGTCTCTATTAAAATGCAAAAATATATTTAATTTATATTCTATTAAAAAAATATTAATTAAAAATATCCGAAAAGAACTTCTAGGTACCTTAAGACAGCTCTTTTCTTTGATATTGATAAATATTAATTTAAATAATTGTTTACTTTTAATTTTAAAATATCAGAATAGGACATCCAGTTGTATTAAGACTGTCCTTTTCTTCGATATTAAAAAAACAAATATTTAAAAAAAATTATATGTATATTTATGAATATATAAAAATATTTAACAGTATAAATAAAAATACCACTAAAAAATATTTTAAGCAATAAAATGAAAAACATAAAATAAAAACTAAATTATGAATAAGATAAAACTAAATCTAATTCCTAATTAATTGAAATCATAGGGATTAAATATATTTTTTTTAATTTAATAATTTAATGACCAAAATAAAATTATCTAAAATTCAAATTTTTAATAAAATAAATTAAAAGTATGAACTAGGGACTAAAAAATTATTTATTAAATTAAGGGATTAAATCTGTCATTTATCCTAAATATATTTTAATTAAAAAGACTAAAATGAATAAAATTAAATTCAAAGACCGAATTAAAATTCTTTAAATTCAGTTTAGTGACCAAAATGTAAAGTTTACAAATATGAAGGACTGCGGAAGGGATTTAACTATTTTGTAATTACGCGCATAGTCCTTCCCGAAACGACGTCGTTCGGGAAGGACTATAAATGTCCAAATCGGCTGGCCGAAGGGCCAACCATTCATTCCTCATTTCCTTCTCTCTCTAAACGAGAGAGTTTTAAACTCTCTGCCTCTCTCTAGCTTCCCTCACCGGAGGGAAGCCGGTCACCGGTCGGCCACCGTGTGCCACCGTGAATGTCATCGCCGGCCACCGCATCGGTGGCCGGAAAAAATTATTCTTATACTAATAGATAGATCGGACCGTCCTAAGGACGGTTCCGATGTTCTTTTCCCTTAAATGGCTCCCAATCGGAGCAGATCTGTAAATATACCTTCGGTATTTTGGTTCTCCGGCGATGTTCAGTTTCCGGCGACGGTCAAGGCTTCCTTGGTAAGTCTCTTCTTCCTTTTTCTTCTCTTTTTTTTTTCCTTCTGGTTCTTTGCTGCTGAGATCGTTGGTATAGTTGTTTTTCTGTATATTTTTTTTGTTCTGTCTCTTCTTTTGTCTCTCCGTCTCTGTCTCTTTTTTTCAGGTGGGTGGTGGCTTTTATAGCCACCACGGTGTTCGTCTCGGACCGGTCCGAAGAGGGGGGACTCGGTGAGTCACCGGACTACCAGTGGTGACTCACCCTGTAGCCTTGCATGGACGGCTGGCGTTGATCTTCTGGAAGCATCATTCGGGACGTGGCAGCGGCGGAGGCGGTGAGGCTTCTGGAAGCAGCAGCAGCGGCGGCCGCGTGGCCCTAGGGTATCATACCTAGGGTTTGTGCTGGATGAGTGTGGGCCGTTGGATCTCTCAGATCCAACGGCTGTGATGATGAGGCGGCTGGGATTAGGTTTAGGAAACCCTAACTGGAAATCTACACATTTAGGGTTTCTAGTTAGTTTTGGACCGGTTCTGGTTGGTTTGTAACTGGACCGGTCCAGTTGTAATTGGGCCTGTAAATATTATTATGTATTTAATATATTTATATAAATTAATAATAATATAATGATAATAATAATAATAATGATAATAATAATATAATAATGATAATAATAATAATAATATAATAAATAATAATAATAATAATGATAATAATATAATAATAATAATAATAATATGGATAAAAAATTTAGTATCTTCAGCTGCCCCTCTTTGCTCATTCTTGTGTTAACAAGAATAGGGCAAAGATAAAAAGATAATAAAATTTTTTATCCATTTGACTTTACTTGATTATTGTGGAGATGTTGAATAAATTCTTCTCTTTCTCCAGATGAGTTCTTCTCATTACGAACTTTCTGCTGGGGATGAGTTCCATCAAATGATGAATTCAAGCAAAAGATTGAACAAGTTCTTCTCATTATGAACTTCTTCCTTCTTCTTCAGATGAGTTCTTCTCATGAACCTTCTGGTAATGTTGATCCATCAAGTGATGAATTCAAGCAAAAGGTTGAACAAGTTCTTCTCATTATGAACTTCTTCTTCCTTCTTCAGATGACGAGTTCTTCTCATTATGAACTCTTCCTCTGGAAATGATGATCCATCAAATTGATGAATTCAAGCAAAAGGTTGAACAAGTTCTTCTCATTATGAACTTCTTCTTCCTTCTTCAGATGACGAGTTCTTCTCATTATGAACTCTTCCCTTGGAAATGATGATCCATCAAATTGATGAATTCAAACAAAAGGTTGAACAAGTTCTTCTCATTATGAACTTCTTCTTCCTTCTTCAGATGACGAATTCTTCTCATTATGAACTTTCCTCTGGAAATGATGATCCATCAAATTGATGAATTTGAATCTTTGCTAAATCTTTGAAATTCTGTTAAAAATTCAACAAGAATAAAAATGAATGAAAATGCACCTATTTTTGTAAACACCTAAAATGATGCATGAATGTTAAGTTATTTGATTTCAGATTGGTGAACTGAATATTTCTTCAGTTGTAGAAACCCAATAAATCTTTCTTCTTCAAAATCAGAGAATCTATCCCTTGACAAATGTAGAGGTAGATATAATGTCACAAAAATTTCTTGAGAATAAAACTCAATTGTATAAGCTCTTGAAAAGCTTGCATTCAGGCAACATGTTGATTCTGATAACAGCTCATCTGATTATGAAGTGGCCTTTCAAAGATGACTTCACAGATATCGATAGTTCTTTTAATACCAAGAAATCTTGAATTCTGATGAAGAAAATAAACTGTTATACTTGACAAGAATGGGATTCTAGAGTGCTGAAACTTCAATATCCATGTAAAAATGTGGTCCAGATTTATCAATTATAAAATTGATAAATTTTATACGTGCTGCTCAAATGACTAAAGCTGCTGATGCACTTCTTCAGATCAAATAACTCAAAGAACGCTTCCAGAAGATGCTATTGGCAAATTCATCTTCTAAACTCAATGCTTGATTCTGTCTAATCAGATCAGATAACTCAAAGAACACTTCCAGAAAATGCTATGTTCTGTCCAACCAGATCAGATAACTCAAAGAACACTTCCAGAAGATGCTATGTTCTTCTAACCAGATCAGATAACTCAAAGAACACTTCCAGAAGATGCTATGTTCTGTCTAACCAGATCAGATACCTCAAAGAACACTTTCAGAAGATGCTATGTTCTGTCTAACCAGATCAGATACCTCAAAGAACACTTTCAGAAGATGCTATGTTCTGTCCAACCAGATCAGATAACTCAAAGAACACTTCCAGAAGATGCTATGTTCTTCTAACCAGATCAGATAACTCAAAGAACACTTCCAGAAGATGCTATGTTCTGTCCAACCAGATCAGATAACTCAAAGAACACTTCCAGAAGATGATATGTTCTTCTAACCAGATCAGATAACTCAAAGAACACTTCCAGAAGATGCTATGTTCTGTCCAACCAGATCAGATAACTCAAAGAACACTTCCAGAAGATGCTATGTTCTTCTAACCAGATCAGATAACTCAAAGAACACTTCCAGAAGATGCTATGTTCTTCTAACCAGATCAGATAACTCAAAGAACACTTCCAGAAGATGCTATGTTCTTCTAACCAGATCAGATAACTCAAGAACACTTCCAGAAGATGCTATATTCTTCTAACCAGATAGATAACTCAAAGAACACTTCCAGAAGATGCTATGTTCTTCTAACCAGATCAGATAACTCAAAGAACACTTCCAGAAGATGCTATGTTCTGTCCAACCAGATCAGATAACTCAAAGAACACTTCCAGAAGATGCTATTGAGCACATATAAAAGGTTGAATTGTTTATAAACATGTTCAGGAAGTGTCGAATTGACAGAAAGGGTCTGTAAGGCTTCTGAAGCCTATGACAATGAGCCACCTTCGAGTATCCAGAAGTATGTTCTTGATGAGTTCTGAAAATGGAATCTAGTATGGGTTGGAAGGAATAAAGTTACTCCATTTGAACCTGATGAGGTGGAAATGCTTCTAGGTTTCCTTAAAAAACCATATACAAGGATTTGTATAGAAACATGTTTCCTAGTGATATCAATGTCTTGTTTCTTTTTGCTGGAATCAATACTACAAAGATCATCTTCTACTGTTTTAGTATATCTTTGAAAACAGATGTGCAAGAACTGAATGGTGATCGGTTGGAGCAATTGATGAGTAGATTTGGCGGATACGACCTTGTTGTTGGTTATATCTAGCATACACCCTTATTGTTCAAGATGGTGATGATTTGCTTATTTTGTATTCCATGTATTTAAAAGTATTAACATAAAGTGATATTCAGAAATCTTTAATTTATTTCAAAATTATGTTTCAATAGAAAGAATAAATTGAATTTCCAAAAATAAATGAATCTCAAATAAATTGAACTTGAAATAGATGAATTGTATTCAAAGTTCTGGCAATCATAAGAATAATAAAAATTCAAATGTCTCAACAAATTATAAGCATAAGTATTTCTAAATTAATCAAGTTGACACAACTTAGAGTAATGATGTAAGCCTTTGTCTGGAAGATCTCAAACGTTGTTGAAATGCTTGTAGATGTGAAGTTTCTTCCAAACTACCAAAATCTTAAGAGAATTCAATTGCCGGATGCCTAATATCAACCTGCATTTGAGCCGCCTTTTCAGGTTCACTCAAATCCTTCCTTTGTTTACAAGATGCCTTTGCGGGTTTTCACCTTGACCCCTTTTTTTTTTTCCTTTTCTTTTTTTTCTTTTCTTTTTTTTTCTTTTTTTTTTTCTCTTTTTTCTTCTTCAAGCATAATATTCTGACAGAATCTGAGTTTTGGATTTTTCAGAATTTTTCCATCCATTTCTGCCAAGATCAACGCTCCTCCGGAAAAGGCTTTTTCACAACGTATGGCCCTTCCCAATTAGGCATCCATTTCCCACGGAAATCCTTATGTATAGGCAAGATCTTTTTAATACTAGATCACCCTCTTGGAATTCTCTTGGATGTACTTCTTATCATGAGACTTCATCATCCGTTTCTGATACATCTGTCCATGGCAAATAGCTTTCAATCTTTTCTCCTCAATAAGGTTTAATTGATCAACTCTAGCTTGGATCCATTCAGATTCATCCAATTTTATTCTCTCAATATTCGGAGCGATGGAATCAACTTCAATGGTAAGACTGCTTCCATCCCGTAGACTAAAGAAAAAGGCGTTGCCCCAGTAGATGTTCGAACAGTAGTTCGGTATGCATATAGAGCAAAAGATAACTTCTCGTGCCAATCTTTGTAAGTTTCAGTGGTCTTGTAATGATTCTCTTGATGTTCTTATTGCTGCTTCAACTGCCCCATTCATCTTTGGACGATATGCCTGAATTTGCATGTTTGATCTTAAACTGTGCACAAAGTTCGGTCATCATTTATTGTTCAGGTTCAGAGCATTATCTGTAATGATCCTTTCTGGTAGACCATACCGGCAAACTATCTCTTTTTATGAACTTGCAGACTGTGGATCTCTTAATATTGGTGTATGAAGCAGCTTCAACCCATTTGGTAAAATAATCAATTGCCACAAGGATGAAGCAATGTCCATTTGATGCTTTTGGTGTGATTGCCCCAATGACATCTATTCCCCATAGAAAATGGCCAAGGCGCAGTCATTACAGTAAAGGAGAGGGGGTACATGAATCTTGTCTGCATATCTGGCATTTATGACATTCCTTGCGTAATCAATGCAATCTGTGTACATGGTAGCCCAATATATCCATATCTCATTATTTTTTTGGCCATGGAAAGACCATTTGCATGTGTTCCACATATTCCACTGTGTACTTCTTCAACGACATTCGAGCTTCATTGGTATTAAACATCTCAACAGCATTTGATCACTGCTTCTCTATACATAATCTCTCCATCAAGAAAATATCCAGCAGCCATTCTTCAAGGTCTTTTATCAATTTTGATGCATTTGGTGGATAACTTTGATTTTTGATATATTGCAGGATATCATGATACCATGGTTTACCATCTACCTCTTCTTCCACACTATAACAATGTGCAGGAATTTCATACTTGCATTTGATTGGCATCATATCAAACCTTCTTAGTTGCCTGAAAATAGCAGCTAATGTAGCCAAAGCATCTGCCATTTGATTTTCTTCTCGAGGGAGATAATTGAAGGTAACTCTCAAATTCTTTCATAATTCGAGTGTAAAATTTCGGTATTCCAATAATTTGGGATCTTTTGTTTCCCATTCTCCTCGCAATTGATACACCATTAACGATGAATCTCCATATATCTTGAGAAATTTGATTTTTCTTTCTATAGCTGCTTTCAATCCCATGACACAAGCTTCATATTCGCCATATATTGGTACAAAAGAACTCCAGTCTGCTTGTAAAGGGATAATAAACATTTTCAGGAGAAATTAACACTGCCCCGATTCCTCGTCCCAAAGCATTAGATGCTCCATCAAAATAAAGCTTCCAAGTTGCAAATTCATCATTATTCTGACTTCTTCATTCATGGATATGCACAACAAATCTTCATCGGGAAAATTGAAGTTCAAAGGTGATAATCATTTATACACGACTGGCGAGAAATCAGCTATGACACTTCTTTTATCGCTTTTTGGTTGACATAGATAATATCAAACTCAGATAATAACATCTGCCATAGCATTCTGCCTGTCAAAGCTGGTGATTCCATTAAGAACTTTAAAGGATCAAGTTTTGATATCAACCAAGTAGTATGGTATAACATATATTGTCTGAGTCTTCGAGTAGTCCACACCAAAGCACAACATAATTTTTTGTATTGGTGGATATCGAACTTCACAATCGGTAAATTTCTTGCTCAGATAATAAATAGCTTTTTTTTCTTCTGATCATCATGCTGTCCTAGTACACATCCCATCGAATTTTCGAAAGACCGTCAAATAGAGAATTAATGGTCTATCAGGCATCGGTGATACTAAAATGGGGGCATTGGATAATATTTCTTAATAATATCCAAAGTTTCCTGACATTCTTCATTCCAGACTTCAGGATTGTTCTTTCGAAGTAATTTGAACACTGGATCATTGTCAGTCAATTGAGAAATGAACCGAGATATATAATTTAATCTTCCCAAAAAGCCTCGAACTTCTTTTTTTGTATTGGGTGGTGGAAGATCTTGAATTGCTTTTACTTTATCTGGATCAATCTCGATTCCTTTTTGCTGACCACAAATCCCAAAAGTTTTCGGAAGTTACCCAAAAGTGCATTTAGCAGGGTTAGCTTTAATTGATACTTCCTCAATCTCTGGAAAAGCTTTCTCAAATTTGAATATGTTTCTTCGTTCGGATTTGGCAATCATGTCATCTACATATACTTCAATCTCTTTGTGCACATGTCATGAAACAAAGTTACCATAGCTCTTTGATATGTTGCCCCTGCATTTTTCAATCCAAATGGCATCACTTATAACAGAATGTGCCCCACATGGTTATAATGTCGTCTTTTCCATGTCTTCAGGATTCATTTATCTGATATATCCTGAAAAACCATCCATAATGAAAACCATGCATGCCCTGCAGTATTGTCCACCAGTGTGTCTATGTGGGTAATGGAAAGCTATCTTTCGGACTAGCTTGTTGAGATCTTGTAATCCACGCACATTCGAACTTTTCCATTTTTCTTGGTACGGGAACAATGTTGGTACCCATTCTGGGTATTTAGATGCCTGTAGGAACCCTGCATGATTTGTTTCATTACTTCTTCTTTGATTTGTACAACATTTCTGGCCTCATTCTTCTGAGCTTTGTTGGATGGTTTTTATTCCGGATTGATTGGAAGCTTGTGTATCACTATATCTGTGCTCAAACCAGGCATATCTTGATAAGACCAGGCAAAGATATCTTTGAACTCTTGAAGGAGATTTATCAATTCTTGTTTATCTGGACTGTCAGAGTGGTACAATTTTCACCTCTTTCTTTCTTCATGTTCCCAAATTCACAGTCTTAACCTCTTCTTTGGGGTAGAATTTGTTGTCTTCTTTTTCTACCAATCTAATAGTTCAGTAGGAACATCACATTCCAGTTCATCCTCACAACCATTGATTTCTTCCAGAATATAGGCTGCTCTAAATTTATCACTGGATTAAATCTAGGAATAAACATGCTATTAACACGGTGACACCTGCAAATTTAAGTCGGAACATTTCCGAAAAGAATATAAATTATGAAAAATGTAAGAAAATGTAAAGAATGATTGTTATCTGAAAATTTAAAGAAAGTTCCTTATTTAACAATTCTTTACAAGATAACAAAAAGTTTCTATTTTTGATCTAAACATAAAGATTAGTTCTGAATATACTCTGCATTAATATTAAAAACTATAGGAAGATCTTCAGTGTCCAATTGGTGAGTGTTTCTCCAGGAAGGCATGGTCGATCATATCCAAGTACTTGCCAGTCTTGTTGTTATTCGCGATCATGTGATAAATAATTCATAGCTTCTTCAACTATGTCTTGGTCTTCATAACTTTTCTTCTTTAAAGGCTTCAACAAGTTGCTGTTCCACATTAATTGTTCCCCCTGATCTGAATGTTGTCTTAACTGTGGGAAAGACATGTGTTTCCAAAGGATTTCCTCCTTTCAATTTTGCCTTTCTGTCTCACATATTCTTTTCATCTCTTTGTTCTTCTGCTGAAGATTGGGCTTAAACCCCAGCCCAAAACGGTCTTTTTCATCTTATATGAGGGAAATGAAATCCCTTGAAGATTCTTCCTAGACCTCTCAGTTTTAGCTCCAATGCCTAAAGTTTGTTGTACGTCATCTTGGTGCAATCAGACAATCTGGGATATGGAATTTCCTCCTTCTGCAACAAAGGTTGTATTTACAAATTCAAGAGCTCGAAAAGAGCATTCAAGAGCTTCATCATTGGTGTCGATATATGGAACATTGCTTGTTATAGACGCAATGATTTCTTCTTCAGCATTGACACATATTAGTGTCCATCCACAACAAATTTCAATTTCTGATGTAATGAAGAAGGAACGGCTCCTGCTGAATGAATCCATGGCCTCCCTAATAGACAATATATGTGGGGTGGATATCCATCACCACAAAGTCAATATTGTACACTACTGGGCCGATTAACAAAGGTATTTCCATTTTCCCAAGCACTTCTTTTGAGTACCATCAAATGCTCGTACCACATTTGATAACTCTTCATGTGTGATTGATCCAGAGGCATTCTTTGAAGTGTAACTGAGGCATCAAATTGAGGGCAGACCCATTGTCAATCAATACTCCTGGCAACATGACCATGACAATGTGTCGTGATGTTTAAAGCTTTTACTGATCCCATTCCGCCTTCTGGTATTTCATCTGTGAAGGTTATGTAATTGTCGGCGGCTATATGTCCCACAATTCTGTCAAGTTTGAGGGATATCTTCGGGGATAAATGTTTGATTGAGGATTTTCATCAAAGCATTTCTATGTGCTTCTGAATTCATCAAGAGATCAAGATAGAAATTCTCGTTGTTTGTGTAGTTGTTCAACCACACTATACTCACTATGTTTCAAGAACTTCAAAAATTCTTGAGCTTGCTTTTCTGTCACAGGTTCATTAAATGCTGGAAGGGATTCATCCTCAAATACCTTCTGAGGTATTGCCATGGCTTTTCCTTTTGCTTTCACTTGTTCTGAAGCATTAGATGTTTCGGGAGAGTAACATCTCCCACTTCTCGTAAAGAAACCGACTTCGCTCACTGCTTCAGATGTCGATGTTGTACTCAAACTCTATTTTTTCTCTTCTGTTTTATCTAGAGAATCAGATCCTCCTACCATTGAAACATTGGTAGTATAATTCCAAGGTACCATGCGGGTATCTTTGTATGGAAATGGTAGAGGAGTGGTAATGACTACTTTGGCCTTATTGGTGCCGGAATCACCGTGGATGATTTCACATTAATGATCACAGGATCATTTATTCTTTGATTTGGTTTAGAATCCTCTGATGAGCAAACATCATCTTCTTTTTTCCCGGGTTCTTCTTCAAAGAATTGTATTTCTCTGTTGTTCATCAATTTTTGCACCAAGTTCCTAAACTCAAGACATAATTGAATTTTATGCCCTTGCTCCTGATATTCACAATAATTCTTACCTTCATTCGGCTTTGGCCTGAATTGTTGTGGAATTATACCGGCTACAGAGAGTTGTTGGAATACCCAAACAAAAGGAGATTTAATTTCAGAAATGTCAGTCTTTGCTTTCTTCTGTTCTCTTCCTGAATTGCATTCACGTTTTATCTCCATGATTTGGCAATGGATGACTTGATGCGGATGGTGTATTGAATTCCAACTTCCCAGTGTTGATCAAATTTTGAACCACCCTTTTGAATGCTAGACAGTTTTCAATAGAATGTCCTGTAATTCCTTCATGGTAAACACAGTGTGCCTTTGTATCATACCAAGGAGGGAATGGTGGTTGCTGGGAACCAAAGGATAGGGCCTTATAACATCTGCTTTTAACAGCGAATCATAGATCTCTGCATATGGTACTGGTAAAGGTGTAAAAGATAACCTTTCATTTTCCTTTCGAGATCCTCTGGAATCTGCTCGATTAGTGTTTGTTTCCTCTTTCTTAACCCTTGGCTGGGTTATTGTAACACTTTTCGATGAATCCTTGCTGTAAGAATTGCATTGTTGACTTCATTCTCCTTTTTCCGGTACGTAGGTCTTTTGGAACTAGACCCATCATTTGATTCAATCTTGCCACTTTTCAAGACATTTTCAATTAATTCTCCAGAAATGACCAAATCTGCAAAATTTCTGGTTGCATTCCCCATTAAATGGTTTAAATAAGGAGCCTTCAATGTATGGACAAACATTACTGTGGCCTCTTTTTCTGACAAAGGTGGTTGAACTTGAGCCGCAGTGTCACGCCATCTCTGAGCATACTGTCTGAATGTTTCATTATTCTTTTTCTCCAAGTTTTGGAGAGTCCATCTATCAGGGACCATGTCTGTCACATGGCGATACTGCTCTAAAAATGCTTTAGCCAAATCTTTCCAGGATCTAATGTTGGCTTTGGTCAATTGAGTATACCATTTTAAAGCCGGTCCTGTCAAACTATCCTGGAAGCAGTGAATTAACAATTTCTCGTCCTTCACATATCCTGCCATTCTTCGACAAAACATAGTGATGTGGGATGAAGGGCATGTAGTACCATCATATTTATCAAATTCGGGAGCTTTAAACTTAATGGGAAGAATTAAGTCTGGAACCAAACTCAACTCACTAGCATCAAACCCATAGAACGATTCAGTTATTTCCACGGATTTCATTCGTTCTTCTAAGCTCTTGATCTGTCTGGTCAGTTCTTCATTTACTTTTTGTTTCTCATTCAGCTCATTTAAATCTGGGATCAACTGATCAGTATTAAGATCCCCTACTTTCATATCTGATATAAGCGGATTTTTGCTTGAAGATGTTGGATCCACTTGTTGATCTTCATGTGGTTTAGCTTCTTGTAATGCAGATGTACGAGCATTGATTTGTATAGGGGTAATACCAGAGTGATAAATTGGTTCTGGTGAAAACCTAGAGGATATGGGTTCTTGGTCGAAAGATACAGGATTTTCATGCATTTTTCCACTGGTAGCCTGCCTTTTAAACATGTCCTCTATCTTCTTCATCATATTGTCTTGTGAATTTGCAATGCTGGCTTCAATTTTTTCCAACTTCATTCTCATTTCTTCTTGTTCTTATGATGCTGTTCCTCAATACGCTGTATTTTATCCTCCATAATTCTTTTAGTAGCTTGTCTAGTACCGTAGTGATGTAGTATTTCTCTTTTGGCCAGAGTAACTGCGATTGAAAAATCTTTTAATATTATTTTTTTAAATTTTAATTAATGAATTTTAACTTAATAAATAAAATGATTCATAGCGAAAATTATGAATGAATGATGAATGTATGCAAAATGCATGTATGTAAAAAACATTGATCCCAAAAAGTTAACTGTCATAGAACAACTTCCATCGGCATACAAAAGTTTCTTTATAATATTTCAGAACTACAGATAAGGCATAGCTTTCCTATTAAGCTCTATAATTTCCTTCATTAACCATGACACCTTCTTTCCACACTTAGAAACTGGATCAACGTGATGCTCAATTATTTCGGCTTCAACAGCTAGTTCCCCAACATATCTGGCAACCTCGCTCATTTGCACCATGGCCTCGAACACCATATTGCTTCTTTCTTCACTTCTTTCGACATAGAACTCAGTTGACTTTGCCATCGTTCAGTTGTTCCTTCAAGAGTTTGCTCTAACTCAGTGATTCTGACTTGACAATTGTGCAGAATTTTTTCAAGATCTCTAATGCGTCTTCGCAGTGAAGCATTTTCCTCATTACTTTCTTTGAGATCATTAGGTCCTAGACGAACCTTTCTTGAAACAATGATTCTTCCAGTTGCAAAATGTAAGCATTAAACTCTGAGTTTTTGTTTCTAGACTGATCCAAATCCTCTTCAAGTTTTGTTCGTGCTTCTTGCGTTCTTTGATTAAGCTTCTGGATCTGAACATCTTTGTTTCTGCATCTTTGCATCCAATTGTAGCCATCTCCTGTTCTACCTCAAGTGGTATTGAAATTTTTCCTTTCCAGCTCCCATTTTCTTTTTCAACATTGGATTCTTCCATCTTTTGGCCTCTGATTTCAAGTTCAGCAATCAACTGGTTCATCTCAGATTCAAATCCCTTGAACATGCTATTTTCTCGCCTTCAAATTTAACAAAGATGTCATTCTTCATCTCTTCTAAATCTTTGGCTCGATCTCTTTTCTTTGCATTTCATTCATGATCTCACGGTGTTCAGCCTTGTGTTTTATAATTCGCTCTCTCCTGTCAACCTCGAAATCTTCCATTTTTTGCTTTCCTTTTCCAGGTTTTTGAGTAGACAATATTCTTTCCTTTCAACTCTTCAACTCGTCTTTTCTTATTCAATTCTCTGGTCATCTGTACCGTCGATTGGCTGGGTCCTGATGCTTTTCGGGATTTATATAATCCTGGTAATCTTTCTGTAAGGCTCTGTACTCATCCTCACCTTTTTTATCTTTTCTCATATTGCACATTGTGACGAATGAAAGTCAATGTCAACCCCCAACATAGCTTTATCTTGTCTCATTTGCTCTAATTCTTTCGACCAGCCATCTCTTTCTGCTTCAAACTCAGCTCTCAGGATTTCAATCTCTGATGGAACCACCTTGATGCGATCACCATAGAAATATCCTCATTTTGATCTGGTAGAGGAATATTTTCATTTTTCCTGACAAATCTCCATTCTTCATAATCAGGAGTTAGCATTTCTTTTGCTGCTTTAGCTCGGATACAAAAAGTTGTTTTTCCAAGCTGTAACGGCTTCCATGATGTTTCTTTTATAATTTGCTGTGGAATGCAAACTCAGATGACTGTAGTCCAGCAGTGACAGGTACAAATTGACGACCTTCATACTGCCTTATAACCAGCAGTGGTGCATATCCAATTCCTCCCCATAATCCGAGCAGCATTATCCAGTTGTAATCACCACATTTGTAAAAGAATTCCCTTTGTATTTGCCACGGGGCTCGCCAAACAATGTCATTGCTTTGCAGATTTCTAAAGGCATTAATCCACATATCCTTCTTAATTTCTTTCGGCCATTCCTGCTCTAGAAATTCTTTTAATGGTGAGTAATCCGTATTGAAGCGTCGGTATGAAACCTTTTCCATCCTCCAGAAATGACGGATCCAAACATATAACAACTGGGTACACCTGAGAATCGTCCACCTCCTAGCCTTCTGCAAGCATTTAACGATCTGAAGGTCTCTGCTAGGATGGCAGAAACAGGGTTAATCTTCTTTGGCAGTTGTTCAAACAAGTCTACTACTGCAGCTTCAATATATCCCAATGCTTTTGGGAAGATGACCATACCATATATACCCAGAGCAAATAGATCGAATCGTACTTTAGCGTCTGGATGACTCTGAATAAGCTCTCTGATGTTGGTCCAAGCAATGCCTTCGCTTTCGCCTTTTTGTTTTGTACGGGATGCTACCCATTCTTCTCGTACCCCAGCAATCTTTGCTAATTTAACTCGAAAGGGCTGAGTTTTAATTGACTTTGAATATATTCGACTCTCCAAAGCACCTTCAAAATGTAACAAAGTTGTATATTCTTCAATAGTAGGGACCAAGTCCTCCTTATTGAAAGTGAAGCAATTGTACCCTGGATTCCAGAATTGAACTAGGGCTCTGAGTAATTCATCATCAACTTCAACATAGAGCAAATATGGGATGTCTCCGTAAGTCTGATAAAACTGCAATTTTTTGAATCCCAACTTTCCCAAATACCTCGCAAATCTTGCAGATCATTTCTTTTTAGTGAAACTGAAGCATAACTGGCCAAGTCAGATACATAATCATCTGGCAGACTATCTCCTTCTTGTCTTTGTAAATCTTCAGCCCACTGTCTTACTTCTGAGTTTAGAATTACTTGACTTGAACCCTTTTTATCCCATGGATGAAGGTTTTCCAATGAGACTATTAACACAAGGATCAATGTCTTTTATCCTGTATTATGCTATGCAAACAGAAAAATAAAGAACACACAAAAAGAAAATAAGTTAGTTTAAAGGATAATAACATTTATTTAATTTAAACATGCTTTTCTAAATAATTTAAATAAACAGTAAAATAAATTAACAGGAAAGACATAATTCATTTCTCCTGTGTGTACACCTATTTTGGACAAAATTTCGGCATGACTTCTGATTGGAAGAGTTTCTAAGGTTTTATATGCAGGGTTTCAGAACTAGGAGTAAAGGTACCCAAATTGTCCTTGTTAGTGCCCCTTGGGTTGCTAACCCTCAATCCTAGTCCATTACAGACTAAAGTGAATCGAGTTCAATTCGAGGGGATACATTTCTCTATGCCTGACACGGAGAATAAATTCTCACGAAGACAGAGAGCATATGAACCCCGAAAGTTACTTGCTATGTCTGCACGGAGAATAAATTCTCACGAAGACGTTGCTTTCACTTTCACTTAAAAGGGACAACTCAATTATAGGCTTTGTTATGCAATGCAAGTGTGTGTGAGGAGAAATGTTAAACTTTGACATAAAAATAAATACTGAAATAAAATACTTGCAAATAAAACATATAAATATTATAAAAATAATAAATATAAAAAAAAATTTGAAAAGAAAGAATTAAAAATTAAATATATAAAATTTTTTAATTTTTAATAGAGACAATTTATAATTAATTTTTAAAAGTTTGACCAGTCCCCAGCAGAGTCGCCAAGCTGTCGTAACCGGTTTTCGTCCGGGAACGAAATATTAAAATTTGGCGGGGAATTTAATAAATAATTTTGAAAATAATTTGTGAGTCGCCATCGATCTTTTGGATTAGGTAGGTCGAATACCTAAAAATTTTCTTTTAAAATAGTTTTTAAGAAAACCATATTTAAAAGATGAACTGATCTGCGTTTTATAACCAAAAATTCGTTCTTTTTAATAATAAAAAGGGATTCGTGGTCGGTTACGTTTAGGGAAGGATTAGCACCCCTACAACGCCCAAAATTGGTACTTTTTAATTATAAATTGTCTCTATTAAAATGCAAAAATATATTTAATTTATAATTCTATTAAAAAAATATTAATTAAAAATATCCGAAAAGAACTTCTAGGTACCTTAAGACAGCTCTTTTCTTTGATATTGATAAATATTAATTTAAATAATATTGTTTACTTTTTAATTTTAAAATATCAGAATAGGACATCCAGTTGTATTAAGACTGTCCTTTTCTTCGATATTAAAAAAAACAAATATTTAAAAAAATTTATATGTATATTTATGAATATATATAAAAATATTTAACAGTATAAAATAAAAATACCACTAAAACAATATATTTTAAGCAATAAAATGAAAACATATAAAATAAATAACTAAATTATGAATAAGATAAAACTAAATCTAATTCCTAATTAATTGAAATCATAGGGATTAAATATATATTTTTTCTAATTTAATAATTTAATGACCAAAATAAAATTATCTAAAATTCAAATTTTATAATAAAATAAATTAAAAGTATGAACTAGGGACTAAAAAATTATTTATTAAAATTAAGGGATTAAATCTGTCATTTATCCTAAATATATTATTTTAATTAAAAAGACTAAAATGAATAAAATTAAAATTCAAAGACCGAATTAAAATTCTTATAAATTCAGTTTAGTGACCAAAATGTAAAGTTTACAAATATGAAGGACTGCGGAAGGGATTTAACTATTTTGTAATTACGCGCATAGTCCTTCCCGAAACGACGTCGTTCGGGAAGGATAAATGTCCAAATCGGTGGCCCGAAGGGCCAACCATTCATTCCTCATTTCCTTCTCTCTCTCTAAACCGAGAGAGTTTTAAACTCTCTGCCTCTCTCTAGCTTCCCCCGGAGGGAAGCCGGTCACCGGTCGGCCACCGTGTGCCACGTGAATGTCATCGCCGGCCACCGCATCCGGTGGCCGGAAAAAAATTATTCTATACTAATAGATAGATCGGACCGTCCTAAGGACGGTTCCGATGTTCTTTTTCCTTAAATGGCTCCCAATCGGAGCAGATCTGTAAATATACCTTCGGTAATTGGTTCTCCGGCGATGTTCAGTGTTTCCGGCGACGGTCAAGGCTTCCTTGGTAAGTCTCTTCTTCCTTTTTCTTTCTCTTTTTTTTTCCTTCTGGTTCTTTGCTGCTGAGATCGTTGGTATAGTTTGTTTTTCTCTGTATATTTTTTGTTTCTGTCTCTTCTTTTTGTCTCTCCGTCTCTGTCTTTTTTTTCAGGTGGGTGGTGGCTTTATAGCCACCACGGTGTTCGTCTCGGACCGGTCCGAAGAGGGGGGACTCGGTGAGTCACGGACTACCAGTGGTGATCACCCTGTAGCCTTGCATGGACGGTGGCGTTGATCTTCTGGAAGCATCATTCGGGACGTGGCAGCGGCGGAGGCGGTGAGGGCTTCTGGAAGCAGCAGCAGCGGCGGCCGCGTGGCCCTAGGGTACATACCCTAGGGTTTGTGCTGGATGAGTGTGGGCCGTTGGATCTCTCAGATCCAACGGCTGTGATGATGAGGCGGCTGGGATTAGGTTTAGGAAACCCTAACTGGAAATCACACATTTAGGGTTTCTAGTTAGTTTTGGACCGGTTCTGGTTGGTTTGTAACTGGACCGGTCCAGTTGTAATTGGGCCTGTAAATATTATTATTTAATATATTAATATAAATTAATAATAATAATAATAATGATAATAATAATAATAATAATGATAATAATAATAATAATAATGATAATAATATAATAATAATAATAATAATAATAATATTAATAATGATAATAATAATAATAATAATAATAATATGGATAAAAAATTTAGTATCTTCAATCATAACTTGCTTGAGATGCAAAATGATCCGCATAAGCATAAGAAGATGTTGTTGATGATGATGATTTCTTTGCATGTTTTACCTTCATTTCTTTCCATTCGGCTCTATCTTCAGGTGTTGTTAAATATGATTTCTCATTTGCTTCAGAAGTAGAGAGATATTGTGAAATCAAGATCATCTGGTGCAATCTCAAAATGATTAGGCACATATAAATACCTCTCATTCCATTGCTCAATGTATGCAATATACTTCCCACGCATATCAGTTTTGTGGAGTTCATCGATGTTATAGAGTTACATTGGAATCGGCTGATGGGACCCAAACTATCGCAATACTCTATCCACGACATGGATCTCAGCAACGACGTTATGGCACACCACATCTCTAATCCTTCAAAAAAGAATTCTGGTAGACATCGTTAGATCTCTGACTCATAATAAAGATTCCAATTAAATTGTAAACATACTACATTAGTATAATTAAAAATAAATTCTCTTAATTTAAAAGTTATACAAAAAATTTGGAATATTTACCACATGTCTACCGACAATATCGATCCTCATTCGTACATCAATTTCCGTTGAACCCGCCAACTTTGTATTGATAATTATATGTCGTCATCTAAACATCATAATAAATACAAATTAACAATTATATTATTAAATCCAATATCTAAATATATTAATTAATAATATAAATTTAAAAATTACCTTGCAGCTAGAAGAAACTCAATCAGAGCTATTGTAATTGACGTCAAAAACAGAAAGAGATGCATGCTCGCGATTGAAGTAAGATTAGACAACCCGCTACATCCACTTTTTGACCTATTATCACGATTGTAGCGTTGCAAAGTTCATGATAAAAAATGCCAAAACTGTTGAACCACAACTATATTGACTACACTCAATGAAATCTTCTAATATTGGAAGATACCAAGTGTGCACCAAATTCCCGAATTTATCTAGTAACAATACCCCTCCAATCAATTGAAGAATATATGCTCGGGCTACAAATATCATCTCTTTCTCGATAGAATGTTCATTTACTTTAAATTCACTCTCCAACAACATCATTCATACCCGCAACCCATTTGTCACATCTTTTGGTGGTACCTTTCCCAATAATCGCTCGCAAATCTCATCTCACTTGTAATTACTATGTCTCACCAATGTCACACTATTTATCAAAACACTGAATTGGTTACCCACAACTTCCAAAGTAATCGTTGGTTCACTACTAGAAAAATGAAGCATATGAATTTCAAGTTTTCAACGTTCAATCAACGTTGGAATCAATGCATGCATCACCCTAAAACCATGAATAAATGTGGCAGGATACAATCCGAATTGTTGTAGATAAATAACAGTCCGCTGATGTGGCTCATCATTTTGCATTCCTCGATGGCGAATGTCCTGTTCTTCTTCCTACAATATAAATTTCAAACAATTAATAAGATTTTCAAAACAACAACATTAATATTGTAATTTGAACTTTTAAAAATATAAAAAAAAAATTTACCACAGTGAGCTCAATTTGAGGAAATATGAACATCATCAATACGAAATCTCTCAATTGTTTTTCTGCTCAACAAATCACAATACAAACCTTAAAATCCAAACTCCTATTTATAAAAATAAACCCAACGGCCATAAACAACTATAAAATTCAAAATCACACGGAACTCTTCACACTTACATGACGAGTTCCAATATGACCGTTTGGATTCTACTCATTGCTCAACGTTCATGTAACGATTAGAAAATATTTTAATTAAAAAAATTAATATATTTCAATGGAACTCTTTACGCCTACATGATGAGTTCCAAGAAAATTAATATAATACTAGATTTCTTGGGGTCTACATACCTAGATCCATCTAAAAATAATATTTAGGCAAACTCGCCATGTGGGCATGATGAGTTTGTCTTATATAGTAGCATTTAACGTAAATTCCAAAATAAATTTAGGATTAATTTATTGGGCCAAATAATTAATCCGCTTAAATTATTGGACCAATTTTACCAAATAAAACGATATTCCTTTTAATATTCTAAGTAAAACCATGTATGATCAGCAATGACGTCTATGCATTACTTCCATATGATGATTAATGACCTTTATTCATTATCTAATGCCAGCATTAGCCATGCTTTGAATTATTAATACACATTCAACTGACTTATAAAAGAAAACAATAGCCACTACAAATTGAAAAAGAATATTTTGAGAATTTTTCGAAGATATCAAAATATATGTCAACAATAAAAAAAACAAAACAAAATGACCAAATCCATATATGACGATGTTGAGAACTGTTTCAAGTAATTATTTAAGTAATATTTTAAATATTTTATGTTTGCAAATATACTTTCTTTTTTGTTTTTGTTTTTGGTTAGATTTAAGGATAATGTTAAGACCTTACTTGAACAGGATATGTTCTATTGGCTCATACCTCTTGAGTTCTAAGATTTAAGGATAATGTATATATACAAACTGCTCTAATTTATTTGTTTTACTTGCATCGACTTATCCCTAAAATACTGTGCAGACCAACAACGATAATTATTAATTTATATCACCAGTTCACTACCGGAGAAATTATTTTATACTTTATATTTTTATATAATATTCATGTCTTTATCTAATCCTACATTTAAATTAATATATTTTTATAATTTATATGATGATATGACAGTTTAACCATTGATGAGATTGTAACATGTGATAAAAATTGTTATATAAAAATATAAAATATAATATTAGTAAACATACAAAAAATATAAATCAAATATATTTAAGTGCTTAAATTTTAATATCTTTTGATTTAATGATTAAAAATTTAAATAATTCAAGTAATGTATATAAAAGTAAATAGTGATTTTTAATATAAATCAGTGAAATTTTTATTTTTTAAGAAAATAAATAAAATAATTATATATAATTTAAAAGAAAAATGCAAATGCAACATCAAAATAAATAAATAAATATATAAATCATAAAAAAAATTCTAATCGCACATAAAATAATATAATTGGGGTAGTTATATGGTACAACCCGGTGATTTTAGGATAAAAACGGCGGAGATGAATGCGACCAAAAATTTTATAAAAAATAACATTTTAGGTTAGGCGCAACTTAAAATATTAAATTTTTCATAATATTTTAGGTTACCATCAACTTAAAATATTATACACGTTAATAATATTTTCGACTGCGTCAATTTTTTATTTTTTTAATCTTAAATTAAATCGATTATTTATAGACTTTCCCATATAAATAATTTGACATATAAAAACAAAACTAATCACATCGACCTGTGAAATTAAATGTTAGTAATGTAATATTGCAATTTGCAACTAATCATACTTATAATAATAAATAAAATATTGTTCGTGCTAAGGGTTTAGATCAGCGCAGCTGATGTCAGGTGATTAGGTCATACACGTTTCCTTTCTTAGCGTCAATTTAGATATAATATAGACTTAAATGAAAAAACAAAATTAAGTGCATAAATTATAATCTTTGTTTACTTTATTTGTTTAAATTACTTTTTTTTTATCAAAGAAGATATTTAACATTTTAAAAGTTATTTTTTAAAAATATTTACGTGGTAGTGGTCATTAAAAAGTCGCATGTATCATATTTATATATTTTTTGCTTTTTTTTTTTGAAAGTTTTACTTATAAAAAGTTAAAAACATTATTCTTCTAGTCTCATTAAATCTGTATTTTATTGACTTTTTTGTCAATATTTTTAACTCGTTATTTTTAAATTTATTATTAATAAAAATATAAAAAAATCTATTTTAAATTAAATATAATATAAATTTGGCCGGTTATATATAAATTGATACATGGTTTCGAATTGTTCAATAAAATATAATACTCTTACATCATAAAAACAAAGGGGAAAAATATGCATAATAGAATTGAAATAGCATTACTCAAATGAAATTTATTGAGTTGATAAATAATAAATGGAATTGAATTAGTTCATCCTCGTAGGATTAAATTAACTTACCTCTTAAACCAGTATCGTGCAGATCTGTCTGCCATCTTCTGTTTGTTTGTCATTACTCTTCAATAAGTCATCAGATTATATTATTATTATGATCATATCATGATGATGACGACGACCTGCCAAGTCATTTTTTACATTTTTTTTCTTTAGAAAGCTTTTGATAAATAAATTTAAGTTTCAGATAATATAACCACTAACTCATTTGAAGGGACAAAAGAGAATTTAGAGTAAAAATTGTGGATATATTCATTTACAGAAGAAATTAAAGAGTAAAGATGCATATATCCCAATATATGCTATATACATTATGGTCGTAGTAAATAAGACGTTTTTGGTGGTAAGTTATTCAATTCGTTTTTTAAAAAATTAGATTTAATTTAATATTCTTTTAGTAAAATTCAAACTATCAAAGGAGTTGAGTTCAATAAAATTGCATATAGAATGTACTTAAAGCTTATTTTTGAATAATTTAGGAGGATAATAATGAAATATATGTTCAAAATTTTTTAATTATTAATAATGTGCATACATTATAATTGTAACTGCTCGAATTTGAAATTTCTAAAGATAATAACATTCATTTTTATCACTAAAGTCGTTCGATAAATACATTTTTAGCATAGTATAGCTTTAAGTTTTGAAGCTCAAACACGATTTTTTTCATTATTTGAACTTGGTGACAAATGTACAGGAACAAAAAATTGCACGTTGACAAAGAAGGTAGGAACACAGAGACTTGAAACAAAATTAAGAACTCATTTCGGAAGCATTTTTAAATGCATGAGTGGATAAGAGGACACTGCTGCGAAGGTCATTGGAGGATTCTCTTTATCATGAAAGAAGCTTCCCTCTACTTCAATAATCTCTTCTCTCTCTCTCTCTCTCTCTCTCTCTCTCTCTCTCTCTCTCTCTCTCTCTCTCTCTCTATATATATATATATATATATATATATATATATATATAATTACCAATGGCATATAATATATATATGCATCTTCTGTGTCATTTCATGTGATCAGACTTCTCAGAATATCCTCTAGAACCTAAATAGATCTGTATAAAATTACTGGTAGCATTAATTTAAAGGCCGCAAGTCTATCACTAATCTGAACACGTTTTATTTTTCAGTCAGGGCTATGGGTATATAATGAAGGCCCGCTTGCATTGTGTTTAATCTGTAACACACCAGATCTAGATAATCGCCATAGGGTATTTGCAGCTTGAAGAGAGAAGATTACTATAACCGAAAGAAAGGAAGAGGTGGTGGAAGATGGTGAGAGCTCCCTTCTATGATAAAAATGGCTTAAAGAAAGGTGAATGGAGTCCGAAGAAGATGATAAACTAAGGACTTTTGTCGAGATACATGGCCAAAGGAACTGGCGTCAACTTCCTAAAATTGCTGGTATAGTTTCATTCTTTCACGGAAAGAAAGTGTTTCTGGTTAAGGATTTAGCGTTTGTTATGTTTATTTCTTTTGGAGATCAAAAGAGATAGATTTTGTTTTGGTTTTCTTACGCAATCATCTTCATCTAATTTGTCCTTTTTTCTGAGAGAAAAAACTAATTTAGTTGTCGTTTAATAGCTAATTAATTGTTAACTGATTCATGTAAATAATCTCTTGATCATGTTCATAGAATAATTTTTGTTTTGTATTTTTTTAGGTCTTGAAAGGTGCGGAAAGAGTTGTAGGTTAAGATGGATGAATTACCTACGGCCTGAAGTAAAACACGGGAACTTCACTGAAGAAGAAGATGCATTGATCATCAAATTACATAAACAATTTGGAAACAGGTTAGATCCAGTTAAATGGTCACTTAAAATATTTACAATAACCTTATGCAAGCATGTAATCGTCATCTTGAGAATTCAACAAATCTCTGACGTAATTGTGTTTACAGTTGGTCCGCCATGGCTAAATGTTTACCTGGAAGAACGGACAACGAAATAAAAAATCACTGGCACTCCGATCTAAAGAAGCGTGGAAAGCGAAATCTGACAACATCTAATGTGAAAGGCGAGTCTAGTTGTCCAAGTGAAGCCACCCAGAATTCTGAAGGTGAAAGTGGTGCTGAAAGCATCCTTGTTGATACTCCGGCCAACATGATCTTGGAGAGTTCAACTTTGTCTCCAGCAAAATCTTCAACTACTGAGTTTCCCTCCTTTGTTGAAGATACTTGTCTTCCTCCGCCGGTAACATACCAAGCTCAAAGCAGTGGAGATTTCTGGAATAATCCCTTTGTTGCAGACAATATCTACAACCAAGATGGTTATCCATCATCCATGGAAAACTATGGATTTGAGTTGCCATTGCCTTTTGACGACATCTATTATGATGATTTCGCATATTTTTTCTATGACTTGATGCAAGTATAGGACATAAAATTGCTTTTCATTTCTTTTGATCAATTTGAAATTAGTATAAAGTAGTATATGTTCTAAGTGATCTCGCATCTCGAGTATATTAGTCGGGGAATTCATTTTACCAACAAAGACATCTCAAGGGAAATATCTTGATGGAGATTACAATTTTATCTACACACTTCAGTTAGAGGAGGGATTATAATGTTATCTTGATGCTTTGGTTAGCAAAGGAATTATAAAGATAGTTTCTCACACTCTACTAATAGAAGTTATTTTTTTTCTCGTTCGACAAAAAATTATTTTATTAAAAAAAAATAAGTATTCTAACTTAACATTAGAATAAACGATTATAGTCAATAATTGATACAAAAACGATCAAAATGGCTCTCAAACTAAGAACGAAATTAATTAAAAATATACAAACATTAATAAAATAAAAATATGAATAAACTCCAGCCAAAACCACTGGCACTAATGGCTTGCACCCGAGTCACCAAAATATTTGAAAGGATAACATCCCCTTTCATATATCTAAACTCCGTCCCTGGATACAAAAGATTGTTGACGTTGATGATGTATGATCATTGATAATGTTGACGAGAATAAAAGTGGTAAAGTAATTTTATATTAGGTGGATATTTTCTCTTTTTTTAAAAAAGTTTTTATAAATAATAATTTAAATATGTTAATTGAATTTAATTTTGTTAATATGATTGTTAGTATAGTATATACGAGGATATAAGAATAAATTTTAAATATGAGGAAAAATTTAAATAATATAAACATTATGTTAAAACAAAGAAAATAATAGCTTAAATAAAATAATATGCCAGTGAACCATAGAAGCGATATAAAAAAATTGGTGTTTCATTTACAGTTGTTTAAAAATATTTATTTAAATAAATAAGGGGGTAAGCTGCATATATCAAATTCTATTTTACCTACTTTAATTCTGTCGTAATTATGTGTAAATAAAATATTTGTATTTGTAAATTATTCAGGTTTAATATAACAACATAAATTTAATTCAAAATGTTAACTCTTGATTTGAACGTGAAGATGCTGCTGCGAAGACCATTGGAGGATTCATTTTACCTTGATAGAAACTTCCCTCTCCTTACATAATTTATATATGTTTTCTTTATTTCGTTTGGATATCAAAACAGATAGATTTTTTTTTCTTCTTAGATTTCTTATGTAATCATGTTGCGAATTCAAGAATATTTTAAGCAACAATCTCTGACGTAGTTTTCTTATGTACACAGATGGTCCACCATCGCCATCGCCACCGCCAAAAGCTTACCTGGAAGAACAGACAACAAAATAAAAAAATCAGTGGCACTCCCATCTAGTGAGGCGTACAATGCAAAATCTGACAACATCCGATGTGAAAGGCGGCTCTACTTGTCTCCAGGTGAAGCCACCCAGAATTTTGGAGAAAGTGGAGCTGAAAGCATCCTTGTTGATGCTCCTGCCAACATGATGTTAGACTGTTCACTTCTGTCTCCAGCAACATTTTCAGCTACTGAATTGTCCTCTAGTTCGGACAGTAGTTGTATGTCCGGCTTTAATGTTATTATAGAAGATGCTTGTGTTCCTTCGGAAATATACGAAGCTCAAAGCAGTGAAGATCTCTGGAGTTAGCCCTTTGTTGCAGACAATATCTACAACCAAGATGGTTATCCACCACCCATGGAAAAGTGTGGATTTGAGCTGCCATTGCCTATTGACACATGTATTATGAGGATTTTGCGTATTTTCTCTACGACTTGATGCAAGTATAGGACATAAAAGTGTTTTTCAGATTTTTCTGATGCTAGCACTTTAGTATATTAGTTATAATTAAAGATCAAATGGAATAATTTTCATTAATTTAGTATATCATATCACCTTTTTAACAACAGTTAATGGAGTTGCGTCCATTTTATAATAAAATCTAAAATTTAATGACAATGAATCAATTAAAGCACTACTATATACAATGAAGACCCATAAAATCACCATTTTAAAAATATTTTATAAAATCATATTTTCAGGAAATTAAGGGAAAAGCCCTTAATTACATGAATCAAAAAATATTTTATATATAAAATTAGCAGTAGACCTACTAAAGAAAGTTGTAGTCTCAAAGGGATGTTGGTTTTAAGTGTTTCTCGTACATAAGATTCGTTTCATATTACGAAGATGCTAGGACATCTTGAAGGTATTTAAGCAAACTATCTTAAGGTAAATCTATAAGAAGGGTGGTGCGATTGTGACTTCTTTTAAGTTCTCAAGTATCAATGTTGTCATGCATAATCGTATGTTCACATATCAGCATTGGTTACAAAAGATACATTGATTCCGACTTTTACAAATGTTTAAGGTACATAAATATGATTTCTCGCAATAGGTAATGAAAAAGAATGAAATGAGGTTCAAACACGACGTATAATTCTATTGGACCCTATATTATGTAAAAATTCTTTTGGTTGTCCAAACTCCACCAAGATTCATAGTGATACATGTATCAGAAAAAAAAATATCAGAAAATCTAAATGATGTGAGCACTATAGAAACTAAGGTCACAATAGAAAAAGGATAATTTTAGAATTTCTTAACAGTAAACCATAATTACATGTTAATTTATTTACTCTTTTTTTAGTTTTGGAACTTAGGTTGCTTCCTTTTTTGTGAGGTTAAAACACTGCTTGCCTGCGGCAGAATGAAGTATATATTGACACTGAAACTTGGCACCAATGTGTTGAATAAATGTAATCCACATTTGGATATCTTCACCTCTAATGTATAATTAATTGTTTGGGTTTGGAATTGGAGGATGTTGACATTTCTTTCTCCTTAATGGTTATTCTCTTCATTCATATCATTAAGTGTTTGGACTCCAGCCGAGAACAATGTCCAACTACCAACACTTCGTAGTAGCACTGCTTGGGAGTGTTTTACCCGATTCTTGTTTGGACAATTATGTTCTTTGAACTAAAAACCATGCCAAGTTCATCATAGCAATCTCACCATCTTAAAATATGTATATATGCAGTTAGGATGGTAAATAAGATGACATAGATCGTGAGTTACTCGAATTCGATTCGGTCAACACTTGAATCGAATGAACTTGAACTAGATTCGACTCGAGTTCTACCAGTCAAAGTAAGTTACTTGATACCCGACTCAAAAAGCTCGACAGCAACTCAAAAAAATGATATATAAAATTTTTAATTTTTAAAGGATAATCTACACCAGATACGACCGAACTTTAGGCTATGTATCATCTATACCATTGAACTTTCAATTTTGTCAATTATAGCACTGAACTTTAATTTTCATTTCAATTATACCACTGGAATGTTAAATCGTTAACAACCATATCAAAATGACGTCATTTTGGTGAGGTGTCTACGTTGATAGCCGTCTACCACATCGGTAGCCGTCAACCACGTCATCATGTCGTTAATGATTTAACGGTTCAGTGGTATAATTGAAACGAAAATCGAAGTTCAATATTCTAAATGATATAATGCCTAAAGTTTGGTGGTATCTGATATAGTTTACCCTTTTTAAATCAAATTATTAATAATATTAACATTTATATGTTATTTTTTAATACAACATAAGAATTTCATGTACTTATGATTCAAGTTCAAACTCGAGTTCGAGCTTGAATTGAGCTCAAGTTTGAGCTTCAATTGAACTAAGTTTGAGAAGAGTTCAAGATTTTTCAAGCTCGAGTCTGAGCTTCAATCGAGCTAAGTTGAGAACGTTTCGAGTTCAAGTTTTTTCGAGCTCGAGTCGAGTTTGAAATTTTAAGCTCGCAAGCTTTCGAGCCGAGTTGAGCTTCAAATTTTGATTTTAAGTTCAATTCAAGCTTGACGATTTTAGGCTCTTGAGTTTTTGAGTTGAGTTGAGCTTAGCAATACCTGAGCTCGACTCGACTAATTTACAGTCCTGTTGCAATTTGTGTGGTAAGTCCATTAATCTTTAGCTTGGATTTTAAGTTTGAATCGAATTTAGATTTTAGTTTGGATTTTTAGTTTAAATTGAATTCGGTTTTTTAATCAAATTCGAACCACATCCTCTTCAATCAATGAATAACACCTATGTAGCTTCAAATTTTTTCAATAAATTTAATATTTTTTTCAATTTAGTCACTTAGCTTTGTATGGTTTCCTTGTTTCTTAATTCCTCATTCATTGAAAGTTTATTTTTACCAAATTTGAGCCCCACATGTTCCTCTACCACTATAGAATACTTACGTAATTTCAATTTTTCATTTTGAAAACAAATTTTCTCTTTTTTAGTTAATTTAATCTCAACTTTATATTTTACTCAATTTAGTCATCCGATTGTAACTCTTTACAATTTTTTCTTCTTACCAATTTCTTGACTCCTTTATCCAATATTTTATTCTTAAAATATCTTTTTTAACAAATAATATTCTAAGTATATCATATAGTTTTAGATATATTTAATTTATTGAATAATGTTACAAATCTTACGTAATTATGCAAACATATATATGATTACAAAGAGTTATATAAATTAAAACAAACTAGTACCATGGTATTATAACTAATTATATTTAAACTTAAATAAGAGCTTGAATGAATGTTTTTGATTCAATTTGAATTTAATTATATCACTCTAACTGAAATTAATTTTAAATTAAATTTAAATGATATTAAAAAAGCTAATTTGATTTTTTTTTCTTCGATTCCAATACTCACTTCTAACCACCACAAATTCCACCCCAAGAATCCAAGAAATCTCCACTGCTAATTCGCCAATGCCCCCACCACTTCAACTATTCTTTCCATATTTTATGACAATTTCCTTTTATGGTTTGATTATTCCATTTGTAAATATAGTTTCTACTTTATAGTTTTGCAATGTAAAGTAGAAAGCCTCCCCCACCCACCTTATGTGATGGCGATTGGCAGCCCATACATCTCTATGTCACAAAGTTACCAAATTGTATTACTTCCTTTCCAAATTTCATGGTTGTGGAAGTTTGAGTGTCATATTCCTACAAAATTATTAACACTGTCACAAAATATCTTCCCTCTACTCCTTGTTGAACAAATACCGAGTTCGAAGACTAACAAGACCATGACTCGTAACTTGAACACAAACAAAGCCATGACTCACAACTAAAACCATGATATATATACATATTTCTCTCCTCATTTCAACCACCGACCTTTATTTAACAAAAAAAAAATTACTTGTAATGACGAGAGGAGGATACACTAAGAAAGGAGGATATACACATCATCTCTTCAAATAATTATTTCTTTTTTTAACTATACGTACTCATCTTATAAAAAAAAGTATATAATTAATATATAAATATATTCCCCTTAAAAAAATATTTCTAGACTCAAGATATTTCTAGCTCAAATCGCATGGCTGTGGCCTCTGGATACATGAAATGAGCTTGCGGGGCAATACTCAAACACGTGGCACCCAAGTTAATGCTTGCCACTTATAAATAGGTTGAAGATTTTTTACTCTCGATTAATACATTTTAAAATTTTATTTTTTAAATAATTATTTACTTTTTAGTTTAGTGTGATTAAAAAAATATGAAATCGTTAGATTTTTTATAAACAAAATGTTAGACTCGTATGGATATTATTTTTAATATATAGAAAGTTATTTATAGAGGTTTCGTTGGAAGCGATCGAGAAGTTGCAGTGCAGCAGGCACGAGGCAAGCTCAGCTCAATTTTCGTCCGCTGTTGCCAATATTAACTTATATGAAACCGATAATACTGCAAATTTAAGTGCATAACATCAAACCCCCTTCGTTTTCCTCTACATTTAGAGATAGACAACAAAGGGTTAAAAAGGATAATCGAGCACCTAAAAGTCTTGAATTAAAATATATTTTAAATATTTTATTCTTTAAAAATTAATAAATTTATTTACTCCTAAAATTTTAACAAATATCATTAAGACAACAACATTACAAACAAACAGTTGGCTGGAGACGATAATCCAATAAACATGACATAATGGTAAAAAGTCAGATTACAAAATCTCACCCAGAGATCAAACAAGTAAAATTCTTCTCGGTAAATCAGCACACAAAACTATCAAAACAGGGTAAACAAATCCCATCAGAGAGTAATAATCATGGACTATCGTTAAGAATAGGTTAGATCATCAGAAATCTCACGGCCAATCCAACTCAATCAAACAGCCAGGCACTTACTAATACTAACAGGTTTAAAGAAGTTTTACTGGATTTTTTTAGGCTCTATTTTTTACTCCTTAATGACTATGTACTCGCCGTGTCTGTCGAATCACTCGAATCGGACAGTAACTGAACGGCATCGTCCTGTTTGATCAACTGTTCTTTTAACATCCTTATAGAATCAACTGAAACGGCCTCGTCGACGGTTTCATCCTCCACTCTGCACGGAGTCGACGAAACAGTACGGTAACCGTATCTCCGTTTAGGATATAATGGATCCAGTTCGTCCTGCAAATAACAATGACAAATAAATAAAACGGAGAAAAATATTAAACAACACAGAGAAGGAAAATAAGAATGAGAATTTAAAATGAAATAACAAAGAAAAAATAAAAACCAACATGATAACGAAGATCTGAAGCATTTTCTCTCGATTTTTTCAACGGAAACAAATTTGTTGATTTACAGTCCTCTCTCCTGCCAACGGAATATTCTTCGCTACCAGATGAACTTGAAGCCGGCGGAGGGGTATTTGCAACTGTGGACCACGGCACCACCTGATTGTCTCCGTCCTCCTCCGCGTCGTTATCAGAAACAGCTCTTTCGTCTTCTTCATTTTCCGCTTCTCTGCCCTCTCGATCACCGCCATTGACGCACATCTCACAGACGGAGACCGTGTGACCGAGCTTGGAACCGGCGGCTCTCCACAACGTAAGAGAGTGGCACGCGTGGCAGAGAAGACACCTCACGTGCCGCGCCACGAGGAAGTTGGCTCCGTGCACTCTAGCATCACAGCCCCAGCACAAACTCGCTTGGTCCGATTCACAATAAGTCCTTGCCACCAAATCGCAAAGCTCACAGCTCTTCATTTCGCTCCTTTCAACCAAAATCAGAGAGAGATGCTTTGGCTTGGCCTATCTGCCGGTTTCTTCTTCTTTCGTTTTCTAAGAGAATATTTTTTGTCAATAACTTTTTTGACAACAATTTTCTCTTTCTTGTATATATGCAGAGAATGGACGATTGGAAAGGAAGAGAATGGAAACATCAAACTGCAGTGATTTGTAGAAACAGCCCTCTTGTTGCTCTAAATTACAAATTTACCATTAAAATACTTGCAGTTTACCAACCAAGCTGGCAGTACCACCACCACTTACATAACATTGTGTCTAAAAAAATACAACTATTTTAATTTAATTATTTTTTTTGTTTATACAAAAATACATTTTTCACCTTTGCACAGTCTTTTTAACTAACATTTTCCACCTTTTTACATTATTTAAGTTCATAAGTTTGAATAAAATTTAAAAACAAAATAATAATCCAATCAAGAATTTTCTATCCTTTTGCTTTGTGTTCCTTTTTGTTACATTCGAAATGGTTATTAAGAAACAAATTTACAAGAGATAAAGTACATAAAAGGCGTCCTAATTATAATATTATTTTATTAAATCATATTATTAAAAGAATAGAATGATATTTTGAGTATAAGGAATATTTTATTTAGTCCTAAACTATTAATATTTATTAAATTATCACTCAATTATTTATATATTTTAAATTTATTTTTTTATTAAAAAATAACTGTATGAACTGGAAGTTAATATATTGATTGAAATATAATAAAAATATATTTTAATTATGTGTGATGGTATTATTGTTACTTTCAATCACTATCTCGACAATATAATATTTCAAGTATTAGCTTGATAGTGTAATGTAAACAGAGAGTTGATCCATAAAATACAACTTAAATGATTTTAGATCATATTTTATCATATATTAGTCAACGGATAACATCAAACTTAGGCAGCTGTCATTTTTTTAACGGAAAAAAATAATTTTAGAACATATAAATAATTGGGCGATGATTCAATAAAATAACACTCTATAATCTGATTTTGTAACTTTAAATAATAAAAAAATTAAAAATAACAACACTATGTAATTAAAGATTATTTGTATACTTTACTTATTTACAAGTAAATTCTTTTATTTTTATTGTTTTGGATAATTTGATTTTTATTACCCAAATAGTAAAAACATACTATAAAAAATCAGTGTTCAGAATACAGAGATTGTCCTACATACAAAAATAAACAACAATCAATCAATACCTCAATTTCTACATAAAGTAATATTTACACATCAAATAAGGTTTCTACCTTTAGTTGCAAACCAACTGTTTCCTTAATAGCTTGTAGCAGTTCTTCAAAAGTTCTAGATTTATCTTTGAAGATCCTTTTGTTTTTTTCCTCCCATAGGATGTAGATTAGAGCGGTGGAAGCAACCTTCAAGATATAAGTGATCAGCGATTTACCTTTCCAAAACATAGAGGCCCAAACTAAGAAATCATTCCATGACAAGTAGTGATTATGTAAACCATTCATACCACTAAGGGAGAAGATTGTTGCCTAAAGAGAAGCAGCAGTTGGATAATCAAAGAGCAAATGATTTCGATTTTCCATAACAACACCACAAATATTACACGTGCAGTCATTGATAAATCTTATTTGGTGCAGTCTTTCCTTTGCAGTCTTTACTTGTTTACAAGTAAATTCTTTTATTTTTATTTCATTTCATCTAATATGTAATAATCAAATTGGAAAATAAAAATAGGGGTAAAATTGTGATATAGGGCACTGTAGAAGAGGAGAAAGTAATAGCGGAAATGGAAAGAAAGGGAAGTGAGGGGGGTAAAGGGGGTGTGGTGGGAAGATGAGCCAGATGTTGTAATGTATTGTTTATATGTGGCATTAAATTTAGCTCCCTTTACCTTCTGTTTCGCCCTTTGGCTCGTTTCCTCCGTTTGTTTGGAAAATATTTTGTTATTTTGTTATTAAGCGGTGGCTGTGCACAACCACTTCTCTGCTCTGCTATGTTTTTCATTCATTCGGTTAGAACCCTCACGTGTTGCCACGTGTCGTTAGTTGATCGCCCGAGATTCAGATTCTCTTCCTCCTTCAGGGCCAAGGATTAGCCACGTGGATTGGTGTTGATTCGGGTCGATTGCGTGTACGGCTGGTGTTATCTCGCTGTCTTCTCTTGATTTGCTGCTTCGTATTTAATCTTGATGATCACTGGCCAAGGCAAAAAGATATCTTAATAACCGCTAAGATTTTACCATTTTGCGGACTTGCGCTGCACTCGCCCGTGATCCCCCCTCGAATTATTGTAAATATATTAGATTTTCTTAATCAAATATCACCTTTTAAAAAATGGATAACTACAAGTTTAGTACGTAAATCATTATTAACTTCCCATTCAAGCAAGATCCACAAGGGAGAAAGCAGCTTGTGTAGTGGAGAAGAGCACATTTACTGGAGGTCAAGTAAGCTTGATTCATGTCATATCGTTAAATCAAATGAACTGCCTTCTACAATAGTCGAATTCTTGGATTTTATCCAGGGTGACGCACAAGTTTACTAGACAAGAAGATCAATAAATCAGATGAACTGTCTTCTGCAACAGTGAGATTCATGAATTTTAGCCAGGGTAACATAAAAGTTTACCAAGAAAAAGAATGGTGATAAATTCTACTGGTTATTTGCAGTATTGGCAGTTGGGTACAGACAATAAAAGTTGGTCCTTGATATGGTTGGAGCCAAAGAATGTTTGTAGTAAGTTCAAATTTTGTGGCAACTTTGGCATCTGTACGGGCAACAGTAGGTTTCCACAAATGTTTGCCGGGTTCCAAACCTAAATTCTGGGAGAAATGGTATGCCGGATATTTTTCGGACGGTTGCTGCAGAAATTATAAATCATCATGTGGCAATGACTTCTTGACGTTTAAAAGAATGAAATTGGAAGATTCAGACTCATCATGTGAGGCAAAGGATGAAATAGAATGCAGGGAAGAGTGCCTCAAGAAGCGCCAGTGCCAGCCTTATTCATTTGTTGGCCAGAGAGACTCCACTACTTCATGTTTGATATAGTCGGGGATCTCGAAAATCTTCAGGAGGGTCAAGACGCAGCTACGATCTCCACGCACTGGTAGCGCTGTCTGTCTGGTACTTTACTCTGCACCAATGAGCAATGGAAAAATACTCAACTTGGATTTACTGTCTTTTCTACTTTGCACAAACAACAGTTAAAAATTGTGAGACTTGTGGCACAAACATGGTCCCTTATCCCCCAAGTACCGGACCAAAATGCGGTGATCCAATGTACTTTAGTTTCTACTGTAATAACAATACAGACTAAGTTTCATGGCACCTAATGGCAACTATAGTGTCGTTACAGTCAATCGTCACGCACGGACATTTATCATCCAAGTGAAGACCGAAGAGGCAACTAATTGTTATGCTATGCATTCTTTAGCAAGCAGAATTTTGCAGTTCGATCGATCATCACCATTCAATGTGATCAGCAACTGCAGAGGAGATGTTGGCAACTTGACAACTTCTGATTCTTCACTAAATGGTATGGTTGATGTACAAATTAGTTGGAAGCCACCGCCGGAGCCAATCTGTACTCCATCTGCAGACTGCAAGGACTGGCCGCATTCAACTTGTAATGAAACGGGAAATGGACGAAGACGGTGCCTTTGCGGTTCAACCTTTCATTGGGATGGCTCGGCTTTGAATTGTCTCAAGGTTAGTACTCAATTTGATGCGTAGACCTGTGTTACATTTACTGCAATTTCCCTATTATTGCAGTAGCTGGACAGTTGGTAAGGTCTCCTGATAAAAGCAAGCCACTCCCTTTGATCCTTGGAATATCTCTGCCAATTGGGATGACCATTTTGTGCGCTGTAGCTTCGGTTTACACATGGAGAACAAAGGTGGTGAAGAAGTTTCTGTAAAGAGGCTCTCAAGTGTTTCAGGACAAGGCTTGGAGGAATTTAAGAACGAGGTCAATTTATCGCTAAACTTCAACATCGGAATCTTGTGAGACTATTGGGATACTGCATAAGAGGAGAAGAAAAGATTCTACTCAATGAATATATGCCCAACAAAAGCTTAGACTCTTTGTTATTTGGTAATTAGCCACTATAACCTCCACTGTTTCCTCATTTTATATGTACGTGAAGGCATGTTATGGGATGAATGATGTATCTTATGGTAAAGGTGAATCATGATCAAGCCAGCAATTGGATTGGTCGGTACGCTTCAACATCATTTTGGGAATCGCTAGAGGATTGCTTTATCTTCACCAAGATTCCAGATTGAGAATCATTCAGAGGGATTTGAAAACTAGTAACATACTATTGGATGCGGAGATGAACCCGAAAATATCCGATTTCGGCCGTGGGAGGATAATCCAAGGAAAAGAAACCGAATCAAACACAGTTATAGTAATGGGAACAAAGTGAGTAAAAGGCAGAATTTAATCATAATGAGTGTGGCTAAATGAAGTGGATATATGGCGCCAGAATATGCATTAGAAGGATTTTTCTCGGTAAAATCCGATGTTTTTAGCTTCAGTGTAGTTATGTTCGAGATCATTAGCGGAAAAAAGAACATGATAATTTATCAGGTGGAAAATGCACCCAGCCTTGTTGATTATGCAAGTAGATATGAATTAATCTTTGACTAATTTCCTTCCCCATACCATTGCCAAGTAATGCAGCTCTGAATATTTTGGTCCAGGGATGAAGACTGTGGCAAGGGGACAAGGCATTGGATTTAATGGATGAGACAATACGGTGGAGTTGCAATGCGAGTGAGTTTATAAGGTGCGTACATGTTGGGCTTTTATGCCTGCAGGAAGATCCCAGTGAGCTCCCCACCATGGCCGATGTTGTGCTCATGCTTGGCACCCAAAATTTAAGCCCTGCCATTCCTAAACAGCCAGCTTACCTGACAATGAAATCTCTTTCTGACAGCTCAGTAATGCAGAAACTAATAGTGAAACCACTTTTTCTATCGAAGAATGTCGATAGTTTGAGAATGCTCTCTCATTATTGTTATTGTTCTTGATCAAAATACGGTTCTCATCCTTGTACTATGCAAAAAAATTGGGATGACATCATTTGTTTTTCTGTTTTTATATTAGTAATAGTTAACAATGAGGCGTTGGATTTTGAAGGTTTCAAGTTTCAAGTCTCACTTGTCCAGGTGATCCTGACTGTTGTCCCCATAATACCCTCGAGGAATACACAACCTTATCCTCTCTGCTCATGGTAATCACAATAACGTGTCCTTCCATTGATAAGACTTCATTGGGGGTAGGCTGGAGTACTACTCATGTGGTCATGAAGTATTGAGTGGAGTATGCTAGTTATGACACTCTCTTCCTTGGTTAATTTCTTTCAGTCATATTGACCTGGTGTCTCAAGCCTATATGATGTCTAGGACTACCCCTCTCTTTTGAAGATGATGATCAAAGATACCCCCTTCCCCCACTATTAATGCACAAGGCCTAATAAAAGGTTAGTGAAGGAATATTTTGCTTTCTATATTGGTGAGATGACCCTTGTTGTGTTAAGGCCTCGTTTTGAACGGAGCTTGCTATTGATGCGATTCCTTTGTTCTCCACATGTCATGTACTTGCCTTCACTTGTCTAACTTCCTCTCCGTAATCGTATAGCACAAGGTGCTCATGTTTTAAATGTATATTGATTTGTATATTTGTTTATATCATTAATATCAATAATGTCATCGTTTAATTATTTGCCCAAGATTTGAATGTTACTGCGTATTCACACATACAAAGGCTACGATGTTAGTTGTTCAATTGTGGGAAATGTGAAAGCATGATTGGGAATTATTGTGTCACTTATAAATCAAGTTAGGTTTATCTAATTATGGATGTTTTTATACGGGCACCACATTTATACCCTTCCCGTCCACATTTCATGTGCAAAAATAAGACCATTCTCCATTAATTAATGCCAACATCCATGCATGCGTGACACATGAGAAAAGCTACGTATTATCTATTATTTTTATAGTTGACTTTATTTTCTATTATAATTGATAATTCAAAGTTCAAATCAATAAATTTTATTTTATTTTTGAACAGTCTAAGTAATTATAAGATAGTATTTGTTAAAAATATTTTTTTTTAATTGACATCGCACACACACCAAATTCAACCTCCAAAGACAAAATTCCTTTTTATTACTTTTTAACTGTAGTTTAAACTATTCAATTGTTTAGATCTCAATTTATTATTTATTTAATGATAAATTGAGATTAAAAATAATAATAATATTAAAAATGTTCACATGCATTCTGGATGTGCTGCCTCTATCTGACGCAGATAAAAAATAATACTAAAAATGTTCACGTGCATTCTGAAGTGCTACCAAGAAAGATGTAGCATATTATTCTCAACCGGAAAGTCCTTAGGCTCTAAGTCATGAATTAGTAAATTACCCATGAAATTTCACACATGACCCTGTTTGGTTAAGTAACATTAGAAAATAGTGCGGACAACAGCTTCCCCGAAGCAGAGTTTTTGTTTTTATTTTATTTTCCAGCTTTGCATGAATCAGCTGATCCGAAGTAAAGAATCGTGTTCCTTCGCTGTCATACATAAGGAAAACATAATCCATCTTCTTTCCAGGAAAAAACCTCTTTAATTTCCTCATCTATCATCTCCCTTGTTATATAAACCCCAATGCATCTCAATACATTAGAAAGTAGCAACTTATTAGTTTCTTTGCGGATAATCATAGTCATTAGCAATTTAGCATTTAGCAACACTCAATGGCGGGGGGTTAGTAAAACAGCACCCGATTTCGAGGACTTATTGCCGGCGATGGCTGAGAAGCTGGGCGGAGACGGGCTGATGAGGGAATTGTGCAATGGTTTCAAGGTGTTGATGGACAGGGACAAAGGGGTGATCACTGCGGCCAGCTTGAAGAGCAACGCGGCAATGCTTGGCTTGCAAGATTTGAGAGATGACGAGCTTGCAAGCATGGTGAAGGAAGGCGATCTTGATGGTGACGGGGCTCTCAATGAGATGGAATTTTGTGTGTTGATGTTCAGATTAAGCCCCGGATTGATGGAAGAGTCCCGCTTATTGCTCGAAGAAATACTCGAACAAGAGCTCAAAACTGCTGGATTCTAACATGATTTTATGTTAACTTAAGACCCTTTTTACTCGTTACAATATCTTAATAGTTAACACAATGCATACTTCAATATTGGTAAAGGAATTTAATGATCTTCTCTTTTATTGTCAAATGTATAACTCTGTTTCTTCCTCCGCTCTGCAATTATTATCTTCTCTTTGTGTGTATTCATTACTAATACCAAATGTTTAATGCAACAATTGCTGAAGAAACTAGTAGAAGTCACAATAAAGTTGCCAATGCCATTGATGCTGCAAATCTACATCAAACATCCATTGTTTCCCACATAATTCAAAGGACCTTGATTGGTTAATACAAGCAAATAAGGCTTAGAGAAATTGAATCTTTGCATTAGAGGAGGCCCGCGAAAATCCCATCATTTGTGACCTAATCTTTTGTCTTCGTAGGGAATCTCTGTAGTTGCAGTGTCCCGAGAAAAGGGTCATTTCCTGCAAGGCTTTCCCGTGCTTCAACAAGAACTTTGCTAGGCTAACTTCATTCTCACATTCTAAGAACCCATGGATTTTCACTACACTAAGGTGGTTTAGCAAGGGTTTCAAAGCGTGGGTTTGGGATTCCCAGAATTGTTCTTCCTCAGAGGTAGGCATGTCCCACAAGTCCTTATTCCATTTCTGAATGAGTGAAAACAAAAAAAGAACAAAGGTGGAACAACCATGTGATTAAATTAAACATGAAGTAAAACAAAAAAGAAGATAATAATTTGTGGGCAGTTACTCTTCTTTCAATCTTGTAATCATTGAGGATCTTGAGAATTAGAGTGTGTAACGTAGGAGAGCTCTTGAAAAGATAAGCTAAACTGGGGACGTTATCTCTGTTGAAGCCAGTCTGCAGTTCCAGAGATTTGAGATGGTTGAATGGATGTATTACGTTTGCAATGTAATTCCTGCTTGACAACACCTGCTACATAATAATCCCTATATATAAGTTCCATGCGGTTTAAATCTAATCTATTTGGTATCAATTATTATAATTTTTAGTATCTTTTATGTTCATTATACTTGTGTAATGTTCGAGACTGTGATTCTCCCTTCCAATAACATCATCTCCAAAGTTTAAACATGTGTTTTCTCCGTGAGAGTAAAATATTTCTTACTAATGTACTCAACACTTACTGATGTTAGTATTAATGATCTGCCAATGCATTAATCATTATAGTTAACATGCATGAAATTTACTCCTTAGATAGTACACTCCATTAAACATGATAGTCAATTAAACATAGATCGAAGGGTGTTATGGGGCACGATCGTACTATCTGGAAATTTCAAATCCCCAAGTATTTTAAGGTATTTTTTATTACATTTTTTTACTATGATCTAATCTTGTATCTTTTAAATTTTTAATATAACTTTTCAGGTTCGAATCAAATCTTGTATCAGTACGTGCAATAAGCAATCCATGAATTGAGAAGTTAATGTACCTCAACGCACTCGCTCTCAAGCGTTAGGCTGTGGAGTCTGGAGAGACCTGATAAAAGATTAGACACACTCCGAATCTTTGTTACACTGAGATCTTCACCGACTACAAAGAAACCAATGGAGGCCTCGTGCGCCGATATCAGATTCTCCAGCGAGCTGTTCTCCGTTATTGAATTATATTCCCAAACCATACTTCTCAAGCTTGGAGCATTCATCTTCACCCAACTCTCCCCACATTTTGCATCAAAACAGCTTGCAACTCTCAATCTCTTTAATCTTGCACCCGAAACATCCAGCCCAATTAACTGAAAACACTTCTCCAGTGTCAAATCTTCGAGGACCAAGCAACTGACCTTAAGATGTTTCAACCCAAAGCATGTATCGAGATTCAATTTCTTGAGCCGAGGAAACGACGCATCCGTGAACAAATCCGAAAGCGAGGGCTGGGTGTATAAGATGACGAGAGACAAAGATAAGGTGTGGAGTGATCGGAAACCGCCTTTCATAACCGAGGGAGGCGGTAACCGGAAACCGGGATAACTAGATCTCAACTTGAAGACCCGCAAGGATTCACTGGTGAGAACGCTTCGTGGGAAATTAAAGTAATCGTCGGTGGTGACTTCTACGTCTAATTCCTGCACATTTTGCCTTACGGCAAGACGGATCAAGCCATTTAGACGTGAAAAACTCAAAGGAGCACGGAAACGAAGGATCCTTAGATCGGAATGCTTGTCGCGGATAGCTAATACCTGGCTAATGAAGTCCAATCGTTTATTAGACAAAGAATGAGGTGGTGTTAATAATCGTTTCACCGTACTCGCTGGGTTCACCTTCGTCGAATAAACTCCAATTGTATTAATGGAGGTGAAATCAAGATCAGGAAACGATATCCACAACGATCTCCATCTTTTTGATAAGACGCTTGTTTGTGCTATGGTTTTGATTGGGAGATGGAATAGAATTTGATGGAGAACAACATCTGGGAGATCACTGATCCTGTCGATCCCATTCTCGCTTTCAAACCAAAACCTCTTTCGTTTCGCAGCTCTTGTTTCCATTGAAACTATGGTTTTGTTTTTGTTTTTTTTTTTCCTTCTTCTCCTTCCACTGAAATCTGTGTTGAGAGATTAGGGTTTGAATTTTTCAAAAGAGTGAAGTAACGAGATAACGATAAAGGCGTAAGAGTTTGTTTGCATTAAAATTAGGTCAAATAAATAATTATTTATTTAGCTACATGTTAGTGATGCCGTTAATTTGTTTTAAACTCTATTACTGTATAGGTTAAAATTTAATTTCAGCTTTTCATTCAATAATTTAATAAAACACTGTTATAATAAATATTAAAAGTTTAATGTTAATGATAAATAAATATTTCATATAATTAATAAAAATATACATTTGACTGAAGATTAAATATTAAAATTATACTTTATTTTATTTTAATTCTAATAAATCTAGATTTGATATATTCTTACATATCTTTATTTAGATTCGATTACACACTTAAAAGGGAAAATTTTATTATCTGTTAATTTACTTTATTTTTTAAAATAGAAATTTTCATTAAAATCAAATGAAAAGCATCATTATTTAGGATTTTTAAAAGTTTTATGGTTTAATTTTATATTAAAATTTTTCATTAAACGGAGAAGTATTATAAGAAAAGACAATATAAATATCATTTATCACTCGACTAACTAATGGATTTTAAATAATTTAAAATTACTTTTAATTCAAATATATATTATATTATCTTTAGGATGAATTTATTTATTTTATTTGATTTTATATTCTAATCAATCTATTTTTTAAAAAATACTTTAAATAACCTTAATAAATGAAATTTAAATAAATATAATTTTTTTTTATTTTGATAATATTTTTATTCTAATAATTTTAATATTTTTTTATGGTTTCCCTCCCGATTCTAAGGTTTTGTCTTCACTAATCCGGACTTACTCGCGTCGCACACCTGACTTTGGTGGGTGAGTCTCCTAGTAGGGATTTTCTGTATATCAAACTACTTACCACTTGAACCAACCATTGTTACATATTCTAATACTATTTCTTTTATTCTTAATTTTTTAATTAAAAAGTAAATAAATTCTTAAAATTTTAGTTAAAATTAAGGGTAAAGTATAGTAATGGTCACTGAACATTTCTGAAGCTTGCATTTAGGTCCCCCAACTTTTAAAACTTGTAATACAGTCCCCCAACATTTATTCCGTTTGCAATATGGTCCCCCAACTTAAACCACCGTTAGAAATTAGAGTAAATTATATAAAAGGTTATTGAACTTTTCAGACACTTGAATTTAGGTCCCCCAACTTTTAAAACTTGCAAAACAGTCCTCAATTTCATTCTAAACCCCAATTTCCAAAGTAATTCAATTTCATTCTCAACCCTAAATTCCAAATAATTCAATTAATTCAATTATGTCAGATTTATTATTATTTATTTCATCTTATTTCATGTGATACGTATTTTTTATATAAATATAATAGTATAATTCTTATCTGTTGAAAAAAAAATTTAATTAAAAAAGTAGTTAGGATATAGAAGAGGTTAAAAATAATTCGAATTTTAAATTTATAAAATGTTATTTTGACGTATAAATAAAAGTGTAAACTACTAGGTTGACAACTTAACTATCTAGCCCTTTTTACTTTTGTCATCGATCTTTTAAATTTATCAATCATACAACATAATTATTTAACTATTTCAACTAAGCCACTAGTCGTTACCAATTGATACAAATGATGAAGTGGCAGTTAAAAGGAATTGACATTATTATACATTCAATCTTTATTATTTATATAATCAATTTGGTCCTAAATTAAATAGAATTTAATTAATTAATCATTTAATTAGGATCTGACATGTGTTAGCACATGATCATGACACGTGTCATTGGTGACGCATGTCACCACCTAATTATTTATATATGCTATCAATTTGGTCCTAAATTAAATAAAATTTAATAAATTAATCATTTAACCAGATCTGACATATGTTAACACATGATCATGATATATGTTATTGGTGACACCTGTCACCACCTAATTAGAAGAAATTAAGTTACAAAGAAGTAAAATTTGGGTCTTGGGCAAACTCAAACCTGAGTCACGCAAATGAAAGATACAGGGTGGAGCCACTAAGCTAACACCATCGTTTGTGTTAAGAGATATACAATAATACATATACTAATAGTATGACCAATGCCAGAAAAAAAGAATATAATGGAAAACGGAAATAATGAGATTTGAACTTCGGCAAAAAATTTGAAAGCAATAAATGATGGGAAAATATTATATTTTTTTACAATAAAAAATATTATATTTGATAAATTGTTTGATAGATTTAATATATTTTTTAAATATTAGTTGATACAATATTTTAAAAGAATAAATTTAAGATTTATATATTTTAACTAAATTTAATATTTATATTTTCATATTTATAATTCATGATTATATATATAATCTTAAGTTGAGTATTTCTAATATAATTAATAATTTTAATTTCTTATTAAAAATAAAATATTCAAAAATATAAATGATTCATACATTAATATATGAATATATTTTTTTATTTATACATCTAAATATAAATATACATTTATATAAATATATTTTTATTCGTATATTGAAATATTTTGATTAAAATATAAACATATTTTAAATACTAGTTTATACAAGAAAAATAAAATATATCAAAAATATAAATGATTCATACATTTAAATATAAATTGAATCATTTATATTTTCTATACATCTATATTTAATAAGAAAATAAAATTATTGGGGGACTGTTTTGAAAATTTTAAAAGTTGGGGACCTAAATTCAAGTGCCTAAAAAGTTCAATGACCGTTTATATAATTTACCCTTATTTTCTAACAGTTATTTAAGTTGGGGGACCATATTGCAAACGGAATAAATGTTGGGGGACTGTATTGCAAGTTTTAAAAATTGGGGTACCTAAATGCAAGCTTCAGAAATGTTCAGTGACCATTACTATACTTTACCCTAAAATTAATTATACTCTTAAATTCAATCATGTCATCATTTATACGTGAATTATCTAATCAACAATTTAAACTATTATATTAATACCGTTAATTGCCCTATCAACACTTTAAATTTTAGAGAAAATGTAAAGTTAATACATTTAAAAAATATTGATTTTAATTTAAATTTACTACCAAAACTAAAGTACATTTTAATTCAAAATTTATATAAGGCTTAAATGTATCAATATCTATATTGTTTATATCGAGTTACTCTTAAATTATTTTTTGGGGATGTTTTATCCCTTAAAGTTTAATTTGTTTTCTCATTTGCCCCAAACTATTAATTCTTTTAAAAAAAGCCAAGGGTAAAATATATATTTAGTCACTCAACTATTCCTATTGTTCTGTTTGTTCACCAAACTATTTTTCTTTTCAAAATCATCACTAAAACAATATACCCGCCACTATGCGGCTATTCCCTAAACGGCGTCTCTACCTAAATCGCCATCTTTTTTAACCATCACTATGCAATTATGTTGGTGTCGTTACTGAAATACATTGAAATATAAGCATGGAGATGGAGGGTAGGACAAAAGGGTCTGAAATGGTACAGTGGGTTTCGAAGCAAAGGTTTTGAAAGTGGAATTTAACGTAGTGGATGGTTTCGAGGGAAGGCTTGGTGCCGGCGAGATGAGGGTGGAAGGTAGGAGGAGACAATGTAGTTGGAGGCAGAAGAGAGGAATAATTGGTGGAAAATGAAGGTATGTTTGGGATTTCTGGGTGGGTGATGGACAGTGTAGAAACCTATGACGACGAGAATTATGAGGAATCCACAAGTACATAGCGGCGATCTCTTTCAAGTGAAGCTGTTGTTTGGTTTTGTAAGATTTTGAGACATTTTTTTCTTTTCTTTCTTTGAATTAGATGACAAGGCATGAGGCTTTGTTTAGCAAAGGTGGCTGCCTAGCTCAACACACTTTTTGTTTTTCAAAGAAAAAGATAGAGGAGCTACTCTCCAGGTTTAATATACAAAATTTTTAAGTATATATTCATTTAGAGAAGGTGTCAAAGCTTTGAAGAGGATTATATAAATCAATCAATTCAACACCCAATGCGATGTTTGCTTTGACGGAATATACATGTAGTTCCGTGACGATTTCACGAGAATATGAATAGATTTTTTTTTTTTAATTTGCAAAGGGATAATTTTACTCTTGTAACCTCAAAAGCATCACTGGAAAGGCGAGTTTTAGAGGAGGGTTTTGAAGAGCGAAAAAGAGAGTGGAGTTAAGTTTTGGTGAAGAAAATGAAAGGGAAAAGAGTTGCATGCCTTTTTTTAAGGTTTGTTAACTTGTATTTGATTTTAATTGATAAAATTGTCTAATTTTTAATGGTGAGTGTTGGACATTCATGGACGAAGAAGAATTGCTAATGACCATGTTGTTCTTTCTACATGTTCAGGAATGATTTTGAAAAAGAAAATAATTAGGTTACCAAAAAAATAGTTGAGTGAATAAAACAGTCCATTATAAATAGTTGGGTGACTAAATATATATTTTACCCTTAATATTTTTTAACATAGTTAACCGTTGGTGGAAATAAGATAACGATTTAAACTTTAAGTTTCAAAACGTCTCAAAAAATATTTTAAGGTACAACTCGGTATAAATGATATACTTTAGGGACAATGATGCATTTAAGCCTTTATATAAATTATATGTATATATATATATATATAAACCATCTAAAAATTATCAAATTTGAGAATTATCAACCAACAATCAATCGGTCTAAAATGATGAGGTATTAAATTTTTTAAATAAAGTCAGGGTTTAAATCTTACAAATTAGATTAGGATGGTCGCCCTCATAATAGACCGATGGACTAGTTGATTAATAATAATTAATATATAGGCTACTAATAAGTAATTCAAAAAATTAGAGTATCACCAAAAATAATATAGAGATTTTAGTTCTGTTTAAACTTGCTAAACATTCGTTTATAAATTGTTTGCTGTATGACCAATTTATTTAGGGACGCGCCATGGTAACAACCTTTGGCAGTTTGCCGCTTTTATTGCACCGTGTATAATATATACGGTGACCACCAAGTTTGTGTGTCAATTAAACTTTCCTTTTCCTATAGTGCTGCCATAATTAATTAAAGTTAAACTTTCCTTTTCCCTTTCCACCAAGTTAATACACTTTGCTGTTAAGTATAAAAAATTATATTTAATAGTTAACAATTTTTAAAATAAGTAATTAAAAGTTTTTAATTGATATCTTTTATCTTTCCTAAATCATTAGGTATTAAGAGTAAGAGTTATCATTCCTTAATCCTGTACCCCTAAATAGAAACGGTTAAAATAAATATTTTACTCGATGATTTTGAAAGGAAACTTCGCCTGCATAATATGTATGTATGTATGTATGTATGTATAACAGAATTTGACGCTATAAAGATGCAATTTCAATATGATATTTACATAACATTACAGATACCTCCTATTCTACTGATGAAACAAAATCACTCCTTTATTTCTGCCTATAGATTTATGATACCCTTTTTCTTGTAACTCGAATGTAGGCAAAAACAGATGCGAAAATAGCAGTGAAAAAGATCCCGCCGATGATGACACCACCGCCTGCCGCTGACATATCTGATGCATGATGTTTTCCCAGCCTTCTAATCTCCGGTGCTTCAGCCTCTCCGCTCTCATCCGCTGGACTTTCAGCAGGCTCACGATTTGCTTCCCTAGAAATCACCCACCCTGCCTCATCCTTTTTATCAACCTCAGAAGGTTTCAGTTTCACCTCGGATTCTTGGTCAGCCGTTGCATGGAGAAGCAACAGCTCCACCAAAACCAAGCAAACTAAAACAACCTTGCCCCAACCCATGCTTTTGTGAAGAAAATAATCGTGCAACGTTGAACTTTGGAACAGTGTCGTTCGACTCCTTCGGCGATGTTTCATTTGATGTGGATTGGTGAATCTATTTATAAAGAGAGTGAATGGTTAAGGATTTGGTGTGTGGGTCCTATTGTTGTAATCACGTTCGGAAAAAAGAAGATAGGGTTTGGTTGTTTGGGAAGAGAGAAAATAATAAAAGAACGTATTCAATCACTCTTTTTATTCTCCTAGTTTCGTTTTGATATTTTTAAAATGAACAAATTATTGATGTAGTAAATTTTTTATTTTTTAAATAATGATATGATATATCAATATTATTATTAATTTTTTAGTGACAGATGAATAAAATAGATCTAAAATATAACATTAAAAATGATTTTAATAAAATAATTGAGAAATAAAAATAAAACTACAATAACATGTGGGTGATAAAATACATAATTTATTCAAGAAAAATAATAGGTTGGGGGAATGGGTGTCGGTTAGAGTGTCTACGTTTTATTTCAACCTAGGCAAAGTGAAAGCTGGAGGGAAAGACACATGGTGAGTAATATGTGCAAGTTTTAGAAGATGACGCTAGACAACAACTGGGTTGAATTATGTAAAGTCTAAAAACAATATTTTTATTGGTTGGGCTTTTGATTGTTGTGCAATGGAAAGATGAGAGAAGTTCCAAAAACTGGATTTTGTGAGCATATGGAGAGCAGTAGTATAGTATTATATTGGTCCAGGGAGTTGTATTCCACCCACCGACCCAAGTTAAATTATTTTGTGAGAACATCTTCTTCGGCAAAACTTTCGAGATAACATTCTCGAATTTTTTATTTAACGATATAACATACTCTCAATATTAATTACTCAAATAGGACGAATTGCACAGTGTTGGCCGTAGGTCGCCATGCCTTTCGGGCGACCTACGGCGTGACAGCTTCCTAGCATAGGTCGCCATGCCCTCCGGGCGACCTTGTAGGTCGCCATGCACGCCAGGCGACATGGTAGGTCGCCATGCACGCTGGGCGACCTTGTCCTGCGCCCTGCTCCCCATTGCATGCTCGCCTGCGCCCTGCTCCCCGTTGCATGCTCGCCTGCTCCCCACTGCATGCAGGCGACCTCTTCCGACGTGCATGGCGCATGCAAAGCTTCATCTTCTCACCACAGCTCGTAGCAAAGCTTCATCCTCTCGCCACAGCTCGTATAGAACACTTTTGTCGTGATTTCATTATTGTATGCATGAGGGAGACAGGGGTGAGGGAGGCAGAGCCACCTTTGTCATGATTTCAGCAGAATCACGGAAGAGTTCGAGCCGCTTGCATAGCGACCTACAAGGTCGCACCGAGTGTATGGCGACCTATAATCTCGTTTGGCTTGCATGGCGACCAATCCATGCACTGTATAATTCACACCATTTGAACAATTATTTCTTAGACAATATTATCACGTGAATTTTTTTTTTTCACAACAATATCTCGTGAGTTTTGCCCATCTTCTTCCTTTTTGCTTTCATGGATTTGTTTTTTTTAGGTGCAGGGGATTTGGGTTTGTTACTGTTTAGGGTTATATACATTGAAAAAACTGTTTGGGATTGATATTTTTGGTTTTGCGGTCCAGCTGGGGATTCATAGGAGAAGTAGGGCCGTGTTGCGACCTAATTAATTACCATTTTTTCACCAAACCTCAATCCCTTGTGCCACCACCAAAGGGAAAGTCGAGACTAAATCTATAAAGATTGGGTAAACTACAAAAATGGTCACTTTGTTTTCATATTTATAAACTTTTATTAATCAAATTTTAAAAATATAAAATTTGATCACTTACGTTATTGTTTTAAGTTTTAGTAGCTTAAAAGTTGAATGTAATTAGTTTGGTTACGTGACCCGTTAATAAAAATGTTTAATTTTTCTCCAATATTTATTATTATAGGTTCAATTTTTTTTCTAGATTTTATTATTAGGGATATATTCTTATAATTTATTTTTTCTAATATTTGTATAACTGTCTAACTTTTTGCCAATATTTTCTTATAACATTTGTTATTAAGGATCCAATTTTTCAATACTTGTTATCAGGGGTCTAATTTTTTTAATATTTGTTATTAGGGGCATACTTTTAAAATTTAATTTTTTTTAATATTTATTTGTTATTATGAGTTTAATTTTTTCAATACTTTTTATTAGAGGTATAATTTTTTTAATATTTTTTATTAAGAGAATGTTCTTAAAATTTACTTTTTCTTTAATATTTGTTATTAGGAACCTATTTTTTTCAATACTTGTTATTATGAATCTACTCTTAAATTTTTTTTCAACACTTGTTATTGTGAACAATAACTTAAATTACGGTATGTAACTAAAACTACGATCGTTATGTAGTGGCGACGACATCGTCCGAAACAACGATATCCACAACAGTTATGTCCATAATAGCATATGTTATTGAAAATTTACAATCCTGATAATTGTAGTGACTACAATATCATCAATTATGTTCACAATAGCGATAAATACAATGCGACCAAACACAATGCTACCAAAGACACAAATGCAAACTATAATTTAAATCACTAATTAGATGTCTAATTTTTTATTTACCCGAGGGTTATCAAAATCTCAGAAACAGACTTGAGCAGAAGTACAACTACATGTAACCAGGAAGACGTATTGTCCCATCCAACTTTCTTGCTCTAATAGCAATTTTGGTCTCTATCAAATCATTCGTTAAACTAAACTCTGGTCTTCAGTTTTTAGGTTTAAAGAAGTTAAGAATCAAAGAAAAAGAAAGAAAACGATGACTGGGGGAGTAAATCCTGATTTGATTTATTTGTTTGGTCTGCATTCTATCATAATTCTCTGCATGTTTAACGATAGGAACATACACACGATTCTATACTAGGAAAAATGAATTTTAAATTTTTTAGGAGATAACGATCTAATAAAAATTTAGGAAGATAAAAATATATTATCAATAAAAAATAAAAAAATAATATATGATAATTTTATAGACGATAACTCACTCAATTCATTCATACCTAAGGATGGCATTGACAAAGGAGCTCATAAATATCTCATGTGGCAAGTCGCAACCATAAAAATTCACAACTGAATTATAACAATAAATTGGCATCGTCACTCAATTTGTGGTCGCATTATGATTATGTTGTGATGGTAGACGTAACAATGTCCAACTCCAAGGGGTTCTTAAAGATGTGTTTAAAAAGGAATAAACTTTTGGCATAAAACCAAAGCAGGAGAGCAAAATGGTCCAGGCAATCTTAGCAGTTGCGGTTGAAGATGAAACATGTAGTTGAGGGCATGATGCTCCATTGCATTTAATGCAGATAATGATGTTGCGGACATGACCTCAAGCCTTGGCCAAAACCATATCAAACTTGGTGAACCAAAACAAAAACTGATCATCCATGGCGACTATGGTTGTTACAAAGCGAAATCGATGCGGACTACTTCTGTCTCTCTGCTGTACTGATGGAGCATTATCAACAAACATATTCACAACAAATATGGCATCATTTAGAGCCACAATATTTGAACAACTTGTGCAGCGTGGGGTTGTCATTTTTGGCTGTGTGCCAACTATCCTATATGCATCTTTACCACAATGCTTACCATCTATTATCTTTATTTAAACGTATCAAAATTAGCTCTGATATTTATCCGGATAATTATTTTACTTTCTTTTTTCCTATACAGTATTCTATTCCTTAATGTTTTAATTTTTATTTAAAATATTTTTTATTGAAATAAAATCATTAATTGACTAATAGTTAACGTTGTTACTGACATAAAATTTTTACATGTGTTAAATTATTAGCGTGTCACATGCCACATCACCCAAATGATGTTTCATATGTCACAACACTCAAAGTGACAATGTAACGTGTGTCACATTACTTTAAGTGATGATACGTCATGTGTCATGTCTCTTAAAACGATGATATAACATGTGCCATGTTACCCAAAGTGATAACTTGTCACGTGGCTCGTTATCCAAGACAATAATAAGACATATGTCACGTTATTCAAGATGATGATATAACATATGTCACACTATATAAGGTAACAACATAGCATGTGTCATATCACTCAAAGTAAAGACGTGACATATGTCACACCACATAAGGTGATGATATGTCATATGTCATGCCGCCTAGGATAATTAAATAACATGTGACGAACTATCCACTATGATAACATAGCATATATTAAATCACCCAAGATGATGATGTGATATGTAACACATCATTAAGTATATTGTCATATACACACTTGATCACCTTAAAATTTGAATTTCTCTCTATTTGTTATCTATTTTATTAATTGTGCCAACCTAAAATTCTATTTATGTTTATCTACATATAAAAATTTTATTTTGTTAATATGTATATACACACACCTAAAAATATTTATAATTTCATCACTGTTTATATACATGTAGAATGTCACATTAGCAACACACATTAACTGATAATTAACTAACGATTTAAATACAATATGAACTATTTTAACTAAAAATTAAAATATTTCAGAAAAAAAAAGTTAAAATAGCCATTTGATTAAATGTTGAGAATAATTTTGACATGATGTCTATTATATAAATAGCATTTGTTAAAGTTACAACTTACAACTATTCGTGGTTATTTGCGTTTTTTTTTTCCCAGGTAAAACGGGATCGCTCTTGCGAAATTAAAGTCCTTACAAAAGGAGAAACGAATAATTGATGGGTCAAAACCCCAAACCAAATCTGACAAACGGGCTATCCCTCAAAACGTAGAAAGGCCCTATACACTCGATAAAATGCTCATTCATATATAGTAGAAAGGGCCTTTATATTTTAAATCATAAATACAATTCAATTTCTGTAATTTAAGAGATTAAACCAGAAATCCCGGTAAAGTTTTCAAAACTCTGTAAATGGGGTCATTATTTATACTGTTAAACGCTGCTGCTAAAATGCAGATAGCTGTTCTACATCAGTGGGATATAGACTGCAACCCTGATGAGGTTGACATTGCAATGATTCTCGATCCCTGTGTTTAATAATTTTCCCCACCTTTGGTGTGGGTAGGTGTAACATTTACTGCCTCCAAAGTTTCTGTATTACCAAGAGGGGTCCCATAAGGAAATCATTTGATTCTGTCAAATGCAGCCACTTCAACTTTTTTTTATTTTTACACCCCCATCCATCATCATTAATAATGGCCCAGAGGTAGATAGCCATCACATTTGTTCCTTTACCTCTTTCTTTCTTCCACGGGATCAGTGCTTCGAATTATTGAGATTAAGCATCAATGATGTTAAAAGGTGATTTATTAGTTCATTGACTCATACAAAAGATGAAGTCACTGACAACTACGTTGATATTTTATGTGGCCATTAAAAATTAGGACCCATCATGCTAAATCTCGTCTTTAACGAGTTAATGGTGCAACTTATGGACAATTGTGAGCATTTTCATCATGGGGAAGGGCAAAAATTATTGTAGGTGTGCTAGCCCCACGTTTTCATCATACAACATGATTTGTATGGGATACACACCCTTTTATATTTAGGTTTGTATTTGATGCCTTATCTTTTATACCGATAAATATCCATTGCGATAATACATAAAATACAAATCAGTTAATGTTACCTTAATAATTTGAGAAAGACATCACACGAAAATAATACTTTCTTTTATTGCATATCCATAGTCTTGTATTCTTTAAATGACCACAATTTTATGATTGAATTTTTTATAACTATGCATAATTCGTTAAAAAAATTTGATAGTTATGATGATCATAAATTTGACACCAACTACTCTAAAATAGAGATATTTATACTATAGTTAAAGAAAAAAATGATATACTTTTCTCTACACTTTTTCTTCTATATAAAAAAATATCAACCAAAGATCGTTCTGACATTGATCAAAATTCTTCATTTAAATCATAAGGGGTTAATTATCAATGATGGACGACACCAAATTTATTCCCATCAACATAATGTATCATGATGACTTTCTTTGAGGAGTAACATGCTTCAATATTAGAGTATAACTTTACCAAGGAACTAGTATAACAAAATCCTACATCTGCTCATCATGCAATTAATAATTGTAATAGTTGGCTTGTAAATGGCACATAATGAGATGATTTAAGGTTCTTTTATTATTTCCACTAGCTCTCAAAAGGAGTAGAATTATTTCGAGATCTATTTGTTCCCGAGGAATTATAGGGTTAAGAGTCAATAAGATAACAGATAATCTGACTTTGTGAAATGAATCCAAAACAAGTGTTACTATCAACGACCTACTTCTTAACGTTTTCTGCTCTAATTTTCTCCCATCAATCGACCCTACACAAACTGATCCAACACCGGCTTTAACAATGTTGTCTCTAGTTTCTGTCTTAAAAACATGTGATTTTTGCTTCAAAACTCTCATACCATCAAAAAGGAGTGCTTTCTCCACAACATGATTGAAAATCATGGATGGTGCAGGGGATAGGGTTCACATAACCCTCCTTTTGGGGTTGCATAACGCCAGAGTTTATTACCATTATTTAATTCTTTGGTCCCCCCCATATGACATCTCGTGAGTATTTTAGCTTTGTCTTAAACATGTCCCACTCTAGAGCAAGAGTACGAACAATTTTTTAATTGGTATCATTGTTATTTTTTTAATGAATTATGCGACTAAAATTTAAAAAGAGATATAATTTTTTTAAAAATTAAATAATGAAAACGAAAAAAATAATAATAATTGAATAACTAATGTACCGCAAGATTTATACCATTAACTATGGGATAATATCATACAACGTAGAAACCTAAGCGAGAATCAAAATATAAAAACATGGGATAACATGTTTTAGGCCATATAACGTATTTTACAATGTACCCAAGAGCCCCTAAAAGCCACGCACAACTAGTGGCGGTGATGTTCACACTCGACAGGCATGACGGGGAACCGAGCAGTGTCGGAACAATAGTCGTACACCAAGTGGTTAGCCCTAACCCACACCAGCTGGTGACTCTGGTGCAAACTTAGCTCCGACATTGTAGGCTCATCCCACCAGAACCTCTTCTCGCCGCTGCTTTTGCATTTGTCGGCAATCTCATCGGCCGACACCGACACTGGGCACTCACACGCATCAATTTCGAAGCCTTTGTAGGAGGCAATGAACGGGGCATGGCTCCAATCAGTCTTCACTAGGCCACCCCTTGTGGCCCAGTCATCAGCATTCCAAATCGAGCTGTACACACCCATGGCTTGATCTTTCGGAAATGGAATTCCTTTGTGTTCCATGTTAGTGTGAACCCTTATCGGGGTCTCATCCACAAGAAATCTGGTACCAAAAAAAACAGATACATACGTCAAAACAACTCCAAAACCCATTAAAAAACAATGCAAATATCCAAAGGTAATTTCCAAGATGAATTGAGTTTTAGGTCCCCAATACAGTGAATGCTACAGTTCAAACACAATGCCCATGTTAATGCCAATACATGAACGACAACTCTTATCACATATCACAAGTGGCTCCTTCTATAAAGGTCTGTCCTTTGTATAGTTCTGCAAACCGCAAAGTGTCAGAATTTAACACGAAAGGAACCGACTTTTAACCATCCCATTACAGTTCACCAAACAAAGAGGGCAATCAGAACATAAAAATATCGTATCTACGTATATATCTTATATACTCACACAACTTGGCGTTGGTTCCATAGGACGGAGTAAGAGTGAAAATCCTTGGTGGGATCAAACCAAAGGTTCATTCTTTGCTCCCTATTGCCCACACCGTTCACATACAAATTGGTTTGAACAAGGTAAGGTTCACCGGTGGTATTGCCAAGGAACTCGAAATCGAACTCGTTGTGATACGGACCATCCGATGACATCTGTGTTGAAAGAAAACATCATGTCAATAACAAATCATTATCAACCCCATGAATCTAGTAAGGTCAATTTAATGATAAGTTGATGAAACGCCTGAGCGAGACATGCAAGTCGCAGTAGATTAACACAGTCCAACTAAAGCTTTGGGAAAACAAAGACACCTTACTAGGACATCATTGGTGTCGTGGACCACAATGGGGACAAGGCTAAATAAATGAAAATGAATTTGACTTTAAAGTGAGTCACGAGCGAATAGAACCGTGTAGCTGATAGTATTACTAGCCCGCACATTAAAGGAAAAGCCCAGCTTTTGATTGTCTTCAACCGGGAAAATTGTTCATTAGATAGGTATATATTATTGAATGGGGGACCCTCGGCTATTACTTTCCATACGTACGCAACTGAGTTATTATCCACCCATCGTACAGTCTTTTTTTATCTTGTTCAATTATATTTTTATCGGTTTTAGTCATGTTTTAATTGTTCTGATACTGTTTAATTAGATATCAAAAGTCAATACTCACATAGTATGCAGTGACAGTCCCAGCAGAGTCGCCCTCTACAAGCTTAATCTGCATGCTAACTTTGCCAAATAAATATTTTCTTTTTGACGAAAATCCAGCACCTAATATCATCAACCCAACATTTTCATTAGCCTACAAAGTTCATTAGCTTTACAAGAACAAAACTTTAAGTATATATCATGCAGAAATGAGAAGAGTAACAATTTGATAGCTCAATGGGCAGCACCAGAATGCAAATGTGATGAAAAACAGGGACTTTTAATTTGAAGATTACCAGAAAAGTTATCAAGTTTGAGCTTAAGGATGTCTCCTTCATTGATGAAGTGATCGTTAGCCCAAGCAGGGTGGAAAAGCTCATCAAACTTCGCTGAGCTACCCAGCCCCAAAAATGTATGTCCAACAAAGAAAGCAATAGTCGCAGACAATTTAAAAGAGACAGCCATGGAAAAAACAGAGGGAGGGAGAAGGAGATGAGTGAAGCTTCAACTCAGAGGTTGAGAGTGGGTTCTCATTTTTATAGCCAAAAATTCGACTGGCTTCATTCGAAAGGATCAGATGGGGGCAGGATTCCCCATTTCAATGGCCACATCAGAAGCCACGTCACGTGAGATATTTTATCCACGTGAGATTTTCAAATATACATTCTGGGTTAAATCAAGAAAATATCTTCATGCTACTGTTTAGATTCTATATTGGTCTTTAGACTTCAAAATCTTGTGGTTTTCTTACCATAAAAATCTTAAGAATATATATGTTTTATTAATTAGGTCAATTAGTGAAATTAGTTTCAACCTCAAAGTTTAAATGTTATTTTGAATTTGATGTAAAATATATTTTACAATAAAAAAGTAAAATTATAAATAAGTATTTTCTTAATAAATAAAAATATAAAAATATTAAATATTAAAGAAAAAAGTAGGAAGCATCAAATAATGTGTAAGAGGATTACTTTTTTGACATGTTACGTCGAAACAATTGAAATAATAATTCTTAAATAAACAACCGTTGATTATCGTAAGTATATTTATAATTGAGATAATGCTCGAATTACAATTATGAATAACATAGAACAAATATCACTTAATCATTAAGATAATGATATATTTTATTTTTCAATTATATGTAGATCTAGCGAGATGAGACGTTAATTCTATTAAGTAATTAGGAGTTCAAATCATAATGTTGTAGATAAAACAATTTTGATTAAGAGAATCACTCTCATAATTAATCTCTACAAAATAAATTATTTTAATTTAAATTTGCTGTATATAAAAATTGAGCAAACATTTATGTGAAAGCTAATTGATGGACTAATAATAGAATGACTTGATTCTTACTTTAAATATTCGATCCAAATGTTGTATAATTTGAGACCAATTTAAAAAAATAGGCTATAATTCGAGGGTTCATGAAGCAAATAACATGAAACATTTTTGAAAAACGTAACCGTTACTATTCCAATAGTTTAGGTGGGACCAAGGCAGAGCAGTGTGGCAGGAGTTGTCTGGGTTTCGAAAGTGACCGTTTGCAGATTTTGATGCAATGAAAGGAAGCCACGACGAGAAATACAGCTGTTGCTCTTAGCTGTCCAGTTGTCACTGGCAGTATGTGTTCGAAATTTAAAAAAAAAAAAAAAAACCCCCTCTTTGCTCGCTACTATTCGATATTCCAAAGCCCTTTCTTTGGCTTTTGTTGAAAAAAAACTTTGCAGATGCCACAGCCAGCTGGACACTACAACTGTGGGGTTACATTTCCATGTCTTTAAGTTTCAAATTCAAAGTTGTGGGGGCAGTTTCATTCCAACGAAATGTAATCTTATAAGGGCTTGAGATGTGTGCCATTTGAACATTTCTCATTTAAACAATGAAAGAAAATATTTACCTTTAATAGCCATTGAATTCACAATTTAAAAGAGAGAGTTTTTAACCACCTAATTTTAAACATAGTTGACGGTATGTGGCATCCGAAAAACAAAAGTATCAATGATATGACCATCCAGCAATGAGGATCGGATGACAGAAAAATTGGGGGTTGGTTGATTGGTTCGAAAAATACATTTTAAGGTCTTTTAAGATTATTCTCTAGATCTTTAATTTTGGTGATGTTTAGAGTAATTTTCAATAGATAATGACGTGTTTATGTGATTTCTAGTGTGTGTTTAAAGTCCCACAAGCAAATCAAAGGGAAAAATGAAGATCAATTAAGTTCTTGACACGAGCTAAAGTTGATTCAATGAGTAGTCTATGATACTGCTCATTAGCACAGTTGTAGAAAGTATGATAGCTTAAGAATAATCTAAATCGCTATTTTAAGTTCTGAAACCAATAGGTTTTAAAACTGGATTATTTTTTATTAGAAAGTTAACTTTATGAAAAGCATGTTCAGAAATGATTATGCATGAAAATACATGATTTTAATCTTCTTCTTTTTTCATGAATATCATGTCGAGAAATAATTTTAATTATAAAAGCATGAGATAGGTGCTTGTTAGCATAAAAGTGATGTATCAATGAATATTTGCCCTTGGAAAATATACTGTTAACAATTATGATACGTGCTATGAAATGATTTAAAGGAAAATCATGATTTTTGTAGGACGTATCACAATAAAGAAATGATGAGTTTAATTTGGAAATGTTAGTTACAATTTAAGTACGACATAAGGAGATCCGAGTGTTTGATGTTATAAGTTGATATTTCGTTTCACACATAAAAAAGAGTTACTATGTCAATAATGAAAGAATGTGTTGACTTTATTTATATGTACATATGATATACTATTACTTAAAATTAATTATTTTAAAATGACAATAAATAAGCATGAGATGTTATATGAAAGAATATGTTTTAAGTAGTGATTTTCTTTATTAATATAAGGTAAGTATAACGTATTATATGTTCATCATTTGATATTAATGGCTCATATCACTGGTATTGTTGGTGATCGAACCTATAATCTTTAAGAATAATAATAATTCATTTATCACTGAAGTCATTGAAGTTTATGTAAAATTTATATATCACTCGTGCGATTGTATTTTTATGGAATTCGTAAATAATGAAATAAATGTGTTACATGTGATGTGAAGGCAACATGGGACTCTACTTTTACTTTGGGAATTAAATTTACTTTTTATTTTGAGTCTTTGTATTTGGACTTTTAATCATTTATTTCACATATATTTTCAAGTTGATATGTATGTAATGCATGATATGTTTTATTTTATTTTATATTTGGATTATTTTTTTGTTTATAGTAGTTATTTTAACGTTATTTTTTAAATATTTGGTATATCACCGTTGTAAAAAATTATTATATGACAGTGTTACGTTTATAATTTTGTTAGAACTTTATTTAAAAAAAAAAAAAAACTGAACTCCTTTACTATCATCAACTGTTGTCGCCGTCACCCTTACAATTGCCGAACCCCCTCCGTCATCCCTTATCGTTGCAATCCCACAAAATCAGAGCATCTGTCGCATTGAACCAAGCCCCTTTGCTTGGTACACCTGTCGTACCAAAGCATTAGCTCCGAGCAATGAAATTTTGCTTGGTACAACTATGCTTTTGGACTGCAGGGAAATTAAGGTCATTTCCTATTCATTAAGGGTTTAGCCGGAGATAATTTGGACGGGTGGAAACGTACAACTGGATGGGGAAAATATGGGTTTTCGGGTTTAGGATATTAGGGCACTGACAAGGACGACGACTAGTTAGAGAGCAAGCAATAAGGGTGAGTGGATGTTTAATAACGGCACGATCGAAGATGGATGGTCGATGAGTTTAAAATTTATTTTTTAGATTAAAAAATTTTGGAACTTTTTGAAAAATAATACATTTAGTGTAAACTACTCTAAATACCATTGAAAATTGTCTATTTACTCGTTTGTATCATTAAATTTTTAATTTTATCGATATAACACCAAATTTAGTTTGTATTTAATTATGTCACTTTATCTTTAAGTCATAAAAGGTCAAGACATGATTAATAATTATTGACGTTGTATGCCACACTAAAACGATATTATTTTGGCAATGACTATTGACGCTCAAAAGGACATCATTTTAAGCACTAAACTTTAATATTTTATCGCCTCAGAATTTTTAAACAATTTAATTTTTGGCATTGTTCTTTCCAAACATTACTATTAGTCAAACACTACTTGTCATCGGTCATATTTCACTCATCTTTTTTTCTCATATAATTGTATTTTTTTCATTATATTCTCTTGAAATTAACAAAAATCAATTTAAAAATTCAATGTATTAATATTTTTATCTCTTTCAAGACTATGTAATGAGGTTAATTTTGAAGTAGGTTATTTGTTTTATCAAAATAATAATTTTTTATAGTTAAAATTTTTGAACAAAAACTTCAAATCACAAAAATCTAATAAATCTTCAAACATAAAAAAAAATTTATACACTTAAAATGAGTAAAAAATATAATGTAAATATTTATTTTTTCATTAAATAATAATTTTATGCATTCACACGAATAAAGAATTAATAAAAAAAACTGATGATTTGAGCCTTCGAATCCAATAATGATGCTTGTTTGCAGAAAAGATATACGGAGAGGGATCTGAAATGATGAGCTTGTACGTAAAATCTTTTTTCATGTATCGTAAAAACACCTATGCAAAAGCAAAACAAGTAAATATCCGTTATTTTTTTTATAATAATGTAGTCGATTTTTTTTTATTCAAATAGAGCATCCGAGCGATTATTTATTTAAATGAGTTGAATGTTATCGTATACGTTGAAGTCGTACTAAATTCTCCGCATCTCTCCAGGATCACATGAAACACTATACAACTTTCCTTTCCCGGACCACCATGCATCTTTCCGGTGATTTTTTGCGGTAATATAAACTTTTTACTTTGTTATATAGGCTGATTTTTTACTTGGTTATATATATAATAAATTTATTATTGAAGAAAGACGCATGGTGATCTGGAGAGGGGAGAGTCGTATGGTATTCCATGCGACATTGGAGAGATGCGAAGAGCCCAGTGTAACTCTGATGTGTATTATAATATTTATTTCATTCGAACAAATAATTTTTCGAATGTACAATTTAAACAATTTTTTACTGACTAGGTTATTGAAAAAAATCACCGTAAATATCCATTCATTGAATGTAAATTTGGCGTTCCATTTAATTTCAAAACCATATAGAAATAAAAATCTTCAGAGAAGCTTTTCTTACACAAGTGAAGTAGTAATTATTGTTGGGACCTATTTGGACAGTCTGCTGTCAAATAATGAATGAAAAAAGAAACCAAAAATAATAAAGTATTGGACAGTGGATGCAGTTCAGACGCAGTAATAAGGTGGTAGAGTGCACGCATGTTCAAGTGAACATGTCTTATCGATTGCGATGAGATTTCTTTTTTCTTTTGTGTGTGTCAAAATGACATTGGTATCAAGAGAAACAAATCAAGTATTCTGGGACATGTCCTACACTTATGGAACTGTGCGCTCTCAATCGAAAATCTAAAACGCATTCGGCGTTTTCCAATATATGTCCACCAGACGATTGGCTTGATCGCTTATCGAGAAAAATAAATAAAGATGCACACAAATTATTTAAATGAAATACCTTATAAGTAATAATAGAGGCAGAGACACCGGACTATCTAGTAGTGATAATAACGTATAGAATTTCCATTTTTTTATTATAGTATCAAGATAAATATTAGAATTAAAATTTACATAAAATAAAATAATATAAATAATCAATGAACAAATTAATGATTCTCGCGTATAAGATTATAATTTGATCTTTTAAAATTTCATTTAAATAATAATTTTTTCTTTTACCAAAGTCTAATTGTGTCCTTATAATTCTTAACCTATAACCCCACTCCTTCACCGACTCTCTACCTAAACTTGTTATCTCCGATTAGCCAATGATTTTCGAACCACTTAATAAATCATTCAAAACCATCATCTCCTTTCTGATCTCAACATATTCAAATTTAATTTCTCATTAAAAATATAAAAAGAATTGAATTTGTAGAGGTGTGTAGATGAAACTTAGAGGTGCTTTGATAAAGGTGATCAAGGAGGGAGTTGTCGCTAAAGATGAATGTTTGATCGAATAGAGTTTAATCGAGTTAAAAAATGTACTATTTGAGTCGATAAATCTTATTTTATAACTCAAATTTTATTTGAAATTTTGTTAAGTTAATTAAGTTGAGTTGTTCAAATTTATGTTTAAATTTAATTATAAATATTTATAATATTATAACACTATATGATTTTAACTTAAATGATTTTCTATAATAATATTAAATACATATATATTTCTTTATATATGAATCATGTATTATATAGAGTCAAAAAACTCGACTCAAATTTAAAAATTAATTTATTAATTACTTTAAATTTTTATTATTAAGTTTTATTTGCAATCCAACTCAAAATTAAAAAAAATAATCGAATTTATAAATTTATAATTCAAAATTAATTTGTATTGAGTCGAATTTTTGCTCGACCTTGTCACACTGTGCACACGTGAAATGCTTGGGAGAAGCTGCGAGGTTAGGTGAGGTGACTGCTACAATACTTGGAAGTTTGAAGCAATGACACAAATGAGAAGGCCGAAGTGGAAAGTTTTTGACGGTCGCACGTTTCCAATTTCCATGTTTGTTGATTTTGGGGCTCACTCTTATCCAGCTCCATAAAATCTGTAACAAAACTACCCTCACCATGCATCCATATGAAGTTCCTATGTCAGTGGAATTGTCTGGCCTTGATCGCGTTATATCTAGGGATGAATTGAAAAAGAAGGATGGGAGTCGAGAGACTTAAAATTTTTATATTTTTAATTGATAATTTATTTTTGTTCTATAAAATTTTAGGTATAAATTTTATAAATTCGTCTCTTCCTAAAATTTTAGATATTCACTCACAAACATAAATTTATAATTATGTTTATGATCATAAGGGCATAACTAAAAATTTATTATAGTGGAGTTAAATATATTTTATTTTCTATACACTTTTTTTAGTTGAGAGACCTAATAATTTTTTTTATTTATATTTTAAAAATATATTTTTAATATTAATTAATAATTAAAAAAAATGGTTGGGGCAAAGTTGTCACAGACTTACTTTTTAACTAGGATTTTAGTCCGTTCAACACTTGAAAAGGAGCTCTTCCCAAGTCAAGACAACCTTAATTCTCGATGACCTGCCCAACAAATAAACACATGAGCATTAGTATTATCACCACCATAGAGATTACTAAGCCGACCTCAGTCTTCCCGTTGGGAAAAATAGTTTATTATTAGAAAGCATCATATTACATTACCCATACTCACCCCACACCATCGACTAGGTTGTAGGGGCAACCCTCGATGGTGTGTCTATACACATACCTTTACCTATAGATCAGTCCAACTTTGCCGACTATCTACCCTTACATATATACGAAAAAAAAAAGAATTACTACATGTAGACATTAAAATGCTCGAACTGGGGATTATATTTCCTACCCCCATTTATACCTAAACATTGAAATATAAAAGATGATAAGCTTATTATGCCCTACCAATAGGACCCTATACATGGTTGGCATTGGCGTACCTACCCGGTTGTAGCCCCATAAAAAGGATGACCAATACATTATACCCCAACCAATTAGTCGATTTCCTTATCGATGAGTGCTACTTGAATATTTCCCTTTTGACGTTGAGTCGAGGACTCCTTATATGATAACATTTTTCCTTCCCATCTTCAGCAATAAGGTTGTCGGCACTACACATGGGCTCTCTCCCAACAGCATAAAGTAACTTGTAGAAAGTATCGGAATAACTCGTGCTCATATCCTAAAATCCAGACCTAACACAACATCAAAATCATCCATATGAGAGATGGTAAAGTCAACATCCCCCTCCCATACTCCAATTTTATCTTCATTTTCTTATCGCTCCCACATATCGACACAGCGGACAAGTTCACCGTCTCTATGTGCCCTACTTCCTTGGTAGCCTTCAACCCACACCACTTAGCTTCTTCAGGTGAGATTAATTTGTCGGTTGCTCCAGTGTTCACCTAAGACCTTGAATTTATTATATTCAATACAAGGTCCGCACACATGAGGCCCCTACCTGGCTTTTTCCTCAACTTGCTAACTTTAGTTTGAAAAACACATAAGAATCGAATCGAACTCATTCTAGTTATCCCATTGTCACAATCTTCTTCAGGCGGTTCTTGTTGCTATTCATCCCTCAATGTGTGTCACCAACGCATTGAATGCACTCTTATGCAAATAATCAGTCGACCGATGAGAGCCTTTACATAAATAGCAAATGTGGCCTTGGTCTTTCCCCATTCTACCTATATTCGTTCATAGGATACGAATCCAAAGATTGCCCCAGTTTCTCACCATTCTGCTTGTACCTATAACTTGATGTATTTAGTGTTGGATTGAGAAAATGTATTTTCTCTGCTCCCAAACTTGAAGCTCAATCTCTTCTAGCCACCTTATTCCCATTACTTAGATACATATCACCATCGTCCCTAAACAAGTTATCCTCTTCTTGATAGGGGCATCTTCGCTTAGTCGCAACATTGGTATAATCACTTAGATGTTCAATAACATTCATCGCCTCAATCACATTTCCTACCCGTTGTCTTGGAATCTCTGTTCTAGCCCACGATTTTAGCCCTTCCAAAAAATAAAACATCTTCTTATTTTCAACCATGTCTCAAATGGCCAACATATGTGTCGCAAACTCTCTCACATATTCACAAATTGTCCCTGTTTGTGTTAGTACCCTTATCATTTTTCGCTTATTACACTCCACATTTTCTGGAAAGAATGTTTTTTTCAATTCTTTCTTCAAGTCATCCCATGAGTTGATGGAACACACACTGTTATCAAACTTGGACCGCCACCATAATTTGACATCTCCTGCAAGATACATCAAGGCCATAGAGACCTTGTCCTCTTCGGAGTTAGCCTGTATCACTCTAAAATATTGCTCAATATTAAACAAAAAATTCTCCAACTTTTTGGCATCCTTAGTTCCCCTATACCGCTAAGGTTCAGGTACCTTGACTCTTTGTCTTATATCAATAGAGCCCGAACCCATATTACCCACAACAAGTTGAATTAAATTGACTTGAGCTTTGATTTCCTCGAACGCCTCCAACACATAACTAATAGCCTTTAGTGCTTCAACCTTAACTTCCTTTAATGACTATGAGAGTTGAACTTGAGCTACCTCAATCATTTTAACTCGATCATCCAAAATCATCTCAGCTTGTAGTGTCGCCAATTCGACTTTTAAACTTTCAATTCTGTTCTAGTCTACTGACCCACTAGAATGTAAACATAAATTATCATAACACAAACTTTCCAGCACCCCCATGCCACAAAAATTAACGCCTCGATGTTAACAACAAAAATAAGCATTCTTGCACTGAGATTACAATGAAGCATCAGCTCAACATAAACTCTGTCTACGCTACCTACTCCATACGTTGAAGCGCTCGACGTGACATTAAAACACCCTATCTAATCCACACACTAGAGAGCTCGACGTAATATCATATTATCATGCCTACTCCCTTCATGGAATAGCTCAACATGAACTTTGTCTACCCTGCCTACTCTACACGCAAGAGCGCTCGGCATTAGACTAGATCATACTGCTTACAACCTTTATAGAACCGCTCGACATAAACACTGTCTACCCTACCTACTCCACATGTTAGAGCACTCAACGTAAGATCAGATATTCTGCCTACTCCCCTTTGGAAGCGCTCGACATGAACTCTATCTTCTTTGTTTACTCCCAACGTTAAAGCGTTCGGCACGAAACAAGAACACCCTGCCTATTCCACACCTTAGAACGCTCGACGTAAGATCATATCATCATGCATACTCCCCTTTAGAAGCGCTCGGTATGAACTCTGTCTCCCCTGCTTACTCTAACGTCGAAGTGCTCATCGTGAATCCTCAAAGAAAATAAGGAACTCATTTTGTTTGCCACGAACTATTTTGTTCTGATACCAAGTGTCTCGGACTTACATTTTCAACTAGGTTTTTAGTCTGTGAGACACCTAAAAAGGGGCTCTTCCCAAGTTAAGTCAACCTTAATCCTCGATAATATATCCAATAAATAACCATATGTGCATTAATATTATCTCAAACATAAAGTTTCCCAAGCCAAGGGTCGAGATCGTGGGGCATAGCGCATACACATAGTCGACCTCAACTTCTCGTTGAGAAAAAATAATTTGTTATTAAAAAGCATCGGATTACATTGCTTATACTCACCCCACACCATTGACTACGTTGTAGGGGTAACCCTCGATGGTGTCTTTACACACATACTTTTACCTGTGGATCAGTCCAAACTCTGCCTACTGTCCGCCCCTTACATATATGCGAAAACAAAATAACAGAAATACTACCTATAGATGTTAAAATGCTCAAACTGATAACTATATATCATACCTCCATTCTCTACCTAAATATTGAAATGCTTGAAAATAAGACTATTTTATTCTACCATGCCAATAGATCCTATACATGGTTGACATTGGCATACCTACTCGGTTGAGACCCCATAAAAGGGATGACCAATGATCTCTTTGGCCCCCACAATGTTTCGCCAATGATTCCTAATCATAGCCCCATAATCTTGTATGGGTGTACTCGATATATTAGGGATGAATTGAAAGGTGACGACGAAAGATAATATCTTTTTAATGATTTTAAATTAATAATTATTTTAAATATTTTTATAATTTTTAATTTATAATATATTTTTATTTTTTAGAGTTTAATAAATTTACTCTTCTATCGTAAGATTCTGCCATCATCCCTGCTCGATAGGGTAATCATCTGTAGGTGAGATAAATAAAGACTCCAAGCTATACGTTCTAAATCCGGATTGACAACTAAACACAATTTGAGTTGCCATTTCCATATCCCTACTGACAGACACTCTCCAAGAATAAAAACCTGATTAGTGGATAGTTTTTGTCAGATTGTATCTTTTGCAGAAACATACGTGCAGACATTCAGTTTTTCATTGTTGTTATGTTAGTTTTATCTGATTTTTGAGTTTTTATTCAGTTAATTTTAAAATCAATTTGATTTTACAAGATATATATATTATCAATAATTGAAGAAAATAAGAATAAATATATTTTTTTTAATCATCTAAACTTTTAAAAAATCATAATAGCATTAATATAATTTTAGGAGGCCTTAAATTGAATAACAAGGATTAAAAGAAATCCCACCATATTTACCTAGTTTTAGGGCGATGCCAAACCATTTACTCATCATATTTGAGATTCTAACACTGGTAAAGACACCCCCAGATTCTTTTGCAATGGCTTTGATAAGCAAGTAAGCAACTAAGCATGATTTTTCTTGTCCCCAGTGGTCCGTACAAAAGCACCCCTTTTTAGTGATCCAAAAGTTTTCCGTAAGCAAAAGGCTCGGGCCTTTCTAAGAGGAAGAATAACCAACTTATACAAAGCTTCTTTGATTCTATCAAACCCACCAATAGATTCATAGTCTACGTGATTTGGGCTCACCACAGCACCATCCCATTCTGCATTTTAGGGGAAGAAGAAATAGCTTCGAGAATACAAATGGATTTTGGACGATATAGTTGATAGGTTGGTGTATAAATCATGAATGACATAGTTGTAATTATTGATACAAAATTATATCTTCGTTAAAGAGTAAAATATGTCCTCTCAAATGAAGTATGATTTATGAAAATGAAACATGATCATTAGTCATCGTTTAGGATGAATGATTCTATTATTACTTTGTGTAATAATTATTCTCATCATATTATTTACTATAAAATTAAGAGATAAAAGTGGTTAAAGCAGGTGATCGTTTAGCATCCCTTACTTGATCCAAAGGTCAAACATGAGAAAAAAAAATATCACAACATCTATCATAACTAATTTCTAGCAATTTGAGTGAGAAACTAAAACCTTTGGTCTTGGAGAATACAACTAAAGCGTTTAGAAAACTTATGGTCAATTCAATTAGTATACATTTAGGATTCGCATTAAACCGAAGAGGTCATTAAGAAAACAAGAAGTAAATTATACTAATTTGAGTGAAAACATTCATACAAGCTTATTTGAATGCAACCGGAACTTGTGAACGTATACAAAGAACTTATAGTCTTGGAGTTAAAAATAAAATATTTGACGAGTGTGAGAGGGGGTTTCGAAACCCTTAGGTTGGAACAGTTCATTTTAGCACTCTGAACAAAGGTTTCAAAACTTTCTCTATGAAGTTTTCAAACTTTTGCTGAATTCATGCACTAAATTAGTTTTAGATCTTAATTTACTACATGAGAACAACTTAATTGAATCTAGAATCATTCATTTAAGGACATGAAATGAAGCATGGAACAACATATTTTAAGACATGAAAGAGTTTTTAGGCAAATTTTTTATTAATTCAGGGTGATTACAAGGTAATATATGTTCTGAGGATTCTCAATCATTTGATTTGACAATGAAAATTCAAATACTCTTACAGTCTATGATATTCAAACAAATGACCTCTAAGGATAACAACCATAATTTTAACCACTGAAGTAACTTAATTCATGCATTTCTAGACACTCTTAAGGCTATAGATCATGCAAAGTGCATCATGAACGTAGTATTAAAACTACAAGCATCTCTATCATCGTATAATTCATAGAAAAATTCTACAACATTGGTCGAGCGTGGATGAACACCCTAAATTATAAAGTACTAAACGTATAGTTATAAATTAGTTTTAAATCTAAATGTAATGTAATTTAATTAAAATATTATATTTATAAAACATTAGTTTTAGGGTAAACTATACCACTGACCACCTAACTATTTACTCCTTTTACTTTAACCATCAATTTTTCAATTTTGTCAATTGGGTCACCTAACTATTTAAATCTTGTCAATCCAGCCACATGCCGTTAAATATTAATGAAGGAGATGACGTGACAGTTAATAAAATTTTTATAATTTCACATTTAGTCCTCATTGTTTACACATTCTATTAATTTGGTTCTAACTTTTAATTAATTCAATAAATTTAATCTTCAATCAGATGGTGACATGTGTCACTATATGATTGGATTTTTTATTAATATTTTTATTTGATTTAATAAAAAATTTCATCTAATCAAATGGTGCTATATGTCACCGATTGAATGAATAGAAAATAAATTGAATCAATAACTATTGTTGGTGGGGTTTGAACCCAAGCATGAGAAGGGGAAGCAAACACACCAATCACTGGGCTACACCATTCAAATGACATATCTATCAAGACATAATATATATAGTTAATGGTAATAAAAAAAAGGGAAAACGACATAATAAAAACTTCAACATAGAATAATTGAGTAATACGATAATATGATATATATACACAAATATTATAACCGATTAATATGTGAATGCATTTTATTTATATTTTAAATCATTTTAATGAAAAAATTAAAATAAAAATAATTTTAATATATTATAATTGAAATATAACTAAGAGCTACATTAACTTAGAATTTTTCTGGTAGTTGAGGCCTTATCGTAGTAAGTATTTTAACTTATGCATTGACTTGTTTGTATCCCGATTAGAGTAAGATTTTATATTTTATTACGTAATTATATATTTGAAGAAAATTTTAGGAGTAACTTGATTTTATTGAATTAGTCTATTTTGATATAGAGTTGTTAAATAAGATTAGAATCCGATCGACGTTTTAAAATTTTAAAATATAAGATATGATACATTTTAGTTCAATGAAATTAGAATAATGAAGATAATTTATTAATTAAAAATGTGTAAAATAATACATTTCAATTATAGCATATTAAATTCACTCTTATTTTATTTTGTTTGCATTAAATGTGATTTAATTAATTTTCCATTCATTCAATTGGTGACACATGACACCATTTGATTGGATGGAAACTTTATTAAATAAAAAAAAATATTAAAATCATCCAATCACGCAGTGACACTATTAGATCGAGGATTAAATTTATTGAATTAAATTAAAGTTATGACAAAATCAATAGAACGTGTAAGTAATAAGGACTAAATGTGGAATTAAACAAATTAATTAAATTTCATTTAAATTTTTAACTAATTTATAATTATACGTTTAATATTTTATAATTTAATATTTTATAAATTAATTTAATATAATTCATCATTAACTGTGCTCAACTATGCTCGTCGAACGTGACATATTTTTCCTAATTCAAATCACAACATGTCAAGATGAGAGTCATATCTCTCAGAGGAAGGTACCCATGACTCCAATTTATCCACGAATAATTGACATACGATAGAACTGATGGCCAATTTTGTCGAGCCTACTTGAAGATTTTTCAGTTGTGCATCTTTGAATGATATGCTTATATTATAGTGGCCAATCTATAATCGTTGTTTTCTAGATTAAAATATTTCATTTTATTAAAAATGAAAAACAATTAGATTTTGGTGCTACTCGATACGGATAAAGTATTCAAAATTCATTAGTCCTACTATATTGCAGGAAAGGCGGCGGCGTTGATAGAATCTGATTCTAAAATGACTATGAATTGGATTGATATTCCACTTCAACGGCCGTAGAGTTAGTGGTCGACCTTTGTCGATATTGATCGACTGATCCGCAAGATTGACAAGATCCAATTTGTTCATCTCGGTAGAAACTATAATGTAGTGACAGATTGATTACCTTGCAAAATGAGGTACGCAAAGACAATCTATGTTCAAAGCGTGGTAGTGAATCAGCTTCTTCAACACCTTTACCTCATCGTGGATGTGAGCGTGTGTGTGACCACTGATTAAAATTACTCTGGAGCAGTGTTCCGTTTTGTAGGCAATCTGCAGTTTTATTGTTCTGTTATTCATGCTGTTTTTCTTCTATTGTTTGTCTTGTGGATTTAGAGTTTTTGTTGTTCGGGTTCTCTTTGTTAGAAACTCTATGCTTTTAGTAACTACTGGTGTATGGTGGTTGCAACCTCCTCAAAACGACATGTAATTTTTGCACGTAAAAAAGTTACAAATCCTTCTACATAAAAAAAACCCTAGGGACTACGTTTCTTCTCAATCTTAAAAGACTTTAATAGTATACATAGATATACCATAACTGAACCAAATAATAATCTATTAAGACAAAGAGAGCGGCTTTTATCTGCATACAAAGACAAATTATATTTCATATTTGTACATTTCTCTCCTTGCTTTTTTTTTTTCTGAACCAAATACATAACTACCTAAAGTCGCCTAATTTATACCAAATAAGATGGATGGTAAATGGTATGAAACATGATTTATCCACAAATTTCTGCATTTTCCTTTGTCTTATGCCCATTTGAAGCCTTTCGACACAGAGAGAAACAGCCCCCTGTTTTGTCCCTGCTGTGTCAACCGGACCACTGACGTTTTTCTTGGTCTTATGTCCACACCTGTTTCAATCCTCCAACTCGGTCGAGGCTCAGGCCGTGGCGAACACTGAATTGTGACCTTTCCATGTGAGAACCAATATATCTTCTTCCTTCTTCATGCCCCATCCACTAGCATGTTCATCTAAAAGGGATTTAACTTCATTAATGGTGTCTTCACAAAATGGAAGGTTGAGTCAACACACCTTTTCGTCCTACTAGGATTCAAACTCCTAAAAATAGGATAGTGTTCTACTATTATTTAAACTCCTAAAGATAGGATCCACAAGCATTATAAATAGTCATTGTAACTCACTATTGTAACACATTCGGAGGAGGATATACGAAATACCAAGCAAAAAATTACAAGCAACTCGTAGCCATTTTTCGAAGCATTATATTTTGAAAGGTAAAGTTCATACCTTCGCATGTTATTTTTCTTACCCTGCTGTGTTTGATTTCGAAAGAAAACTGAGAAAAGTGTTTTTGGCCGATAAACGGGGACGTTTTCGAGATCTATTTTTGTAGATCTAGTCCCCGAGGCTTGTGTTTTGAAAACTATTCGGATTTTTATAAACGGGTCGTGTGGATCCGCGTGTTTGTCATTTTTTTCTTCGATTGGTTTTTAATTTGACCCCTATCATTTTTTATTTTAATTTAACCCTTACATTATATGTATATATGTATATATTAATTATATTTTATTTATTTATTTATTATTTTTTTTCATTTTTCTTTCTTTTCGTTATATTATATTTTTCTATTATATATATATATATATATATTATTTTATCTATGTTTACTAATTTACTATGCTTTTTTACTATATTTTTCTAACGTTATATATATATATATTCTTACTTTATTTATTTTATGTTCTATGATTACTATTTTTTAGTTAATATTAATGTATATTTATTTTTCATTTATTTATTATTATTACTATTTAGTATTTATTATATTATACATACATTTTATATTTTTATATATATATTTTTATTATTTTTTTATACTATTTATTTATTTCATTATATTTTTAGTTTCTTTGCTCTTATTATTATTTTCTTTTTAAAAAAACACTTTACCTTTTATCTTTTTGTATATATATTTTATCTTCATTTATTTTATTTTATTCAATTTCATTTTTTTCATCTAATTATTTTATGTTTATTATTATTGGTTTAATTTATTTCCTTGGTTTACTCTTTAGTTTTGTTACTTTCTTTTATTATTATTATTTTCTTTTAAAATCTTATTTTTTAAGGGTATTTTCGTAAACTCATTAAGGGTAAGTAATTCGGATCAAATTTTACCTTTTAATTTAACTTGCAATTTTCTTAATCAAAGACAACTGGAAATTACGTAGTATCGAAAGGACGGTTCAAGGGTACTAATGCTTCCTTGACCGTAACCGACTCCCGAACCCGACACATCTTTGGATAGACGCAGACCAGGTAAGAAATAGGGTATCCGATCAACCCATTTGTTTTAAATAAACGATCGATGGTGACTCCAATCCACATTTTTCAAGTCGAAGCCCAATTCTGGGGCCCAACCAAAAGACGGTTACGACAGCTTGGCGACTCCGCTGGGGAGATAGGTAAGTGAGTCAGGCTAAGGTAATTTCCAGTTGTCTTTTTAATGAAAAAAGTAAGTTTAAATTTTAAGGTAACATTTCAATCCTTATTACTTACTTTTGATTATATTTTCGAGTAAATAGTTGTACTGACCGTTTTTTTAATGATTTCAGTCCTTAAAGATTTTTCATCTAAGGCTCTAAACCCGAGATACAAACCCTGCTTTAAGTGGGGGTGAAAGCGACGCCTTCGTGGGAATTTATTCACCGTGCGGGCCTAGCTAGTAGCCTTCGAGATTCATATACCTTATGTCTTCGTGTGAATTTATTCACCGTGCAGGCACAAGGGAATGTGTCCCCTCAAGTTTAACTTAGTCCACACAAGCCTTTGATGGGTTTAGGACTAAGGGTCTGGCAAGCCCAAGGGGGCACCGGCAAGGAGAACTCGAGTACCGTTTTTAGAACCTAAACTGGGAGACCATGGAGAATTAGAGCCTACCCCGAAACCACATTTCCGAAACCTAGGATATTTTTACCTTAACCATGTCTTTTTTTCCTTTCGTCATTTATTTATTTATTTAATTTACTAACATTTCTGCCTTTGTGTTTGTTTTTTTAGCATTTGCATCATAACAAGAGGCTATTGATACTTAAAAAGCGTTTGTTACACACAAAATAATCTGAATTAATGGACAAAGGTGTTGTAATACAAAAGATTAAGAACGTCGAGGCACGACTATGGTCCGAGATGACTCAGAAAAAGAAGGGAGACAGTCTTCAGGGGAACTACGTGTTAGAGCTGGTTAGCTATGCCTCTATCAGCCTGAAACAGAATGATGTCCAAGAGTTGCAAAACATTTGGGACAGTTGGAAGAATGACAAAAGCAAAAGTTCAGCTAACGATATGGTGATATTGCCATCTTACTTCATGTCAAGACTGATGAGCCCCTGCTCCGAGTATTGATTCAATTCTTGAACCCGGGATATAGTTGCTTCACCTTTAACCGGGAAGACATGGTGCCCACTATCGAAGAGAATATCACACTACTATACTGCGAAAGCATCATACTAGAGAAGGCATATATCAAATATATCAAGGGTCAACCTTTAAAGAACGGACTGGCCAAGATTGCAGGGGTTGATGAAAAGTGGGTGACTGATCGACTCCGACACAAAGGTAGCGAGGAAGGAATCGAGTGGATCCATATAAAAAAACTAATGAAGAACCACCCTGATGAATAGAAGACTATAGATCTTTTTGCACTGGGTCTGTACGATTTGATTATCTTTCCGAAGACCTTGGGGTGCATCGACGCAACCGTAGTAGAACTATTTGAACAACTTCCAAGGCGAGTCAACCCAGTGCCGACCATCTTAGCCAAGACCTTTCGGTCTCTTAATCATTGCAGAAGAACTGATGGAGGAAGGTTCATTGGATGTGTTCAGCTCCTTCAAGTCTGGATTCACAACCACTTATGGAATACTAACGGGGTTGCCTACCACCGATTCAGCACTACCTATTCACCATTGGGAGAGTTCATCACTATGAAATGGCATGAAGGCGCTTCGAAGGAAGAATGGATGAATGTCTTCAATCATCTTCAGGACCGGGATATTACTTGGAGTGCCCCCTGGTTGTTCCTCAATGATGTTCTTTTCTGATTTGGGGATTCTGATACTATGACCTTACTTGGACTTTGGGGTGCAGTTGGGTATGCTCTGTTGTTGGCACTTAGACAGTATGGGGCACGTCAGTTTATCCCAGCAACATACGGATTATTTACATCAGAGTTTGTGTACCACGGTGACAGTTATAAGAAGAGGATCAAAGAGGCAGCCGAGTCATGAAAGAAAGTATCCCGGATGAATGTCGTGGCTGCCAGAGATATGCTTACTCCGGATTATATGGAGTGGCGAAGATTGAGAAAGAATGATAGCATCTCGATGCTAGACTGTGAAGACACTCGGACCATGGAGGAACATCTCAGGCCTGTCCCTTCTGAACTTGAGATAGTCAAGGCAGAGTTTGAAGCTGTGAATAATAAACTAAAATAGAGAGTTAAGGAACTTGAAGCTGAACGTTATCAATGGAAACTAGATGCCGATTCTCATAAAGATAGAGCAAACAAACTGAAAATTGAGCAGAAAAGAGTCTATTTTGAGCTTGAAGACTTGAGAAAGGGGTACCAAGATAAAGTCAATGACAACTCCTGAGAATCCAAATGGTTGATCTGGAGAAACAACATGAGAAAGATGGTAAAGCAATAGCTTCAAAAAGCAAGCGAGTGACCTTCAGATAGTGCCATTCGACGGGGGTTTGCAGTGGCGTTTCCGTTGGGAGCAAGCACAACAAAGGGTGAAGGCCAGAGGCGCAGTCATCCGAGATTTCCTGGATCGAGTACAGAAGGCAACTCGCCATCTACACGGCCTGGCAAGGGAAGCTGGAGTGGTCCAACAAGGCATACAACCAGTGACATATGAAAACAGAAGACTTGTCAACCTGCTGGAAGCTGTTCGGGGTCTAGATGATTTAGTCCGAATGTACCTTTGATTGTTTTTTTTTCTCTTACAAGATAAAACATTTTTGTCGAAATAAGGATTATTTATAATAATGGGCACTTTTCTGGATCAATGTCTCGAACATTTCATGCATTTTTTTTTCATTTTGCGTTGTGCATTTACATTTCATTTTTAAGCATTTTCATAAACATGAAATTTCTTCATGGAGGATTCGATGAAGTGGTTTTAACCACATGACACCACATGGAAGCAAGATTGTAACATCAAAAGAAAAAAACTAAAAACAATACAGTGGGAGCCTGATCAGCTGATTGTAGAACAAAGCCTGCCAAGATGATATAAGAAAAGAATCCCCATATCCTAAGGGCTACAATGTTGAAGTTGTTAGCTGTTACCACATAAGAAGCCCTAAACATTCCTCTGAAAACTGTAAGGCGCTTGCCGAAGAAGGGGGCATGGCATATACCATTTGCACTTAGAGGATTGTTTTGTTTGAACACGTCTTTGATCTTTCATGTTTGCTTAATCTTTTAAATGATTGAATTTATACTGCTTTCTAAGGTGAAGGAATTGAACAAATTTTAATATTTAGTTATTCGAATATTAAATGAATTAATGATTCTTTTAATTCTTCAAGAATTATAGATTTTTGACATATGGAAAGATTAGACCTTTCTTACCTGTCTCAAACCCCGTAATAAAATACCTTGATTCTTTGCCCAAAATAACTCGTGGTCATTACCAAAAGATAAAATTTTGACATTACATCTTTTTGAAATTCTTGAACATTGCATTTATCTTTTTGATACACTCATACCTTTCTTTGAGTCTATAAGATCACACCACTGTCTTTTTTAGGCTAAAAAATAACCTTTCTTACCATTAAAACCCAAGGCATTGAGTTGTTCATTTTAACATGAGCATTCTTCTAAAGAACCAACTTGGGGCATCTCGTAGGGAGCCTGAACATTGAGACATCTGGGAAAAAAGAAGAATTCATTCGAAATAATTCTATCATACATTAATTATATTGTTTTCATATGAATAGAATTAATCTTGAAAATCTATCCCCCTGGGGATACCTCTTCTGTGAAGATTTACATGTATGAAATGATGAACGACTTTATTTCTTTATCCCTTCACAACAGGAGAAAATATATCCCTTGTGTCCCCTTTTGAGCCTGTAGTATTTTTCTTCTGATTCAACCCTAACCAAGGATCTCCCTCCACACTGGGGGCAAGGTGGAAGAAATATGCTCACATGAGCAAAGACATTGATTCAGATGAGATACCAAAAGGTGAACCAAATGCCAAGTGCGAAGATTCAATCAAAACAAAAAGACAAAAAAAAACAAAAAAGAAAAGAAGCAAAAAAGAAGAAAAAAAAAGAACAAAAATCAAAAAGAAAAAGGGACAAAAAAGCGCATGCAAAGATTCCCTAAAGACAAATGGTACATCAAGCTTCAAACTATGAGATTGATCAAGCACAATCATTCCCGAATCACTGAATCACTTCACTCGAAGATCATAGAGCATCAAGAGAGAGAAAAATTTTGAGAAAGATTGAAGGCATCAGAATGAATTGATCATTGGTTCAACACCCTGAAACACTTGTTTGGGCCTATTTATCATTTTCTTTCATAACCATGAACCCTGGCCTAAATTACGTGCCTTAAAAGTCCATTCTAATCATACATGGATTTCTAAACAGAAGAGAATATATTCAAGTTTCATTCCGCCCATCAGGATTAATCTTTGTTTGCAAAAAACAATGTAATTAATGCATGGTAGAGAAAAATAACAAAGGGGGGTTCAAGACGTAAATCCTGAATAACGTCTTGAAACCAAAGGATGATTCGAGTTGAAAACCTGAAAAGACGGCTCGAATATAAAAATTGTGCAACTGAGGCGATCACAAATTCCTTGATAAGGCATCGCACAATTCAAATGTGACTATGAAAGCGGGAGTCGGAGAACACTTCCAGTAGAGGGCATGCAATCACCCCATCAAACCTTTGAGCATCAAATGCCAAACCTTTGAGCATCAAATGTCAAACCTTTGACCAACACAATAACTGAGACCTTTTTATCTTTTCCTTACTTAACCATTTCCAAAGATAGCTTTGATCTTGGCACGTGTCAAATAGCTATAATTATTGAAGGATCAACTTGTAATTAAACATTTGATATCCAATGAACTCTAGTTTTATGATTCGTCTCAATTGTAAAACCGTGAAAGAGACAATATTTTCAAAACTTTGATTAAACATTTTCGAAACTCTTTATTGATATTTTCAGAACATTGAAAATAAAAGAGAAAGAAAATCATTTTTCAAACAAGACAGTCTCTAGAGTGGATCTTGGTAAAGACATGTGACTCTTAGACACAAAACTCATGCTCAGAATCAATGCTGAAGCAAGAAATAAGGAACATTTGGGGCATCTTTGAAGATTCAACATCAAATATTGGGGCATTTTTTGATATTGGGGTATCATTTGGGGATTCAACATCCTAATGCAAATTATCAGACCTTTTTCAGGAGATAAAATATAACCAATTCATGTTACATGCATCTTATGCATACATTTTAGAGCATCATATTTATCATTTTTCACATACATAATTTTTTTACAGATTTTAGAGTCAAGTTTCAACTTCAAGACGAATGATACTCGATTTAAAAACACCTTTAAAGATTCATGTTGGTTGCTTAACTCAGCAGCAAGAAGCTACACTTCGACCAACTTGACAGATTGAAAGTTTCTCTCGAAACAACACAATTTGCTCGAGAGTGGATTTCAACTTCACGACGAAGGATATCTAGCTCGAAGCCAAACTTCATAATAAAGGGGTCTCTACGGTTTCAACTTCACGGCGAAGGGAATTGTGTCCACCCGTAACATACAATACTTGGATTTCAACTTCACGACGAAGGATATTCAAGTCAAGGCTCAACTTCACAATGAAGTGGCCATCCGCGATTTCAACTCAACGACGGAGGATATCGTGCCACTCGAGACAACACAAGTTCAACTTCACAACGAAGGGATGACTGGTTGCCAACAAATAACTTCCCAAATTCAGAGCCAATTTCAACTTCACAGCGAAGGATATTGGACTCCAGACAACACAAGTTCAACTTCACGACAAAGGGACCGCTGGTTGTCAACAAACAACTTCTCAATTTCAGAGCCAATGTCAACTTCACAACGAAGGATATTGGACTCCAGACAACGCAAGTTCAACTTCACAACGAAGGGACCGCTGGTTGTCAATAAACAATTTCCCAATTTCAGAGCCAATTTCAAACTCAAGACAACGCAAGTTCAACTTCATGACGAAGGGACCGCTGGTTGTCAATAAACAACTTCCCAATTTCAGAGTCAATTTCAACTTCACAGCGAAGGATATTGGACTCCAGACAACGCAAGTTCAACTTCACGACGAAGGGACCGCTAGTTGTCAACAAACAACTTCTCAATTTCAGAGCCAATTTCAACTTCACAGCGAATGATATTGGACTCCAGACAACGCAAGTTCAACTTCACGACGAAGGGACCGCTGGTTGTCAACAAACAACTTCCCAATTTCACAGCGAATGATATTGGACTCGAGACAACGCAAGTTCAACTTCACGACGAAGGGACCGCTGGTTGTCAACAAACAATTTCCCAATTTCGGAGCCAATTTCAACTTCACAGCGAAAGATATTGGACTCCAGACAACGAAAGTTCAACTTCACGATGAAGGGACCGCTGGTTGTCAACAAAGAATTTCCCAATTTCGGAGCTAATTTCAACTTCACAGCGAAGGATATTGAACTCCAGACAACGCAAGTTCAACTTCACGACGAAGGGACTGATGGTTGTCAATAAACAACTTCTCAATTTCAGAGCCAATTTCAACTTCACAACGAAGGATATTGGACTCCAGACAACGCAAGTTCAACTTCACGACGAAGGGACCGCTGGTTGTTAACAAACAACTTCCCAATTTCAGAGCCAATTTCAACTTCACAGTGAAGGATATTGGACTCAAGACAACGCAAGTTCAACTTCACGACGAAGGGACCGCTGGTTGTCAACAAACAATTTCCCAATTTCGGAGCCAATTTCAACTTCACAACAAAGGATATTGGACTCGAGACAACACAAGTTCAACTTCACAACGAATGGACGGCTGGTTGTCAACAAACAATTTCTCGATTCCAGAGCCAATTTCAACTTCATGATGGAGGATATTGGACTCGGAACAATGCTACTTACTTGGATTTCAACTTCACGACGAAGGATATCCAATTCCAGGCTCAACTTCACGACGAAGGGTCCACCTGCAGTTTCAACTTCACGACGAGGGATATCCAATTCAAAGAAGAATTATCTGTCAACAAAGATCTTCGAGTTCGACTACGCTCAGCTCCAAGGCACATCATTTACAACATAACTCAAGGCTAGAAGGGTTATCTGCTATCAAAATTGTAGAGTTCGATTCCATTCAGCTCGATGACACATCAATCGCACTACTTTCCGATTGCAGTCGAGGTTTTCAAGTCGAGAAGAGGACCTGGGTTAGCCGTGCCTAGGTGACAAGCAACCATTTTCAAGCAGCATAGCTTAAGTCAAGAAAAAGCTATCTGTCAATGAAGATTTTTGAGTTCGATTTCGATCCAAGGTCTTTAAACCGAGAAGAATACCGAAGGGCAACGGGAAGCCACGTGCTGATTCAAATTTTGAAATACGGCCTCAATTTCATATCATTTCAAGATGAACTCGACTTCACGATGGAGGAGTCATTCGTAACTCAATTCGACAGGGAGTTATTGAAACATCAGATTCAATTTTCAACTCCACTGAACGAAAAGTGTGTCTTTTAATCTTTGCCTTATCCCCGTTACACGACTATGGGCAAAGAGGGGCAGCTATCAACACACATTTTCGTCCTACTAGGATTCAAACTCCTAAAAATAGGATAGTGTTCTACTATTATTTAAACTCCTAAAGATATGATCCACAAGCATTATAAATAGTCATTGTAACTCACTATTGTAACACATTCGGAGGAGGATATACGAAATACCAAGCAAAAAATTACAAGCAACTCGTAGCCATTTTTCGAAGCATTTATATTTTGAAAGGTAAAGTTCATACCTTTGCATGTTATTTTTCCTTACCCTTGCTGTGTTCTGATTTCGAAAGAAAACTGAGAGAAGTGTTTTTGGTCGATGCACGGGGGCATTTTCGAGATCTATTTTTGTAGATCTAGTCCCCGAGGCTTGTGTTTTTGAAAAACTATTCAGATTTTTATAAACGGATCGTGTGGATCCGTGTGTTTTGTCATTTTTTTCTTCGATTGACTTTTAATTTTGACCCATAATTCATTTTTTATTTTAATTTAACCCTTATATTTATATGTATATATGTATATATTTAATTATATTTTATTTATTTATTTATTATAATTTTTTTATTTTTCTTTGCGTTATATTATATTTTTCCTATTATATATATATATATATATATTATTTTTATCTATGTTTACTTATTTACTATGTTTTTTACTATATTTTCCTAACGTTATATATATATATATTTTACTTTATTTTATTTTATATTCTATAATTACTATTTTTTAGTTAATATTATATGTATATTTTTTCATTTATTTATATATTATTACTATTTAGTATTTTATTATATATACATACATTTTTATTTTTATATATATTTTTTATTATTTTATTTATACTATTTATTTATTTTATTATATTTTTAATTTCTTTGTTTTATTATTATTTTTCTTTTTTTAAAAAAACACTTTACTTTTTTATTCTTTTTGTATATATATTTTATATTCATTTATTTTATTTTATTCAATTTCATTTTTTTTTTCATCCAATTATTTTATGTTTATTATTATTGGTTTCATTTATTTCCTTGGTTTACTCTTTAATTTTGTTACTTTCTTTTATTATTATTATTTTCTTTTAAAATCTTATTTCTTAAGGGTATTTCCGTAAACTCATTAAGGGTAAGTAATTCGGATCAAATTTTACCTTTTAATTTAACTTGCAATTTTCTTAATCAAAGACAAATGGAAATTACGTAGTACCGAAAGGACGATTCAAGGGTGTTAATCCTTCCTTGACCGTAACCGACTCCCGAACCCGACAAATCTTTGGAAAGACGCAGATCAGGTAAGAAATAGGGTATCCGATCAACCCATTTATTTTAAATAAATGATCGGTGGCGACTCCAATCCACATTTTTCAAGTCGAAGCCCAATTCCGGAACTCAACCGAAAGACGGTTGCGACAATTCGAAACTGATGACGTTCTCGATTTTGTGACCGATATTGGATTCGTATTCAAGCCTTTGGGAACTATCTTTGGGCAAGAATGTATCCAATGCGTCAAAGGGTATCCAAAGATAATTGAAGCATGTTGTGATCCTCGAACTGAGGCTTGGTGCGCTTAAATCAGAATCCTCATCGACCACAATTGTAATACTAGGATTGGGGCCTTTAATTATGTTGAGGAAAGCATCTCGCAGCGAAAAACCGTGCCCTCTTGTCTCATCAGACAAATAGCGTAGCCAGTTTTGGCAGTTTATGACCAAAGCTTCGTCCTCCCTAAGGACTAGCTAGGGAATAGTCAACTGAGTCAACAGTGATTCGCACTGAACAAACAAGGGTCATCCTTGACATGGAATTCAAAAGGCACGTCCTTAAACTTGGCGAAATTCGTCAATTGGTGTCCGACTTTCTCTTGCGGCATGTTGAGCAAAGAAGGAACTTGTGGCCTCAAGACGCACCGTGATTCGAAGCGACAGAGGCCCTTCGGGTCTCTTAGCTAGTGCGTCTAGTAGAGTATGCCACTGCATACAATGAGTGATGCTAAAATCTAATATAAGAACTTTCGTGCATCCTTGGACGGCCTTTAAAATGGCACTGTTGGATACACAGAACCCGTAACGGTGCCAAGGGATTAAATCCACATACCTGGCTAGCTCGGTGAGAGTCATCAGCCTCCTCTGAAACATGCTTCCGCCGTTGAAATCCATGGCCATGGGGAAAACCCTAGACGCTCTACAGATGAGTGCCATCAAGAACCATAAGGTGAGCCTCTGGTTCGTGTCGCCGACGGAGGAAGCGACGTTGTTAAGCACCCACATGACTTGCTGAGCCAAAGTCACATCGTTGTTCTCAAGGGCACTACCAAGGCATCCTTCGAGTGCTCCAGTTATAGAATCCTGAGGCGTGTTCAAAAGGCTAGGATTTTGACGGTAAATGGATGCACCATTTCCTCTTACCTGAGTTTTCATGGGTTTTGTTAAAAAGTGATCTAAAATTAGATAAAGCTAAAAATAATAATTAGGTTTTGATGAACTTGGACCAAGGTGCAAGGAAATTAATTAGGGTTTTTAATGTGTTGAGAGAAATAGAAAGAGAGATGAAGAAAGACTTGAGATTAACTTTAAGCCTATATATAATAACAGTCCTTGAATGTTTATCTTAAAATTTAAATTTATTTGATTATTTATTTATTTTACTAATGATATTATTTTAAAATTTTATTTATTTTTTTTAAAAATTTTATGTTATTAACGTGTGTCTAACTTAAAAAATATTTTTAGATCCATCGCTATACATAATGATTTATCCATGAAGGCATATATGCAGCCAAAATATTCAAGGGTAAAGTACAATAGAGGTCATTCAATTATTTAAAAAGATCATTTTGGTCATTAATATTTCATAAGCCAAATTGGGAAATTGCTAACTAGTCTATTCCTCCACTCTCAAATCTTCACTTGCGCTCGTCTACTAATAGCAGTGGCTGTATGTATGTATGTATAAAAGAGGGTGAAAATAGGTTAAGGAAGGTGCTCAGCCGGCCATCCTTTTTTCGAATCTGTGCTTCCATTAAGAAAAACCCAAGAAATTTTTAATTATTTGTTTTAATTTAAACTGGAAATTTCTTTTGTTTCGTTGAGTTTAGAGTTTGATGGCGACCTTTCCCTTCCACAAAACAGGATGTAAATGTGATGTAATTTGATTGCTCGTGATGCCCCTAGTAAAGACAAATTGGACCAGTTCCCCACAACCCACTGGGACAAAGGACTTAACTTGTGACTATTTCCCTGCAATGTTACTCATATCATCTTGCATATGCTTTGCAATTTTCACCCCTTTGGTTTTTATTTCTATCTTTATTACATTTTTTTTTGCATAAAGTATACTGATTCGATGTTCTTTGTTTCCCTCGATGGTTTTTATTTCTATATTTATTACATTTTTTTTTGCAAAAGTATACTGATTCGATGTTGTTTGTTTCCCTCGATCCAGGTTCATATAGGACATTTTAGTGAACTCGGAAATGGTGATGTTTGCTGACATTTGCTTTTCTGATTAAGTGAAAATAAGGTCAGTGTGGAGAGGTGTTTTCGATTTCTTCAAAAGAAATTTGTGAAGTGTGATTCGTTAGATAGTTGATGATGAACTCTTCAATAGGATATATATTGTATTCTTAAGGTGTTTATACGGGATTTTAGAGCCGAGATTTTATCCTTCGTATTATGCATGGAGTGTGAATCGAAGAAAACTCAGATTCATAATATGTGTGCATATGAACTATTATACCACGTCGTTACTTTGAGTGACATGATATATAAAGAAAAGATGCTATGGACTTAACACACTTTTCATGATATTTAAAAAACAGAGAAATAAATATACTAATTAAAAATACGAGTAATACATATATATAAAAATTTTGAGAACCGAATAAATAAAGAAATAATTGAAAGAAAATTAAAAGGAGTATGCATTCATAAATAAATTGGTATCGATACTACTCCTCTGGTATCGAGACCAGGAGTTTGATATTAATACCATGATAATTTATGGGCAACTTTGATATTTAAATTGGTATGGATACTCAATGGGAGTATTTATATCGTAGAGTTAGTATCAATACTCATGTTATGATATCGATATCAAGGGTATTTTAGTGGACTTTAAGATTGTTTTTGATATTGATACTCAAGGAGAGTATCGATAGCCATGAGTATGTACTAATACTCATGTATTGGTATCGATACATCAATGATGATTGATTAGTGGACTTCAAGATATCGAAAAGGACTCGAGAAGAGTCAAATAGCATATTAGATTGTGTGATGAGTTGAAAAAGGATAGCTTGAGAATGAGAAGCTAATAATATGTGATCGAACATACAACTCTTGACCAAGAGCTTATTTAGCAATATGATTGACTACTAACATGAGACTCAAGCGTGGAATCTAGAAATGTTACAGTAGAGCAATAGTAATCTTGAAAGTGTGAACTTAACTAATAATGTGATTATTAATGATATGCATGTGGTAAACATAAGAAATTAAGAGGTAAAATTTCAGAAGACTAATGTCTTTGTTTGACACTCTAGAAACGATAAAAAAAAAACCCAACTTATTTGTGTATGACGATCGTTGGTTATATGCGATGGGTTATCAAATATCCTCAGAGTCGTGTCAAGGAACATAATGCATGCTAGTCGGATGTTGCTCTAACACTCTTGTGACCTAGGCTCACTCAAATACTCTAGAGGAGTAGGATAGTCAAATGTACGTTTTTAATGCGAGAGTAACTCAAGTCTTAGTATTGGTTTTGTGGGATCACTTAAAGTATGTTCCTGATGCGAGTGTGATCCAAATCTCATCTAAAATACCTAAATATCTTCCGAAATACTTAAGTCTCATCCATATTTTAAAATCCAAATTTTAGTCTGTAAATAATTATTTTGAACATGTTCTTTGATATATGTACAATTTTTTCATAAAAATAATTATTTAATATATTGGTAAAATTGAGATTCAAAAATATCATTAATTCTTGATTGATAATTTAAAATAAAATAAAATAAATAAATAACAAAATATACTAATTCCCAGGGCCGGTCCAATGAGTTCTAATGCCTTGGGCGAGATAATAATTTTTTCCCTATACTTGTACCGTATAATAGACAAAACATAAATAATATTTTTTAAAACAAAAATGTAATAGAAATTATAGTAAAACAATATCAATATTAATACAAACCAAAACCTACAAGGCTACAAATATCATCTAAAATATAAGTAAATCTTTCATTTTTTAGTCATTGTGCTTCGAAGATAGGATTTCAAGAGCTTCAATTTTGAAAAACTTCTTTCTGCAGAAGCAATATGCTATCAACACATTAGGGAACATATCCATTCTTCTTGCAAACTCTATTATTTGAATAGATGTCAATGGACTTTCACCTTTGTTCCGACAACATTTTCTGTAAAATTTGTAACTCCATAAATAAATATTTTCCATCAATATCAAATTCTTCACCATTTGTCAAATTGGACTCAAGATTTAAACAACATTTTTTTAGTTCGTCATCAAGTAATGAAATTAACTTTGAATCATTAAACAAAAAACCAAATATAGACTCGAAATATTGCATTTGTTCAAATCTACTTTTCAATTGAACAAATGTCATATCTACAAGAATAATAAAATAATCCTTTCGAAATGTTTATTGAGAAGATTGTTGTTCCCTTTCGATATTTGGAATTTCATCAAATTGTTTTTTTTTATAAGAAATGCGTTTTTTTAGGAAATTGAGGTTCAACCCCAATATTATATGCTATTTCTTTAGCTTCATTAATAGCATTGTTAAACACAATTTCCCTATATTCTTCAAAGTAATTAATTAACCTCTCTAAATTTTTAACCGCAACATCAAGAAGCATATATTTGGATTGTAATTTCTTACATTATTCATCACTCAAATATTAGTTTAAGGATCATTTATTGTTTTAATTAATAATTAATATAATAATGGTGTAGGGGTTCTCTTTCCTTTCCGGGATTATTTAATTGCTAAACTTCACTTATAAGCTTGCATTGTGATGTTTATTTTTTACGTCTCCACCTTCGAACATTAGTAATTTCGACCGGCAATGGCAGATGGGCTGGACCCAGGTGCTGAACGTCACGCGTATAAGTAATGGACTACTGCTGCAGCCACGTGGTTGTTGGCTGCTACTGCCGCCAATGCAAACTGGTGCCCCTCAAACATACCGCCATGGGTTAAGGCCCATCTAACACATAAATTGGGCCGGGCCTGCTTATTCCTCAATTTTGTTTATCGAACTAAAGAAGTCCAAGTAACGAAACCAGTCTCACCGCTACACTAAATAAATATCCTTAGATAAACAACATATAATTAAGTATTGATTTTTTAAACAAATTCAAAGTTGTAGGTGATGTACTTGATGTTCATGAGACGCCACACTGAAGTGATAATCAGTTGACAATTTCGGTATCAAATTTTCAACTATCAGGTCCATTTTTGTCTTTCCATATCAACCCATCCAATATGATTTTTATAATCATCAAACAATCTATTAATACAAATTTAATGTTGCACAATAAAAACAAAATTTAAATGGAAACAAACTACGATTCATTGTCATTTTCATTCCTATATATCTCATATAATGCTCGTGGGCTGTCATTTTTAGAAAAGCAATTCCATGAGTAAATGGTGACAAATATGTAAACTTAAATGATTGCCAAAAAGAGGGGATAATAAAATGAAGAAAGACGAAGAAGCTTTTAGCAATATCAGCGGTCATTAATAGTGGCATCAAAAGATGATTTTACAAATGTTTTTACGTGTAGGACGAAAGTGACACATCATTAAAGTTGTGGGTTTATAAAATAAATTTAAAAAGTTGCTTTACAGAGATGACATTTCTTACTTTCCCTCACTAGCTGCAGTGGCAGAAACGTAATATGCAACCGAAAACAGCCCGTGAACAAAACACAATATCCCTCCGATCGACAGGAAATGGTGGTGCGTCAGGCCACACGACGCCTTGGACTTCTCGTTTGATAGAATCCCTATCACCAGCGTCGACAATCCCACCACTAATATTATCCTGATCACCCCCAAAAAAACATAAAATATTATTATTTCGGGTTAGAGCTGCTTGAACGCAATAACGGATCCAAAAATATAACTCAGGATGAACCTATATATATTTAATAATATTGGACTTTAGTATATAGGATGTACATGAATAAAATTTTAGATCGTAAAATGAATAACCAACTGAAGAAAACTTAGATATTATATGTTGTCTTACCAAGTGAAGATGAGACATGTGACCGAGAGTTGCGTATTAGTGGAAGATCTGTGGAACTCTTGCTGAGAACAAACACACATGCACCCGCCGAGCAGGTTAGCAATAACATGGGCTAGAGTCAGCAACGCCGCTGCACCCAACGCTAGCTTGAAAGCATCACGGCTGGGGTCTCTGCACTCAAATATCCACAGCCTCAGGTGCTTCACCTGTAAAAAACCTCGTGATTTAGTAAGTTGATGATAGAGTTTACAAACAATATTTGGCAATTTCAAGGGACCTTTTTTGTGCTGCTTCAGCTTGGATGCCAAGGATGCCTGCTCCAACATCCATGGCCACTATCAAAAGACAAACCACAACGCCTCCGAATCTAACCATTTTTGGTTCTTTAGAATGCAAAGGGTGATGGGTTACAAGACTGATAGCCAAAAGGTGAGTTGTTAGAGGAGTGGAGGGGTGGGGAGAAAGGGTTTAGGAAAAAGATATATAAAGAATGTTAAAGTTGTAAAGCATGTGCATTGAAATGGATTAGCTGGTAATGCTATAAGAAACCACAAAAAGCTTCTTTTGTCAAGACAGTGCTCTCTACTTTACTGTTTCTTTCTTTATCTTCCTTTAGATTTCTTTATTGTCTCTAGGATTCCTTTGATGGGGAAGTAGAAAAAATAGGGTATAAACCAGCTCATATTTGGCTAAAAAACTATCAACATAGTTGCTTGAATTTGAGTAGAAAAATAATATTTCCTTTTACTATTGAATCCATAATGTGTTTAGATGTTTATTAATTTACTTGAAATGATTAAATTCAAAACAATTATTGATTGAGAAAATATTCCCATGTAATCACCTAATCTGTATGGCCATGGGAGCTTTTTCAGTCGATCAACATGGTCGTGGCAAAGGTGAGAAGGTCAGAATAATTCAACGCGAGCCATCAATATTCTACAAAAAAGCATATTCAAAATAACCATAAATCTTGCCATTTCCAAAATTTCAGACTTCAGACAAGGAGTACAAGATTGCAAGAACTACTACTGGCACACACTAATAAGTTTCTCTTTATTCCTTACATAAAAAGAAGTCTAAGGTAGGGTAACGGGATATTTAAGGTTTAAACCCAAACACTGTTGAGGAAGGGAACTGCTTGACTAGGCTAAAACTATTAACCATGTTTACTTTTACGAAAACCATAAACTTTTCGGGCTACTTAGTCTATCCACAATGATGCTGCACTTTTCCTCGAAACTTATGCCTCCAAGACATATGACCTTCGCTAGCTGCCATGTCCTCAACTTGTCGAAGGTTCCAGCTCTTCGATGTTTTTGTCGTTGCTATCATCTGGTAACTGATTCCTATATAATACAACGGCAAAACTTATTCAGCATTCATACATTTGAGCTGACAATATAGATTCCTTTATTTACTTTTAAACATGATTTCATGAGTTACGGGCTGTAAAAAAAATTCAAGATGGTTTAGAACATAGTTACATAAATCGCTCGATAGCCTACGATCTACGCACTGTACGTTGCGATCCAAAACGTGGTACGAACGCGTTTCGTCCCACGAATCTCGTTTCAGTTCGTCCGTTCTGATTCGCGGTTCGTTCGCGAACCAAAACGGTGAAATTAGTGTACCAAAAACCCATAGAGAAAATAATGGAAGCATAAACCCTATGAAAGCAAACCAAAAAAAGAAGAAACCCACCACAACAAACCAAAGAAAACAAAAGCCCTCACAGCAGAAGCAAAGGAAACAAAAGCTCATCACAACAAAAACAAAGAAACAAATATAGGGGTAAGGATTCAATAGGAGAAGGGGCGGTAATGAAGACGGTGGAAGGGCCGATCTTGCAAGTCGACGGTAGAGTCGACAGATTTTTCTGATAGGTAATTTGGTAAAGGAAAAGAAAGGAAGATGGACTGCCATCTTAGAGAAGGAAAAGAAAGGAAGATGAGGAAGCGTTGAAGTGTGAGAAGAAAAAAAGTATAGTTAATATTTCAGAAACCCAGACCAACTCTTTTTACTGTTGTATTTTTACTGTTTAAAATATTGGTTTAATTATAAATTTAGTCCTTCAACTTTAAAGAATTGAAGTTACTGAATAAAATCTATAGTATTAAAGTTACTCTAAGATATTTGAAGTCTTGAAGTTACTTATAAAATTTGATGTAGAAAAATAACAACCTAAGAAATTGGTACATCGTACCAATTTATATGATACATCGTACCGGAGCGATCCGAAATGAGTCTGCCCCTCGTACCTAATTTTAGGGACCTAGCGAATTGCGATCCCGTTCCACGTTCCTGTACCGGAGTGTACCGCGATCCATGTGACTATGGTTTAGAATTTCATAGAACCATATGCAAAAGCCAAAATTCTATACCTTTGTGTTTCCAAGTTTGTAACTTCTGCCGCTGCCGAACTTGAGCCCACCACTAGTGCAGGCATCTATGAATCAAACATGGAAGGAATTATTGCATGCAACAATATTTGAACTGTTAACCATACGTCGAAAATACTCCTTCCCATTTCTTCCCCCCATTTTCGTTATGTTACCTCGACTTTATTCAGATTTGAAGGCGAAATCTCTTTCTCAAGCAGCTTTTCATGCTAAAGGGGATAAAATTCGCTGAGATTAAACTTCATTAAATGAGGAGAAAATTCATTGGTGAAAATATACTCACTTTCAACTTCTCAATTCGTTGAATTGCGTCCATAACAATTTGCTGTCGATGAGTAGCTTCAGAAATTGAGAGCTTCGGAATCATATCAGGATTATAAGACCTGTACTTTTCAATAATACTAGGAAACATAAAACATATCAAACAAGCAAAGTTTTTACAAGTAGCTGTCAAAATTCCCAGCCTTAACTCATTAAAAATGTGATGATAAGTATGCAGAAAATAATGACCTCATCTTTTCCTCAGCTTCAGATTTCTTTCGGTGGAGGTCAGATAGTTTTCTCTCAAGTTCCTATGAAACCAAAAAAGACAACTGGAAAGTTATGGGAACTACCATTTTTAGAGAGCAAAATAACAGCAAGTTATTCAGAGTTTGTTTACCTCTATGCTGAACATGCATTGCGTTAACAGCCGATAGATCATACGATAAAATGGAGAGAATGATGGTGAGATAGAAATAAATTAAAGCATAAAAAGGAATGTGCATGTTTGGAGTGAAAGAGAGACAACATGTTACCGTCCTATTTTATCCAGTATTTCTGCTTCATACTTCAAATGCTTCAAGCTTTTGCGCAAGAGCTGTAAGCACAGGCAATATACAGCATAGTAGGAAGACAAAAACAGTCTTAAAAAATGGGGCGAAGGAGAGCACGAAAGAGGGATATGCTACCTCATGGTTTTCGAGTGGTCTGACATAATTGGGGATAACCAGGGGCAGAACACAGACAAGGACAGATGCAAATGTATTAGTAAACCCTTAGCTTCACTATTTGTGAAATCAGTTTATGGGAAAAAATAGCAAAGATCATCAAAACGTACTGTCCACATTCATCACACCAGTCCAAGAAACGAAGAAAGATATCCTCAATCCTATAGAGAGCATGAGAAAAATTCTATCACAAGATGCATTTAGAACTTGGAAACACAAGCATATGGAAAGAAGAACATAAATAATATTATTATCGATTAGAGACTCTTCATCACCTTCCCTTGCTAGCAAAACTAGTAAATTGCCCTGTAGGAGAAAACATCATAAGTCCAACATCAGTATTACTTAACATAGATAAGTCAGAGGCCTTCTTGAGAATGCTATCCCTGCGTTTTATATAAGTCATATGACGAGACCAAGAATTGTCAATTTTCTTCTTCTTGTGACCCATGATCAAAGGAAATCAGATGAGAAAATGAAGAAGGAAGAAAAATTGGTGTAGACTACTAAGAGAAATGCAGTTTATATAAGAAGGGAAGAATATGGATTAAATTTTTGGGGCTATGCAAGAGGGTAAAATAGGCATGGTAATATGACAAATGTAGAAAAAGTCCCTTGTTCATAATCACTAGGGGATTTTCTTTGGCCTGACAAAGCTTCCAGATTGAATTGTATATATTCTTGAAGTTAACTATGACGAAAATAAATTTAAATGATGCAAACCTAAAATTAGAGTCTGATTAAAGCAAACATAAAATAATACCATCAGAATGGCTCAAGGCATTGATGGAAGTTGTCCAAGAAGTTGCATTGCAACCATGTTTGCCAACAAAAACCGACGGATTGACATGCTCAGCGTTGCATTTCCATAACGAAGTCGTACAAATTGTAAAAGAATATTCATCCTTAACAAAATAAGTACCATTTGACCAACCAACGGAATCCACGTTCGGTATCAAAGTTAAAGGCAAGACATAACTTTGGAAGGCCATAAAGCCATTTCCTCATAGGAATTTTAGAGATTTACATGCAGGTAATATACAAGCGAGATCGGATAAGATTTGGATTATAAGAGATAATTGTCAAAACATTAATATAACTAAGAGTCGTAGCTCACTTGTGAAGGATTTAGATTCGGATGTTTTATAATTCCTTAATTCTACTTCTCATCTAAGTAAACCATAGAATTCAAAGACCCAGTATTTCATTAATAAATAGTATACATTTAGAAAGGGAGAAAAGCAAACTGGAGCAGACCCAGTTTTCCAATGACTAAGATATTCGAATATCTGACTCTACGATAACCATCATCATTAAATGCAATCATCCACTTTTCTATTGAACTGGACAGTTCTTAAACCCCACAATAGCTCATTGCACATAAAATTAAACCATAAACCATGAAAATTAACGGAAAATGTTGAAGCAAGCGAATACGAAACGTAAAATCATAATAAAAACAGTAAAAAAATACAGAAGATAAACATCAGGAATCAGAAAAGAGGATATTTTAAAATTTGAATAATGACCCAACCACCTAATTCAGATAATCAAACAAATGTTTAACTTGTCATTTTGTGAAGGGGGAAAGCATGCAATCTCACCATACCATGAAAAAAAGGGGGGAAGCGTTACTTAAAACTCACCATACCAAGAACCCAGCGGAAAAGAACTGATGGGACCCAAAACTGAGGAAAATTCCAAACGTTTCAACAAACTGCTTTTATGTTTCTTCCATTTTTCAGATTCCTCGAGTTTAGTGCGCCTTCCAGAGTATAAAAATTGATTTACATTAAACAATGCGACATTAAGAAAAACAGGGATGTAGTTCAGATGGTAGAGCGCTAGCTTTGCATGCGAGAGGTACGGGGATCGATACCCCGTATTTCCATATATATTTTCTTTTAATTTTAAATTATATTTTTTTTCTCTTAACTTTATTAATTTTCAATTGATCATTCAATATTCTAATTGCTTTTATTTTGGTCACTTACACTTCTTAAATAATAAATAATAGGGTGGCGTGGACGATTTTATACTGACAGAGAATAAAAATAACGTGTTGTTTACATCTCAAGTTTCCTTTTCTAATTTCATCTTCTCTTATTTCATAAATTTGTTTTCTTTGACTTTTAAAAAGAGGTAAATTATGTTTTTCATCACTTTAACTTAATAATTTTCAGCTTGATCATCCAAATTTTTAATTACTTTTATTTTGACCATTCACACATGTTAAATCAAAATTAGTACAGTAACATAGACAATTTATTGTTTACATCACGTGTTGTCCATCTCATTTTTTTTTCTTTTCTACTTTCATCTTCACATACAAAGATGAAACTTTAATAGTTTCATTCATATTGCATTGTCTTTCTTTAATGTATTTTCTGACCACTTATCAATGAGTTATCTCTTCGTTTCCTACCATTTTATTAATTTATATTTTTTAAAATCTCTCTAAAACTCGTAATATTAAACCCCAAATTTAGAGAAAAAAAGACTTAGATCAAACTAATAAAGCTCTAACGTTGAAGTTAGGAAGAATATGCTCTGATATTGGAAGATCAAAGAATCCAAAAAATAAATTATAGGAAGATTCAGTGGATTTTCTATAAAAAAAAAAATTGTTTGAACCTTTTCATATTTTTTTATAAAATATTTGCAAAACTCTGTATAGTATAATTTTAATAATCCATTTCTGAAATGAACCAGACAATTGAGCCTTACACAGGATACGACAGCAAAAAAAGAGAGAAAAATCACAGAGACAATATTATTTGAAGGTTCTACCGAAGAAAGGAAACCTAAGGTGCTTAGAGGGACAAAAGCACCACCAGCAGAAAGCCAAATCCGAATGTGAGGCATGTCTGGAATCTATTCCTGTTAGCCGGTGAGGGAAGTGGACCGCTGGGAGAAGAAGCAGTTTCAGGTGTTTCCATTGTAGTAACATCAGCCGGAGATGGACTGACAGGAGCTGATTCTGGGGTTTTCGCCGGCGAGGGAGACGTTTCAGGAACCGGGGACACAGATGGTGTGGCAGAAGGAGATATTTCAGGTGATTGAGATGAACTGCCAGTAGCCAATTCCGGAGCTTTTGCCGGTGAGGGAGAAGTTTTAGAAGCAGGAGACGCCGATGGTGGAGTTGAAGGAGATGTTGCTAAAGTGTTTATCTCAATTTGCATCCCTTGGCTGCAATGCCCAAGTGTTCCACAGATGAAGTACCGTTTCCCAGGAGAAGTAAGAGGCACAACGGTGTTGCCATCGCTATAAGTTCGAAGTGGGCTGCTTGCCTGGCACGAGTCATAGTCTGCCTTTGTAACTTCAAGCACATCATGGTTCGGAGTATACTGGAAAACTGCAGATAATAGGTATGTCAATCTGAAACTCACCTTAATAAACATATAGTATGTAGATAGCTAGGTGCAGGTGACTTACGCAGATTATCGCCGACAGAAAACTTTTGAGATGCAACCCAGGATTGTAGGTCAGTGCTTGAATCCCAACCTCCATTAGCACCTCCAACAGTGTAAGTTGCAGTCATGACTAACTGAACCAGCATGGCTGTGGCAGCCAAACATACAAATGTCTTCAGCATTGCCATGAAAGGTGATTTTTGGAACTAAAATCGACTGTGGAACAGAAATGGGAAGATGATGAATTAGGAATTGGTTTTATATATATAGAGAAAGATGGAAGAACAAGAACATGCATTCTCAATAAGAAGGGTAACATTTGATTAGTTTCTTGATAATTTAACGGTTGGAGTTTGTTTTATGAACATGAAGACTTGCAAATGACAGCTTGTCTTTTCGAGTATACGAAATTCCTTCTTACTTTTTTTTGACAAAGTCTTAATGTGCAAGTTAAAGGCAGCCGCTTATAAAAGAATTTGCATTTTAAGACAACTATGAAGAATTTTAGTGGTTGCACCTGCCTTTGGGTCGTGGATGGGACGTTCTTTGAATGTGGAAAATGATTAAGATGGAATAGGAGAAATATATTAGAATCTAATTATTATTATGCTTCTCTCACAAATTAACTCACTTTGTCTTTATAAAATTTATAAGAAAATCAATAGATAAAGGGAAGCACAATCACATTTGGTCGGTTGATCAAACTATTTTTTTAATATTTGGTTATGATTTCTAGAGTCATTAAGAGTACTCACATTGCTTTATCTAGAGTCTATTTCCCTCATCTCTAGGTAAGATTAAGATTATATTTAAAATTCGTCAAATAGAGAGTGTGTGTGTGTGTTTCATGGGCTGATGTCATATGTGTTGTTAAGTGTGAGTAAAACTTGGTTCGAAAAAATTATTAAAATTTTTTATTCGACTCATAATTTTATAAACTCGACTCAATTTTTTTAAGTTTTGAGTCGAGTTATGAAATAAAACTTGAATAACTTGAAATTTTTAGTAATTAGTGTATTAGTTTTCAAGTTCGAATTAAGTCCCTCAACTTTAAATGATATATGTATATCGCATATAAAAAATATGAAATATATGTATATATAGTATATAGTTATAGAAAACCGTTTAATTTAGGATCAAATAATTTCATAATATTATCACTATTTATAGTTAAATTTAGACAAAAACTTAAACGAATCAACTCGATTCAATTAAAAAAATCAAATAAAACTCGTCACCTCAACTAATTCGACTCGGATCAATCGCATTCTGACCCCCTATATGCGGTTTTACTTTTAAAGTGAAAATAAAAATTATAACAATAATTTTATCAAAAGATGATAAAGAAGTTCTATAAATACAAGATTATATAATATTGCTTTTTTAAGAAGAAAAGATTATATAATATTAATATTGTTTAGGTACTTGTGGAGTTGCACCGCTCCAGGCTAAATTATATAAATTAAAAAACAATTGGAAGTCAACCAAAATTATTCAAGTAATATGGAGATTAGTGATTTAAACAGGGAAGCATCTTAAAATAATTAAGAACCTACTTTCCAAACCAAGCATTCATGAATTTATATTAGTATTATTTTTATTATTCATGCAATTATATTAAAACGACCAAACTGGGGCCATGAAGTTACAAAATTGTAGATTTGGCATGGTTGATTGATATAATTCAATAAGTCGATGGATTTAACATGTAATGCCGTTTTATTTTTAAATTTTAATTTAACTTTTAAAAAGAAAATTGTTTTTCGAAAATTGTAACGAAGAATTTGAAATATAAACACAAATTAGATTAATACATAATGATAGATAAGCGTCAATACTCTTTAGACAATTTTTTTTTAAAAAAAGTTTAAGTGTTGATATTTAAATATAAATATCGATATTTGTTATATGGGTATCGACATTTAAGTGTGTTCAAAACATTGATTAAAAAATAGAATGTGAAATCAGTATTAATACTGACTAATGAATAATAATATTGTAACACCTCGAAAATCTTAGTATTAGAATTCATGCTATCCTAATATTTTTTTTATATTGTTTTAATAACAAAATCAAGTTCATTATTAAAATAGATTATACTATTTCACAAATTGAGGTATAATGCCTTATTTCTAGTGAAGAAATGTCAAATTTAAGATTTGGATAAAATTGTAAAAACTTTAGAGTATGAGGGATGAAATATCCAATTTGTAAAAACAAAACTAAACATGAATTAATGAGTATTATGATTCGTATGCAATTAGTAACCATCACGTTAGTTTTGGATTTAAATGAGTCATATATATTATAAATAAGAAGTTCAAAGACTAAAGCATAATTTTACCAAAAGTGAAACTAAAAATGAGCCTCGAAGGATTACAATAAAGGGACGTTTGGTTCATGGAATTTAAGATTATCTTTGAGTATAAGATTACTGTAATGCAATATTACTCTAAGAATATTATATTACCTCATTTGGTTTATTTAGAAGGATTGTGAGGTTACGATATTTGGATGTATATTTTACCAAAGTATCATTATAATAGTTCTTTTCAACAAGTTAAACTTAAATATTTAAATAAAAATTCATAGAAATATTTTAATAGTTACACTATCTAACTTTTCAGAAAACAATACATTTAACATATATAATTAATATAATTAGTTAAATAATTTTCATAAATATCATATTTGTTTATATAAAATATAATATAATATAAAAAATATTATGCAGTATCAAGTGAACAAATATAACAATTTTTTAATGTATAAGATCTATTTTTTAATAACTCAAAGTCAAGTATTATATTAAATAATTATATTTTTATAATAATATTATTTTGCACCACATAAAATTATAAAAAAATTCAAGTATTAAAAATATAAAATAATTTTAACAACTCAAATTTATTAGTATTTTATTAAATCAAACCCTTTGTATATGATTTTTTTTATAATTTTGAGTAAAACATGATGAATAAGAATTACAAAGGATTCATATGAAAAGAATTTATTATTTTAGGTTTACTCTTATCCAAAGTTGTGGAAATTGTGTAATATCTAAGAATTTGGAAGTAATGTCATTTCCACTATTCTAACAAAAAACTATTACTATTGGTAATAATATTTACTGTGAACCATATGTGAAAATACAATTCCGAAAAATTATTCCCTTTGATAATGATTTTTTCGCGAACCAAATACCCCTAAAAGTCTTTATATATATATGAAAAATTCTACAACGCTCATCGAGCGTAGATGAGTACGGTTAACGATGAATATCATTAAACTAATTTAAAAAACGTTAAATTATATATAATTATAAATTAGTTAAAAATCTAAATGTAATTTAATTAAAATAAAATATTTACAAAACATTAGTTTTTAGGTTAAACTATATCATTGACCACCTAACAATTTACGCTTTTTACTTTAACCATCGATTTTTTAATTTTGTCAATCGGGTCACCTAATTATTTAAATCTTGTCAATCGAGCCACCTTCCGTTAAATATTAATGGAGGAGATGACATGATAGTTAATAAAATTTATATAATTACACATTTAGTTCTCATTACTTACACGTTCTATTAATTTGGTTATAACTTTTATTTAATCCTCATGTGTGACTATGTGATTGAATGTTTTTTTCTTAAATTATTTATTTAATTTAATAGATTCTCCATCCAATCAAATGGTGCTACATGTCACCAATTGAATGAATAGAAAATAATTTGAATTAATAATCGCTATTGGTGGGGTTTGAACCCAAGACATGAGGAGAAAAAACAAATGCCCCAACCACTAGGCTGCACCAATCAAATGTCAAACTTATCACGACATAATATATATAACTAATAGCGATAAAAAAAGGAAAATGATCTAATAAGAACTCCAACATGGAATAATTGAATAATACGATAATATGATATATATATATTATAACTAATTAATATGTGATTGTATTTTATTTATATTTTAAATCATTTTAATGAAATAATAAAAATAAAGTAGTTTTAATATATTATAATTGAAATATAACTAAGAGTTTCGTTTACTTAGAATTTTCCTGATATTTGAGGGCTTATCATATTAAACATTTTAGTTTATGCATTGACTTGTTTATATCAGTCAATCCCGGTTAGAGTAAGAATTCTATATTTTATTATTTATTCATTATATATTAGAAGAAATTTTTATGGGAAACTTGATTTTATTGAATTAGTCTATTTTAATATAGAGTTGTTAAATAAGATTAGAATCCGATTGATGTTATAATATTTTAAAATATAAAATATGATATATTTAGTTCAACAAAATTAAAATAATAAAGAAAATTTATTAATTGAAAATATGTAAAATGATGCACTTCAATTATAACATATTGAATCCACTTTTATTTTAATTTTTGCATTAAATGTAATTTAATTAACCACATTTGTTTATTAAGAAATTATAATATTTATGCATATATATTATATTTTCATACTATTCAATTATTTCATGTTTGAGTCCTTATAAGGTTATTTATTACCATTAACTATATTATAAATTATATATATTATGTTTCATATACTAGACTAATTTAGCTAGCTTAGTAGTTAGGGTGCATAGTTTTTTTGCTTGTGTCATAGGTTCAGTCTCCACCAGCTGCAGTTATTGATTTAATTTATTTTTTATTCATTTAATTGGTGACACGTGACACCATTTGATTGGATGATAAAATTATTAAATAAAAAATATTAAAAAAACATTCAATCACACAGTGACACATGTCACCATCGTATTGAGGATTAAATTTATTGAATTAAATAAAAGTTAGGACCAAATTAATAGAATGTGTAAGTAATAAGGATTAAATGAGTAATTATACAAATTTTATTAACTGTCACATCATCTCCTCCGTTAATATTTAACGACATGTGGCTTAATTGACTATAATTAAATAGTTAGGTGACCCGATTGACAAAATTAAAAAATCAGTGGTTAAAGTAAAAAGGGTAAATAGTTAGGTGATCAAGGATATAGTTTATCCGAAAAACTAATGTTTCATAAATATTATATTTTAATTAAATTACATTTATATTTTAACTAATTTATAATTATACCTGTAATACTTTATAATTTAGCATTTTATAAATTAATTTAATGGTATTAATCATTAACGATTCTCATCGGTACTCGTCAAACGTTACTCATCAAGCGTAGCAGCATCCTCCTATATATATATCGCCCCTAAAGTCTTTAAAAAGAGGTTTCCAAGCATGTATAGAGGTTTAGAACAAGGTTTACAAGTAATCACATTTTCTTTTTATCACAACTTGAGTGTTTTATAGTACATCATCATTTGCTTCCTGCATATACATGGTACACTATCCTCTTCCTCTTCCTTTTCTTCAAGCAGTTTCCCTATTTCATTCTTGAGAAGTTCATTTCATCTGCTAACTAAAAAAGCAGGCAGCATAAGAATATACGGTACTCCAAATACCAAAGAAATAAAAAAGGATAAACTGTGACCAAGTTCTACTACTTATTTCAATTCGATGACCAAGGATCAATGTTTATTACATGGAACGGAGCACGTGTTTTGCACCGGTTCGAAAGATAAAATAATATTAACAAAAACTAACTTGCAACAAGGGTTTTGCCTTGTGCAACGGAGACATTAGATGGTTGGCAAAAGCTAAGAAAAAAAGGGTCTAAGTCAGAAGTAATATGCACCAAAGGTTTTACTTCAAGGTTCTTCAAAGCCAGTTGGACACCTTGATGTGTACCTTCATATATAGTTTCCTGCAAGGAATCAATAGAACAACATTCTCAGTATGAAGTGTATAATTTCCCTTTTTCTGTGGTTAATGAAGCTCAGAGAAGTATCATGTCGGTTTCTAGCGTGGCATGTAAGATAAGCAGTGGTTTTACACGAATAATATATTGTCAAGAGCCCCGTTAGCAATCATACGGAACTATAACGCAAGCATAACTGAGGCAGTTCATAGAAGCTCGGGGATGAGCTCGGTTATTTTGATTAAGTAAATCACTAATAATAAGTTCAATTGAAAAGGCCTAAGTTGAGCATGTATACAAGGAAATGACGCACAAAAAAGTACTTTAAGAGAGGAAAATCTTAAAAGTTGCATAAGTTTATGCATCAGGTATTTTTATCAACATTTGCAATCTAGCATTGAGCAAGATTCTATCAGCTCCTAAGCGATGAAATGAAAGGGTTAACACTTGAACGTTGAAAGTGCATGCAATATGCTACCAATGCCGAGATTAATCTCTTTGTATGCTAAGTCCAACTATTATCTTATTAAATATGTTACCGTCATGATCAGAAGCTTTCATAATCTGCCTTAGCAGTTCCGTGCAACGAGAGGATCATAGTCACACTCTTCACCTGCTTTTACAAATCTGCCTTTCACACGTTTCCTAGTGTCGGCTCTGGCCTTACGGGAGGCATATCTTATTTGCTTACCAAATCTGTAAATAGAAAAATGAAAAATACCAGTTAGACTTTAATTGAACAGGACTTTGTCATATATCACTCTGACCATGTGAATGAATAGCTATTTAAACTGAATGTCTAATTTTTTTTGCAAAAACAGACTCCTCCATCTTAAATCAGTAAAACATCACTTTAAACATATTTTTAACCCAAAATTGAATTATCTCATGATCATATTAACCTGAAAACAGAATGTAAAACACTACTTTCAATGGAACAAAGATGAGAAACATACATTCGTGTTTTCTTTTTTTCAATGTATCTCTTCTTTGCCTTATCCCTAGCTTGTGGCCAACTAGCTTCTGAATTTGATTCCCATCGGGAGTCACCAGTTAGAAAAGCTGGAGATAATCCACTGTCTTTGTAATCAGAAGGGCTATTTTTTCCTGTAAAGTTGGATAGTGGAAGAGCTGCCATCGAAGGAATTTGACCAACAGGATATCCCAGATTGATGTTTCTGTTACAATCCGGATTCATAAGCATGCAATTGGAAGTGCCAGTCATGGAAGCCATCATACTAGCTGAGCCACCAACTTGAGAGGATGAAAAAGGCAGGATCTCCTTTTGTTCGGATGGTGATGCCTGTTAAGTACACAACGGTGGCTTGTCAACCACGAACAGGCTTAAAATCTCTTATCCAATTTAACAAGGAAACATATAAAAACAAGAACACAATTAAGCATGTAGTTGCAGGTTTGTCATTTCTCTAGAATAACAGCAGTAATAAGTAAGCTCGATAAATAAAAAGCATGCAAATGCTAGAATGTCTTGTCAACACAATAACATGACTACCATACCAATCTTGTTGCTTATGGACGTCAATGACTAGGCCTGACAGGTTAAAGCATCTAATAATGGATCATGGAGGAGAGTCTCGACTTGATCCTAGCAATTATTAACTTGAGCGATTCCCAAACTTCCATATATCAAATGCTTATTTCTCTTTCCTTAGCACGTGTCTGTTTGATTTGTAGAAAGAAGTTAGTAATACAAGGTACGATTTGCTCATACGAGCAGAGACTAATGTGAAATGAGTCGGTTATTCCAAACAAATGCTGCATATGTGGGTGACTTAGGTCAAAAATAAAGGGTTTTCTATTAGAGCACAAGGTTTCCAATTTTTCATGTACCAGATTTTACTTTATATCAGAAACATATTAGATGCACATACTCACAATACTACAAAATATATGAGAAAATGGGAAGGGAAGAAATAGAATACTTAACAAAAGATGCCTTTATTATCAATTGAAATTGGAATAAAAACCTCTAACATGTTCCCAATAGGACCGTTAAATTTGGTTACTGATAAAGTTTTGTCCATTATAAGGCAGTCTGTCCCTATCTTCTCAAACTGGTACCTAGTTTGACCTTGAGAAGAGACAAATATCTCCTCAGCAGTTTCGAAGCTTAGTTGAACATCGTTCATGTTGAGAACTTCACATAGGCCATAACCATCAGGAACTTTGCAATCTCTGAGGTCAGAATAACCCTGCAACAAAGGAGGCAAACGATCGAATCATGTAATCAGAAATGATCCATCACATTGGAGGAATCAAGTGATCACTTAAATTTAGTAGTTTCTATCACCAACTCAAATAAATACAGCACCAAAAAAAAACATACATTTGGCATACTCGGTTCGCCTGAAAAAAGATGTTCTCCATCTCTATAATAAGGAACGTAATTTGCATTTGGTGATATCAGAGAAGTTAACTCCATACTAGGCTTCATCTCAGAACAAGAATCCAGTTCATTTAAGCTGGTACCAGCCAATTCAAATGAGCCCCCTTGTTCTGTTTGATTCAAACAGTCAGCAAAACAATTTTCATTAGCAGGGGAAGCACCGAGTGGCCCATCAACGTCGACAACAGCGGGAGACGAAGTACGGAGAACCGAAGACCAGATTATTCTAAACTCAGCCAAAGAAGGACAATCTGTATAAGAATTCAATGCTTCTCGACAATGTCCCAAACTCGAGCAACCGATGCCGTTCCTATCACAATCTTGACAAAGAGACAATTTCTCATCCAAGCATCTAACTACCGCTGATTGAGAATTGCATATCTCACACAAAAGTGAACGAGCGTGTCTACGTGACAACAAATTCGCAGAGTGAACGCACCCATCACAGCTCAAGCAAAGCCGAGCCGAATCCGATTTACAGTAAACCACCGCTCTTTCCCCTCGACAAAAATCGCATATAGGTTCCATCCCGTTCTCTCAACTTTTCCAACAAAAACTACTGCTCGTGGGCGGGAATCCTATTGAAAACTACCCTTCATCATTGAAATTAACAAACAAACAAAAAACCCCATTAAAATATACCCAAATAACGTACAAAGAACGAATGAATTGAATCATTTGAATGCTTTCGAATGAATTGAATCATTTGAATGCTTTAAGATCATGGGAAATGTAAAATAAGCTTAGGCTTTACCACTTCAATGAAAAACACCGAATCCCAGCCTCCAAATAACCGCATAATTCATCAAGAAAAAGCAAACATTCTTTGAATTTTGAGCGAAACAATTCGAAATTGGCGAAGGAAAAGGTTATATCAGTGAAAAGCTGTCAGCGTCGGTTACTGGAAGTTAAAATTTTCTGCGAGCAAAATCGGTCTATTTATCACATTTGTCCGAAGTTCGTTGGGTGAGTGCCACGTGGTGCAATGTTAGCTTTGTGGACGTTGATACTCTGGCGAAAGTGCCCAAATAAGGACGTGAGAATGTTTAATTTTCAAACTAATGCATTCATCTAATTAATTTTTGATCTAGGATATTTTTTATAAGATTTTGGGATTTTCGACGTTTTTAGAGTTGGATTAGATTTTTTGACGTCTTTAGGGTGAATTTCATTGTTGAAATCTCGACGTATTTAGAAGTAAAAAAGTTGACGTTTCTACACAAATATCACCTTAACAGAAATTAATTACTTGTTAGACACTGTTTAAGAATATTTTACAGATCTAACAAATTTTTAAATATTTTCTATAAAATTATTCCTGCATTAAATTACATAATACAATTATGTTTACCAATTACCACTTGACACTTTATGATGCGTTTTTGACCATTTCAAAATCCTATATGTATAATATATTCTAGGATTTTAAAAAATAATTTTGCAGAAAGGCGCGACACATTCACCGCATATGATTTTGAAAAATAAATATTAGTTATAAAACTTTTATAAATATTTTTCAAAATCCTATGCGGTGTATGTACCGCACCTTTCTGTAAAATTATTTTCAAAATGACGATGATGATGATGACCCGTAATATTTTATAAAATTATTTATATTTTAAATTATTTAATCTCAAAGTTTTTTTAGAATACACTATACGTATAGGATTTTGAAAGGGTTAAAAACGCATCAAAAAGTGTCAAGTGATAATTGGTAGACATAATTATATTGTGTAATTTAATGCAGAAATAATTTTATAGAAAATATTTAAAAATTTGTTAGATCCGTAAAATATTTTTAAACAGTGTCTAATAAGTAATTAATTTCTGTTAAGGTGATATTTGTGTAAAAACGCCAATTTTTTTTCTTAGATTTCAATTAAAGACGCCTAGAGATCCCAAGAAACAATCAACACCCCTGAAGATGCCGAGAGATTTCAAAATCCTGTAAAAAATACTGTAAATAAAAAAATAATCGGATAAGTGTATTAATTTGGGAATTAATACATTTAAACACTTTTGCCAGATACTCTAGGATGACGTGGACATAAGATTTTATTGCGGTCATCCGGTTTGGTCGGGTGGTGGCAACGATGGTAAATAAGTAGATGATTGAGGGTGGTTCCTTAAAAAAGTGGTCACAAACCGATTACCACGTCGGAAGCCGGGTTTTCTATTTGAACTCTAAGACGATAGTGTACCCCCGTATCTCGAGATTACGGATTGACACGTGGTTTATGTCTCTAAAAGGGTTTTGACTTGTCGTGAGATATACTGCTTACGTGCCCTACTCACTTGCCTAAAATGTTAAATTTATTTTTAGTGTTTAAATTTATTAATTTGAAAAAATATATTCAATTTTGATAATATTTATTAATTCAGAAAAAATGTATAAAACTATAAGAAAATAACTTTAGTAACCGAAAATATTTTATAATATACGATTTTAATTATTTTTTTTTATTTACGAAAATAACCAACAAATTCGCAACACGAACTCCAGTTTCGCAACACAGTTTTCAAATTCGCAACGCGATTCTCCAAAATCGCCACGCAAATTTCGCAACTCTAATTACCGATATACATAAACACAACTATTCGCAACGTTAATTATCGATATAGGTAAACACAACTATTCGCAACTCAGTTTTCAAATTAGCAACGCGAATTTCATTTTCGCAACTCGAATTTCGCAACCTTAATTACCGATATAGGTAAACACAACTCAGTTTTCAAATTATTGAATTCGGATTTTTATTGGATTTTTTCTATAAGTTTACCTATATCGGTAATTTAGTTGCGAAATTGGCGAATTCGAGTTTTGAAATTCGCATTGTGAAAACAAAAAACTGAGTTGCGAATAGTTGTGTTTACATATATCGGTAACTAGCGTTGCGAAAACGAAATTCGTGTTACGAATTTGAAAACCGCGTTGCGATTCTGGAGAATCGCGTTGCGAAATTGAAAACTGTGTTGCGAAACTGGTGTTCGCGTTGCGATTTTGAGATTACGTTGCGAATTTGTTAGTTATTTTCGTAAATCAAAATTTTTTTGATTAAAATCGTATATTATAAGACATTTTCGGTCACTGAAATTATTTTCTCATAAAATTATATTCAACTTTGTTAATAGTTTGTCCCTGTCATCTTCATGCTACGATGGTCATTGGTCAATCTAAGGTAAGAATCTGGCAAGTCTTACTCTGCTAGCACCGTCGTGCTTCATCGTTGTCGGGGTGGTCTCGTAGTTTATGGGAAGGAGAACCTATTCGTGTGAGTGGTATTTCATTTGATTTGAAGGGTTGACACTAGGAGTTTTTTTTTAACACTTTAAATTCGATTTAGATAAAATTTAGACCAGAGATATCAATGGTTAACATAAAATTTAAATACTTCTAAATAAATATCAAACATTGATCATGCATAAAAATCTAATTAAGATAATTTTGAATGATTGAATCACACAACATACGATAAAGTTATATAAAAATTATCAATTCTAGCGAGTCTCAAAATCTTTAAGATAATTTTGAATTGCCGACGAATTTCAAAACCTCGATTTCATTTTACTAAAAATATCATTTTAAGCCCAACAACACAAAAATACAAAATTAAACATTAAAATACACTCAACATACACTTATTAAGTCAATACACAATTAAATGTTTAATTCTAAATACAATCAATCTATTTATAAAGGTACTTATGAAACTCAACTTTCTTTATGATCACTATCCAAGCATCATGTAAGCACTTCATGCATTACTTATATGACCTTATAAACCTAAACAAACATTAAAAAATAATTTATGCATAAACCTCGTATAATATCTAAAAAATTATATTTATATTTATATTTATATACTACCATCTAAAAGTTTAAACCAAACGACATTTACACTAATTTAAAACTGATTTATAATATCTAAATACGATCTCAATAATGCTATAAAGATTGAGTACGTGAAATGATAAAAAAATAAAGATAAAAAAAACTTATATAATTTAGTAGGATAGTTAACAAAATGTAAACTAAAGATGTCAAAAACATAAGCTCTTAATGATTACAATGAAAATAACTTATCGACGGAACTTACTTGTATTTATGATCATAACATATAGAAATTTCATATCAATGTATATTTAATAGATTAGTCCATTGGAGTATAAGTAGTTATAGATACATAAATCTCTTATTCTTCGTTAATTAATTTAGAATGATCATCCTCCTTTTCATAAAAGACTCATAATTTTCCCCTATGCGTCAAAGAATCGTAATTAAACTCCAAAATGAACTCAATAGACTCTAAAACATGTTATGTATACCCACACTAAACTTATCATCCAAAGACATGCTTATCATGAGTTTATTATATTTGATTCTTATCTTGCTTACCAAGTAGAATAGATAAGCTTATATCTCCTTAATAGGTCACAATTTAGTTTGATTCATGTTTACAAAAAAACATGTATCATAATTACATAAAACTTATCACAACATAGCTCAAGAGATACATTGCAAGATTAAGAAGTTTACCAAACTTATCTTAATATGCAATTTATCATCTAATGATATAGGTGAGTTAAAATATATAAATAATTTTAATTATAAAAATTAATATAAGTAATGCATCGAGATAATATTAAGTTATCTGAGAACACAAACTGCATTCATAGATTAGATAACATAAAATATACTCACATATTTACTTTAAAATCACATAATATCTCAAATTATATATTGTTAGATAACATTTTTAGAAATTCGTTAATTTATTAAAATTCTTTTAGATTTTTAATAATTAGAATTATTTTTAAATTTTATGTGATAAAATTATAGTGTATGTTATAATAATAATAATGTATTAATAAAAATTATTAAAATTTGACTATTAAAATTGATGAAAGAATTTAACTAATTAATTTTTTAATTTAAAGATTCAATTGAATAAAAAAATCATTAACTTAATTTGTTTTGAAAATAAAAAATAAAAATAAAAAAATTGAGCGCTTCAAGCAGGCTATAAATAACTGAAATGATAAAAGGCCAAACCTGCAAACAGCAATTCTCCCGGTCCGAAGTGCAAATCATGCTCCTCTTTGTACACAACGAATCCCTTAACCGGAACGGTTTATACGTTACTCTTGACTCGCCCACTCAACCCAGTCATCTCGCCCGAGTCACCCTTCTCTAGCTTCTTTTCTTCCTCTAAATTCCCTCCCCGTTATTCCTAAACAATCTCCCCTCTTCCCTATTTGAATCAATTAACGGTCCTTAAAACCCTATAATAGCCACTTTCTCCGCCAACGCCGTCAACCGTTTCGATTACAAGCTCAAACTGCCGGCAATGGAGCCGATGCCGACGGAATCTGATCAACCGAGCGGCGAGGATTTTGTGCACATCGAAAGCCCTAACCCTAATTTTGTGGATGCATTGGGCGATAGCATCGTGAATGTTGAAAGGGAGGAGGATGAAGGAAAAGAAGAAGAAGAAGAAGAGATACTAAACGAGGGTTATGACGGCAACAATGACGACAATGTTTCTATGAACGACAGATCCGATTCCTCGGAGAGAAGGGAACTCCCGGAGGAGCTTTTGAGGAGCGTGATGGTTCTCTCCTGCGAATCTTCCGCTGAGGGCGGTAATTGCGATGTGTACTTGGTTGGGACTGCGCACGTCTCCATGGCACGTGCCGGTCTTGGTTTCTGATTGGTTTAATGAGAAAATGTTGGAAATTCATAGAATTTAAAAATCGGATTTTTTTTCTTCCTTAAATTAAGCTTTAAATGAAACCTATATGTAAATTCTCTGAAAGTCATCAGCGATAATCTTGGATGGGCAATGAGTATTATAGAAAGAGATTGATATTTACTTATTGTGGTTTTGCAGGAGTCATGCATAGAAGTTGAAGCTGTAATCAGTAGTTTGAAACCACAGGTGCTTCTCTTCTGAAACTAATTAACTCTTGATTCATGGATGGATCGTTTAGCAGGTTAGCTGCCTGTGTTTATATTGTACGGTGACTTGAAACTCACCTCAGCAATTAACTTGAAATTCTAAACTCACATGCATCTTTTTTTTTTAAAAAAAATTGTCTCCTTTAGGTTGTTTTCTTGGAGTTATGCTCAAGTCGAGTTGCAGTGCTTACTCCGCAGAATTTAAAGGTTTGTTCTTTCTTTAGTAAATTCTTTGCTTTTAAAGGAAGGGTTAACATGAGGCTCCAGATATTGGAATTTGGATATTGATGAAATAATTTTTGCCACCCTTTTTTGAGCTTGCTGCACTCTTTTGATATTCTTGTGCATTCTCTGATTAACCTTGCATAACTTGGTCATGGCATTGGGCCTTTGTTTTGATTGTAAATCTGTTTGACTGCCCTGGTGTCGCATATTTTCTAGGTTTTAATATTCTGTTGCTAGATTTTCATCTTCGTATTTTAAATCTATCAATTACCAGGTACCAACCATGGGAGAAATGGTAGATATGTGGAAAAAGAAGCATAACATGTTTGGTATCCTTTACAGCTGGTTTCTTGCTAAGGTACTTATATCTTAATACCGTTTGTCCCCATTCCTTTGGCATTGCTGTTGTTCCCATAATGAGTAAGCAATTTGCGTGTCCTAAATCATTACTCAATACTGATAGGTTGCTAGTAGGCTTGATGTCTTCCCCGGGTCTGAATTTCGTGTGGCATTTGAAGAAGCAATGAAGTATGGTGGCAAGGTGATTCTTGGTGATCGTCCTGTACAGGTAAGATGTTTCACGGGTTGCTAAAAGAAAACATCATTGTCAAAAGTTATTGGAGAAAACTCAAATTTATGTGCGACGATCTAGTTATTGTTTGAAGGCAAATTGTTGAGAAGGTAGTCAAATGTTTAATTTATGTTTCTCAATAAAAGAAGTTGGACAGGATTTCTCCACCTAATTGCTCAAGGAAACATTTTAAAACCTTTTTTCTTCGAATATTTAAATCACGTAATGTTGAATGCAAGATAATGTGCATAAGCCTCTCAGCACTGCTAAATATGGATGGTGTCATCTGTCATGGTGGTGCTATATGTGGCTATGCTACCGTTTTCTCAACATTTCGTGCTAGGGTAGCATTCTATGTACGGTTATTTTAAAACTTCACCTGCAAGCATTTTCAAATATTGGATTGGATGAAACAGGTTACTTTGCGCAGAACCTGGGGGAAAATGCCACTTTGGCATAAGATAAAGTTACTGTATTCCTTGCTTTTTCAAGCAGTATTCTTGCCGAGCCCTGACGAGCTTAACAAAATGGTGAACTTTATTATGCTCTTATTTCATCTTCAATAAATGTGCTTTATTTACATTTTCATATATTAAAGCACTCAGACTTCATGAAAACTAAGTACTTATGATGCTAAAAAATATATTGTATGTTCAGTTGAAGGACATGGATGATGTTGACATGCTGACTCTTGTTATTCAAGAAATGAGCAAGGAATTCCCAACTTTAATGGAAACTCTTGTACATGAACGAGACCAGTCAGTATTCTTTTTTCTCTCTTAGATGCTTATCAAAATTTTTGTACCAGATTATGTTACTTGAACTTTTATTTAATTTTCTAAAGCACCATTGTCCGGAACATATTCAGACATAGATATAGGGGCATGACCTTCCAAATGTGTGTCTATAAACGAGAAAAAAAAATGAGCATACCTTTCTCATACACATGCCCATATCCAACACGTTGTATTTGGTTAACTTTGAGTGTTAGTATTTCTCTTTTGACTACAAATCTAAATTTAATGGTTTTCTTTCTCTTCATTTTTTTGTTGTTGATAAATTTGGGATGAATATAAGGTAGTATGTGTTCAAAGACTCTTAACCATTTGACAATAAATGATAATATCCCTGCAATGCGGTGCTCGAACCCGGGGCCTCAAGGGATAACAACAAATCCCTTAACCATTGAAGTTGCTTGGTTTGTGCTTCAAAATTTGTATAACCATTTATGATTTAAGCCTGCCCTTATAGTTTTTCCCTAGCCTTGCATGTTGAATAACGAAGTATTATTAAGCCTTTTCATTTTATGCTTTTTGAAGCGCACGTTTTATACCTGTGCTACTTTTTGTGTTTGATCTTCTAAAACTTGTGTAAACATTCAGGTTCATGTCATCCACATTACTAAGAATTGCTAGCGAGCATACTTCAGTTGTTGCGGTAGTCGGTAAAGGTCACTTGCAAGGAATTAAGAAATATTGGAAGCAGCCTGTTTTGATGGACAATCTCATGACACTTCCTTCACAGAAGCCGACAGTTTCAGGTGGCAAAATTCTCATATCGCTGGGCATCGCGGCTTCTGGTGTGGCTATGGTTGCAGGCATCTATCTTGCGGGGAAGAAATAATCCACTAAAAGCATTTTTGATTGAGCAAAACTTGGATTTTGGTGAAGAAACTCGTCTTAAGCTTGATATATAAGGTTCAAACTCCAAGGAACTGACTGATAACCAGTTTGTTTCACAAAAATTGGGATCCAATTCGGAAAAACAGGTATGCTGGTTGGTATAAATGATTAAGATAAAAGCAGTTTTATCATTTTGTATCCATGTTGACACTCATAAATTTCGGTTTTAGTCTTCATTATTTTTCTTCCTTTGTATAGCAGCTGATTTGCTTCAGTTGTGTCCTCGCAAGCTATTTCCCTTTCTTCTACTTCACTTGTTACCCGCAGGTACATAAAAGATTCTGATGCTATTTGCTAATAAATATATTTCAAAGCGTTGTTGTCTTAGTTTTCTGATTTAGGCATATTTGGGGATGTTTTTAGAAATAATCCATTTATATTTGAGTATAGCTAAATCAATTTAATTTTGTTTAACAAACTAATAATTTTACTCTTACATACATGTTACAAATTTAAAGAATAAATCAAATCGAATTAGGTGACTAAAATAAAATAAAATTTTAAGTTTAATAATAATTAAAAAATTGAATAACTAAACAAGAACTGTTGAAATAGTTAAATGACTACATACTAAAATTTTCCCTTGAAACAAATAAAATAACGATTTAAACTTCAAATTTTTTACGATCGGTAAAAGGTACTCGAGTTAAAAGGTACATCATGTACGGGACAATGGTGCATCTAAACCAGCAAAAACAGTAAGCTTTTTATTTTAATTTACTCGGATTGAGCATTTACTAAATATTTTTTATATTATGTTATAACCCACCTATAACTATATGCGGCAACTCCAACTTTAACTTAACAAATCCAAAATTTCAAATTTCACTTGCATCAAATTTCCGTTACAGTACAAAATCTCGTATTTACAAGCTTAGCGAAGGAACGTTTCTCATCGAAACCCCTGGCCTTAAGCCTAAGTCTCAATTCAACGGCCAATCCAAGCTCTTACCATCATTGCTCAAGGTCCATGCACCTTCTCCAATCTCCTGAAACAGTTGGTGCCACCCCCAAACTGTGTGCCCGAAGAATAACCAGTAGTCATTGATCGATTCGTTTCAGCTCTTCAATTTTAGTAACCGTGGCAAATTGATCAAGAAAGTAGATGCCTGGAGATACTTCGACATACTGAGTTTTGCTAACTGTCCTAGTTAAAGCAATGAAGGGCATCGCCGCCCTTTTTAAAACGGGGACTCCAAAAGATAGAGGAGCCTCTTTCAGGGACTCTATCCCTTCTCCAAGTTGATCTAGAGCGTCCCATCTGATTGGCTTGTTAAATATCAGACCCTGAAATCCAGTTTCTTCATCTGCCCCCACAATGATAATCTAAGAACTATCAAATGGGATGACCTCGAGAGGTTTATCGGTGGCAGTAAGGATTGAACCAACCACCACCTCAAATGTGGCTTTATTCGAACAACTGATATGTGTGACCTCGACTGGCCACCATTGTATTCAGAAACTCTTTTTGGGTTCTGGTTTTTCAATATTACTTCATGAGATGTGTACTTCGCAGTTTCATCTTCCTCGTGAACTGCAACCCCAGGAGAATCTTGATTCTTCCCAACTCCTTCGGTGCTCGTCAATGAAATTCCTACAAAAACCGGAGAAACCAAAGAAATTAAGTCTGCGCAAACAGGAAATGTTTACAAAAGGAAGAAATGTAAGAAGGGAAAAGGGAATTGTGAGCATGAAGAATGGTTAAAAGTAGGGTGGAAACATCAAAATTTATCCATCTACTTCAAAGATTAAGAGATGTACATATCAAAGATGACGAAGAAGTTACCTTTGTCGCCATAGAGACGATGAGAATTACTTCCATGCTGAGCTATGATTATGTTAGTTACTGATATGTCTCCATTGTAAGAGAGAGCTGTTTCAGTTTCAGGCGGGAATAACACCAGAGCAGGATAAACTTCCCTCTGCAAAGCCCAGGTTTTATTGACAGTTAAAAAAGCATAATCATAAACAAAATTTGTTCTTTTTCTTTTGCAGCAATGGATGCATACAATTTCAACGTAGTAGAGAATAGGAGGTTTAGGAAAAAGGACTACCATATTTCACCAAGAGTCACAAATGAATATAAAATTAACCTGGTTTGCTGATTTTAGGAATAAACTGCAGTCATTCAATGCGCAATCCATCAAATAGATGAGTGGAAGTTTCGTATTATTATTCATCGAGTTGTCTGCCACAAATATAACACCAGTCAATACATAATTATTTATGGAACATTTTTCCCATTTTAACATTCTTTCTACCAAACAAACAAGTTGTTCGGTAGTAATAATAATCATAGTGATTCAAATACTTCATAAACATGAAGCAGCATATCCTAGCAGAAAGCACATATAATGGATCACCAATTAACTGAATTTTATTTGTCAAGTTGACGAGACAGAGAAACAATAGATTAGGTGTATATCTCTCATAATGGCTCCAAAAAGGCCTTTGAGAAGCATGTATACTGAACGACTATAACTAGTTATCATAAGGTTTTCTCAACATGATTTCTGTATAACACAACTTCAAGATAATCAATAAATATCCTCATTCAAAGCGAGCCAAATGTGGCCCTCAGCCTCACGTGCCTCTTTACAAATTCACAGAATTTTTATTCAAAATATCAAATAATATGCCTACTTAGTTATTATTTCTCTCTTTCAATAAGGAGTACACAAAAAAGCTACATGTCTAAATATGACAGGAAGAATAAAGGATTAACTAATTATAAATGTGAAAATCATGCTCTTTCCCAGAGGCGCTTTTCAACATTTTCATGTAACCCCTTATGGCCCGATAGACTTCACGAACAACCAATTCCATTCTCTGGCAAAAGCCACACCAATTACTACTAAAATGTACAACAATATCCTCACTGCGGGCACGGGCCGCATTTCCACTGTTTGATTCGACCCAAAAACAAGCTTGGACAGCGTAACTTGAGGGACGGAATCAATTTCATGAAAATCTAGATTAACAAACGGCGGAGAAGTGGACTCCCTGGGGCTGTGAAGAACAGGCACAGAGCGTTGGTACGGAGCAAGACTTCCTCTAAGGTATTCTTTAAGAAATTTAGAAATTGACAAGTAACCAAACATTGTTTCTTCAGAGTAGACATAATGATTCTGAGATCTAGGATCAACTAAAACCAATGATGGAATTGTTGATCCACCAGTCAGAGATTCAAGTAGTCGATAGTTATCATCACATAAGAAAAAAAGAACCCTTAAACTCTTTAACTTGAGGTTCCTGTTCCCCGGACTTCTCTATCTCCGAAGAAATTTTCTCTTTTTGCCTTAAAATCCCCAGCTATAACTAGATCAAGACTTTCCAAAAGCTTTTCAGTTTCTATAGATATGAAATGTTTGCTTTTATCAGGAGAAATTCCCTCATCTTCCTTGTATGGAGAAGAAGGTCCAACTTCAACACCGATAGATTTTGGTTTTTCCTCACGCACCAAAGCATTTTCAGTTTCCATTGGTAGAACCTGTGGATCAGCAGTACCAATTAAAGGAACTTCCTGAGATGGTGGCTGTGAGGCGTCATTTGATTGACCATCTGTTTGTGATGGTACTTCCTGGGCTGTTTTGAGTCAAGATCATCTGATAAAAGACGAAAGCCTAATTCCTTTGCAAGTGAGCTCAATTTGGTTTCCTTCTTTCTCTATATAAGATAAGCTAAGATCTCTTACAAAGATTCACCTTGCAAATCTGAGGCTATATTATCTAGAGTGGCATGCTTAGCCTCATTTATAATCATGAATGAGATTTTATCCTGTAACTTAAACTTCTTAGCAGTTTCAGATAGCTGTAGTCTCGGATGCCCTGATGTACCCTTATAAGCCAGAAGTGATGACTTTCCTTGATTCGCATTTTGTGAACTCATCCAATCTGAAATCTGGTATTGAAGCGCTACTTCTCTAAATGCATCAAGAGCTTCCCTACTGCTTCTAGTTTCTGATGTTTCAGATGATCTATCAACAAAAAGGATTACCGATGGCTTATTTGCAAGTGGAAGATTTTGGCCATCAAATTGTAGCTACATTGCGTGGGAAGTTAAACACGGAGAGAAAGAGATATAATCAGTATAAGAAAGACAAGCTATAAGAGACTAAAATCAATATTCTAAAAGAAAGAAAAAGATAACCACATTGTACGTGGAGATTGGAACTTAAATATAAATTCACAGGAAATAGGTAAAAAAATGGCAGTTGGAATGCCACCCCTGTGCATGAAAACCAATTGTACTGTATGCATAATAAGTATAATATGCTTGCTCATAGTTAACAAATACATTGTTAAGGAGCCTTATACACAACTAGATAGCTGTAATGCCAGTATTGGTGGGATAGATAGTGACCAAGTTCCTTTAATTCACTATGCTTTAGTAATCGGCAAAAAGGGTAATTGCAACTTCAAGCTAGAGAGCATTTGGATTAGAGCAAGATGTAACATAACTGGCAGAAACATACTATTCACGTGTCCTACCATAATAAGAAAAAAGAAGCAATTACCGATGTGCCTGTTTTATGTATTTCAGTGGTATACAATCAACCTAAGATCAATCTTTTCCCACCAAGCCTAAAACACCATGGAAAAAAAAGGAGCTCTAAACCAAGAAGGCTTCCACCACAATTTTTGGAGGGCACTGAGATGTAGAAAAATCCATACCTCGCGAACAACTGAATTGTCAGTCACTAAGGCGTTCTTGAGGTCATCCTCATCTTTAATAACTTTTGAACAACCAGGACATCCTTTAAAGTACATCACTGCCATCCATGTACCGGAATCTTCAATACCAAGCGATGGCATCAATGATCTATGAGAAATCAACCCAAATTTAAGCCTTTCGGGAGGAACTAAGAACTCTCTTCTAAGTTTCTATCATCAATCAACTTAGAGAAAAACGAATAAGGTACAGCTCAATCCAAGACCAAATTTCAAACTTTCACTCTCCCGTGAAGAAATACTATCATTTACCATACTAAACTCAGTAATCCAATGAATTCCAGCAATCCCATTTTCAACACCATATTTCAGCATCCCGCTTTCCATTGCCTGAATTTCAAGAAGATAAAAAAACAAACAAACAAAAGTTTAAGCAACATTACCTCTAACCCCAACCCAAAATTCTCTCTTCATTAATCAAGTCAAATCTGGAAACAAAATGCAATAAGAAACTACCAGCAACCTTGGGCGTCAAATCAGTCCCAGTTTCATTATTCTTGACCTAAGCCAATAACTTGGGAGCCCAACCACAGAATTCAGCTAAAATCAAAGCTTTGTCAGTTGCTTCTAGAAACGATTTCAAGTCCTCCTGAGAATTAAGGGGCTTTAGAGGAAGTTCTTCAGGAGAATCAGCTGTCATATAAGGATGAATAGAGTTCAATATACTTCGAGCTCGAAGCTTTCCTCTGTACTTATAAGATACGGAGTGATCATAATAAAACACCGTTAGTTATTCCATACGAAGCACCAATGGAATCTGCGAACACTTTCTCCGTGTTCCTATGAATAAACATCAATTTCAAGGAGTCAAACTCCATTTTCTTATCGGCAACTGATCGGGACAGTTCCCTCATGAGGGACCGGGACTGGCCGCACCCTGTAAAACAAATGAGAATAACGTGATTACAGATTACAATTGTAACATATCTATATTCATATTCGTAACCCTAAACCGAACTCTAAAAAGTCAAATTGATTTGTAGGATACATAGGACGGTGACGAAAAGGAGAGTGTGGGGGTGGAGACGGATATGAGAAGAATAGTTTAGATTGGTGAGGATCTGCCATTCCCCTGCGCCGTTTGATGCGCAGTCAACGGCGGACAAAAACGCGAATGAAATTATCAAAATCGGGATGGAGAAAATGTTGTTCATCTCCTTTTGGTAACACGTTCGTGATCATCTTGAAACATGTAATCATTAACAACATTAGTGATCTTATAAATATTAGAACCTATGGCATAGAATTGATTGAATAAATAATCCACAACATAAATAAGTATATTTTCAAAAGTTTCAAAGCTTAAAGGGAATGTGGAAAATGATTATTAAGTATTAAATGGTATAACATCCTCTTAGCAGTGAAAAAAAATCATATTGTAACAAATTAAAAAGTTCATGAATAATGATGATGATTTTAGTTACTTCCAAATTTGTATTAAATGAAAATAAACACCTATTTGTTGTCGGTTTAGAAATTGTAATATTTTTATAATTTAAGTGGAAAGGTAGAAAAATGATATAATTTTGTTATTAACACCAATGCTAAGAATTCTATAGAAAATAAAATTATCAAAAAGTCATTATTCTATACAAATAAATTAATTATAAATAAAAAATCTTAATTCAATATATTTATTAATTAGAATTTAAATCAATAGTAACAATTCTATCTTTATCTAAAAGTAGATATATTTAAAATTTAAAATAATAATTTAAACTAATATTATTAATTCGAAATTATTTCACGAAAGAGACAATTTGGTTTATAATTAATACGATATTATTTCTAAAAAGAGAGGATTTCGCGTAACATCTCTATATTCCAAATAAGGAACAAACACTAAGACTATCATCACTGTGTACGCGCCAATTGAATCCCGATTCTATCAGATTCCTTTCCCATCGAACGTATCCCTGTGCCACCCTGTAACCGTCACCACTATAAAATCTATCAGCCTTTGGACCATCTCCATTGCTCACATTTACCTGGATTTTCCCAATATTCTCTCAGATTTTTCAAGACTTGGGATCTCCGCCGATTCTACTTTCTCTTCAGAAAAATCATTTGAGAGTGAGAGTGCACCATGGATATGGAGAGTTCAAGAAACCAACATGAAGAACAAGGGTGGGAAACGCCAGCCATTGATGATGATCATCAATCAGCCGATAAACTATTGGTGGAGTCTGCTTTCAAGTCCACGCCGGTACCGCCGTGGACTCAACAGATAACGTTGAGGGCTATGGTGACTAGCCTTATTCTGAGTTTGGTCTTCAACTTTATTGTCTGCAAGCTTAATCTCACTACCGGTGTTATACCGTCTCTCAATGTCGCCGCCGGTCTGTTGGGTTTCGCCGTCATCAAAGCATGGACCACCACTCTCGCAAAGGCTGGACTTTTGAAACAGCCCTTCACTAGGCAAGAAAATACCGTCATCCAAACTTGTGTCGTCGCCTCATCGGGAATTGCATTCAGCAGTAGGCATTCAGAACCCTGATCTTTTTTACTTTATTTTATTTTTGTTGTTTTTTACTATGACTTTTTTTTGGTTATACTTTATAGGTGGCACTGCGAGCTACTTGTTGGGGATGAGCCCGTATGTAGCAAGTCAAGGAGGAAGTGGAAATATGCCGGAGAATGTGAAGAAACTCTCTGTTGGTTGGATGATTGGTTTTCTCTTTGTTGTTAGCTTTGTTGGGCTGTTCTCCATTGTTCCCCTCAGAAAGGTTATTTCCTCTCTTTCTTTCCTTCATGTCTCAAAATATTTGGCTACAAATATCATACATATTCTCAAAATAATGATTCAAAAATCTTCTTTGTGTTATAACAGATAATGATCCTAAAATACAAGTTAACATATCCTAGTGGGACTGCAACTGCATATCTTATCAACAGTTTCCATACCCCCAAAGGAGCAAAGTTAGCAAAGTAAGTGTAATTTGATCACATCTCTTTCAATTTGCCTTTCTTAATCACCATTCATCAGGCTTGATTATGAATTGCTTTTTCAGGAAACAAGTTCTGGTTCTCTTCAAAAGCTTTGTCTTTAGCTTTGCGTTTGCCTTTTTCCAATGGTTTTACACTGGTCTTGATGGATGTGGATTTTCCAGCTTTCCTACTTTTGGCCTTCAAGCGTACAAACAAAAGTATGTGTGTTTAACCTTAGTTTAGTATCCATGGAGTTATTTGTTTTTGTTCTTTTAATTTTGACAACTAGCGACTGACTAAATTGATTACATGATAATCTTCTTTTTTAAAGGTTTTACTTTGATTTTTCATCAACATATGTTGGTGTGGGGATGATCTGTCCTTACATGGTGAATGTTTCTTTGCTTGTTGGAGCCATTATCTCATGGGTATTCATGTGGCCGATGATTGAGAAGAAGAAAGGCGATTGGTATAGCGCTGATCTACCATCAAGTAGTCTCCATGGTCTCCAAGGATATAAGGTAAATTTACCAATTGATTTTGATCTTGTTATTAACCCATGTCTATTTAGCAACTTCATATTTGTTTTGGTTGGTCTTAACAGGTCTTTATTGCTATAGCTATGATGCTCGGGGATGGCTTATATCATGTTGTCTTCATGTTAGTCAAAACTATACTCAGCCTGATAGCTAACTCCAGAAGGAAGGACTCGTCCATTGTTGACCCTAATGGAGCAGACCTTGATTCTCAGGTGGTAGATTACGATGAAGTTAGACGATCTGAATTCTTCCTAAAAGATCAGATTCCGAATAAGGTAGCCATTGCAGGCTATGTTGCCCTGGCGATCGTATCCATAATTGCTGCTCCCTTCATCTTCCACCAACTAAAATGGTATCACATTTTGGTTGCCTACATCATTGCCCCAGTATTGGCCTTTTGCAATGCTTACGGTTGTGGTCTCACTGACTGGTCTCTAGCATCCAACTATGGTAAATTGGCCATTATCATTTTCAGCTCGTGGGTCGGGCTTGAACATGGTGGTGTCATTGCTGGTCTTGCATCGTGCGGTGTAATGATGAGCATCGTTTCTACAGCCTCTGATCTGATGCAGGACTTCAAAACAGGATACCTTACACTGTCATCTCCCCGTTCTATGTTTTTCAGCCAAGTTATTGGGACTGCAATGGGTTGTGTCCTGACACCATTGGTCTTTTGGTTCTTCTATAAATCTTACAATATTGGTGATCCTGACGGCACCTATCCGGCACCTTACGGTCTCTTATATCGTGGAATCGCACTTCTTGGCGTAGAAGGCATCTCTTCACTCCCCAAAAACTGTCTTAATCTTGTCATCACATTCTTCCTCATCGGATTCGTCATAAACTTGCTTCAAGAGCTGTTGAGGCGTTATGAGACGAGATTCGGGATTTACAGGTTCATTCCAAGTCCAATGTGCATGGCTATTCCGTTCTACCTTGGTGGATACTTTGCCATAGATATGTGCGTGGGGAGTCTGATTCTGTTCATGTGGGAGAGGAGTAACAAGAAGAAGGCTACCGACTTTGCACCGGCGGTCGCGTCAGGCCTCATCTGCGGTGATTCGTTGTGGAGTGTACCGGCTGCTATTCTGGCACTTGTGAATGTTAACCCTCCTCTTTGTATGAAGTTTTTCACTGTCGCACAGCTCAATGACCTCTTGAAAGGAAGCTAATGCATTGCGTCGGCCCACACAAAATATTATAGTGTACATACGGTGGAGTAACCATTCTATCAGGTCTTTATATTTTAGGATTTTATCGTCAGGTTTTTATATTTTAAACAATTGTTGGAAATTTGGATTTAGTGGTTGTGGGCAGTGTTTTTGTTTATTTTATTTTATTTATATGTTTGGGGTTCTGTTAATTATTTCTTTATGGTTTATTTTCTTTTCTTTGGTTGATATTTCATTCTTATCATAGTCATAACTTCACAATTTAAAACCAAACTCAACCTAAATTTTCGTAATTATAGTGTTTTCTCATACTATACTCCTTGATCATTCAATGAGTTTTTGTTTTTTATTAAATAAACTTATTCTCGACCATACCACTCTCTGACCCAAAATCATCATTTGCATTGGTCAGTAGCCGTGCTCATCGCTTCTTGAAGATCAAACTTATTGACGTTTCATCGTAATTACTGGTATGGAATGTAGGGTTGGACTCCAATTTTAAATAATTTAGTATTGGCAGATGGGTTTATTAGTCTAGTTAAACATATTATCATTTTCTGTTAATTATGTGTTGATTGTATGATATTACTGGAACTGCTATTATGTCTATGCTTCTCTAATATAATATAATATTATTTTTTTAGTTAATATAATATTATAATTTTATGTTTTTTAGTTTATTATATAATAACATTATTAAATAATGTTTTAACATTAAAAGAAATAAATAATCACGACCTGAATTACATTCACTTTTAATGAAGCCATAGCTACAAACATGAGAAGTAAAGCAAGATATAGATAATAAAATACTAATGAACATAAATTAGCATTTAATTATAGTAATAAAATAATTTATTTTTTATTTACTAGGAAATATACTTTTAAAAACATACAAAATTCTAATAATAAATAAATAGTTTGTCGTACTTATAATTTGAGTGAGTAAAATATTTTATAATATTTTTATAAAATTGTTCAACAAATGATCATGTGTAGAATGATAGAAATTATATATATATATGAATTTATTAATCTCGTATTTATTCCTTAAATATTAATATTTAATTATTTTATTTTAAATCATATAAAACATGAAAATAAAAAATATGTATTATTAATTAAAAGAATAATATTTTTATTTTTAATTGAATTAATATCAATCAATTCATAAACCAATTCAGTAATTATATATATAATTTATTAAATTGATTTTTAATATAATTTTATTATGAATCAATTATTTTTAAAATATGATTTTATTTTAAGTTAATATTTGGTTGTAATTTAAAATTTGGTTATTTAAAGTTTTTTGAGTTTAGATATTTTTTTTATTTCCAGATCGAACTAATAATGGAGTTAGGGGTGATATTTAACTTAAAACTAATTAATTCAATTTGATAGTTTTGGATTTTTTTTAAAAAAAGATTGGGTTTGCGTTGGGTTGGATCGGACTTTATAAAGGTGTCAGAACAAGTCGGGTTGGATTTGATAGAGGGTAAAAAAAATTTGACTCGACCAGACTTTAGGGTAATAGTATAATTTCATCAAAAAAATTTATGAATAATTGTTATAATATCCCTTTCGTTATTGTTTTTTTAATTAAATCTTTATTTTAGATCACATCGATTAAAATTTATACTCTAAAAATTCAGATCACTTCGATATGAATTAAATAAAAAATATATATTTTTCGAATCAAATTAAATCACATAAAACAATATTTATTCAAATCAAATTAAAATAAAAAATATATAATTTTCGGTTCGTGACAAAAACAAATCCAAACTCCGACCTATCTACCACTACATCGAGTTATTTTCTAACATAAATTTTCTTTTCGTTCCCGCTAAGCCAACCCCTTTATAGCTGTTTTCTGCAGCTTCTTTTTAATTAATTATCTCTTTAATTTAACCTTCGAACGAGACTTAGGCAAAGCAGAGGCCAGAGAAATGTCGGCGGCGGCGACAACTAGCCGAGCAACTAGGCGGATGGGAGCGGAGGATGAGAAGTTGGTGTTTGAAACGACGGAAGGAATCGAGCCGATAATGAGCTTCGATCAGATGGGCCTTAAAGACGACCTCCTCCGCGGAATATACAATTACGGCTTCGAGAAGCCGTCGGCTATCCAGCAGAGAGCGGTCATGCCGATAATCAATGGTCGCGATGTGATTGCCCAAGCCCAGTCTGGTACCGGCAAAACATCTATGATTGCCCTCACCGTTTGCCAAGTGGTCGACACTGCAAGTAGAGAGTATGTTTTAATTTTAAATACTTTTCAATTTTAGTCTTTTACTGTTGATTTGAATGTGTTGTGATATCGATTTTGTGTATTTTTTGTGAAATCCCTAATTTTTATATCCCTGATTTGTTAAACCCTAAACTTGAAACGCAATCGATAAAATTAGTCGTATTCTGATGCTTTAAATGTGTTGTGGTATCTGTTTTGTGCTTCTTTGTGAAAGCCCTAATTCTTAGTTACTTGTTTGATAAAACCCTAAATTTGAAAGACATTCAATAAAATGTGTAAAAAATATTATTTTGAAAATGGTAAAATTGTGTTACAGCTTTGAGGTGATGTTTCAAATCTGTTGATGGTTCCCTAGAATTGATTTGAAATTTATTTTCTATATTTTGAAGCATGAATTGTCCTTGCATCTGCATTTTTTTAATAATGTTAACTGGTATTATTTCAGGGTTCAAGCGTTGATCTTGTCACCCACAAGGGAACTAGCTTCACAAACCGAGAAAGTGATAAGGACAATTGGTGATTTCATGAACATACAAGCACACGCTTGTATTGGAGGCAAAAGTGTGGGTGAAGATATAAGAAAGCTAGAACATGGAGTTCATGTAGTGTCGGGAACTCCTGGTAGAGTTTGTGACATGATCAAAAGGAGAACCCTACGTACAAGGGCTATTAAACTACTGATTCTCGATGAATCTGATGAGATGCTCAGCAGAGGGTTCAAAGATCAAATTTATGATGTTTACCGACATCTTCCACCAGAGATTCAGGTTCCTTTCTCAGTTTCTTAAAATTGCCTTGTTCAAGTTTTTCATATTCTTTGTTATTAGGGCCCTTCTAAGTTCTAACCCTCACAATAAATTTTATAACCATTTTTAGTTCTTTGGTAGTACAAGTTTGTGTTGGTTACTGTTTTCTTGGTTGCTTAAACAATTTTAGAATCTAATTTGATTTGTCTTGCTGCTGCTATCTTGCAACATTCTTGTCACTGTGGTTACACTATCAAGTAGGTGAATTGGTTTGGTTTCACATAGGATAAATTTGGGTTGGGTCAATTAGGTTTTATATTTTTGGTTTAGTTTCGGGTTTGGGTTATTTTGGGTTCAAGTCATTTTAGGTACAACAAACATTGTTTTCTCTCTTTATCCTCTTCTGAGTTTTGTTTATGTTTGTTGAAATTGATTTTTGATTAATGAATTCTTTTAGGTTTGTTTGATATCTGCTACCCTCCCTCATGAAATCTTGGAAATGACGAGCAAATTTATGACCGATCCTATAAGAATCCTTGTGAAGCGTGATGAACTGACTCTGGAGGTAATCAAATGCTCGTCATGCTAATGAGATTTTTACAAGTTCTAATGTGGGACTTAACACAAATATTTCTTTTGTTTTCCAATACTACAGGGAATCAAGCAGTTTTTTGTGGCAGTTGAAAGGGAGGAGTGGAAGTTTGATACACTTTGTGATCTTTATGACACGTTGACTATCACTCAAGCTGTTATTTTCTGCAATACAAAACGAAAGGTCTCTTCTGGAGTCTCATAAGCATGCATTTTCAGATTTTCTTTTCAAAATTGGGACAGAAACCTCAACTGTATTCTTATGTAGTTCTTTTATTCATGTTTTTGGATTTCAATCTGTGATCTTGAGGCTTGTCTTTGTGATTTCTGCTTTTGGAATAGGTTGATTGGCTAACTGAGAAGATGCGTAGCAATAACTTTACAGTGTCATCAATGCATGGGGATATGCCTCAGAAGGAAAGAGATGCAATTATGGCCGAGTTTCGTGATGGTGCAACCCGTGTTCTTATAACTACAGATGTTTGGGCCAGAGGGCTTGATGTTCAGCAGGCAAGTCTCTAGGGGTGCTTTTTATGTCCCCTTTCTGGATGTATTTTTTCTTGTTGTTTCTCTATGAGTATTAGTTTAATTTTTTAGACAATAAAATATGGTTTGATGCAAGTATTATAGTTCAGTATCATCTTGGAGATCAGTTATGTATGGTAGTACTGGCTTTGATGTATAAGGTTACAAAAGATCTAAGTGCATATCACGTGCTTGTTTTTCTATAATTGATTTTCTTAATCTAGTGAGGGAGAGGCAGGAGAAAGAAAAGCTTTAATTTTCTATAGAACTAGAAGCCTTTTTGTTTTCCATTTTATATTCTACTAAATTTACCTTTCTTGTTTCCAGGTATCTTTGGTGATCAATTACGACCTGCCAAACAATCGAGAGCTTTACATCCATAGGATTGGACGTTCTGGCCGTTTTGGTCGAAAGGTATTTCTTCTGCTATATTAGATCCTCTTCCCACCTTCAAGTTACCTTGTATTGTTACTGTATGGTGATTGTAATGTTGCTTTGCAGGGTGTTGCTATTAATTTTGTGAAAAGTGATGACATCAAGGTTCTTAGAGACATAGAGCAGTACTATAGTACCCAGATTGACGAAATGCCAATGAATGTTGCGGATCTGATATAAGGATGGTTTTTAAATGCTTGGATTGAAGGGTGGCACGTTCCATACTATCTGTGTAATTGACTTGTGTATACAGTTACATGTTTCTGTGTGATTGTCTTTGTATGCTAGCTGGAGGTAGATTGATGCAAAGTGGAGGTTTTGGTAACCAGAAAGACCGAATCAAATTAAGGATCTATGGAAAACATAGCGATTTTCGTGCTTTTCTTCCATGTTGTATGTATGTGTAGTTGGATTTTCTCAAATTTCGGTAGTGTTAATATTTCAGGAGTTTGATTTGTAAGGTTTTTAAGCGTCATCTCTTCTTCACACTTTTTTTAATTCGTTCCTCCTGGGATTTACCAAGAGTGATTAAAAAAAACCTGGAATGGAAGTTATCCGAACCTCGTACGATATAGGGTTTGGATCTTAAATTTTGATTTTATCAACACAGAATTTCAAACCCTACTCTCTTGGAATTGTTAGCGATAATTGTACGATTTCATGAGCCATATTAAATATGCGTATTAAATTACGTGCATACAAACTTAAGACAAATTGGAATTCAGAACTGAATCACTGCTATATTTTTAGCACCACTAAATGACGACCGAAAAACACTAGTAAGACGAAATCAAATTAGAACACCGTGTATTTATATATATTTTCACTTCAAAAATGAAATGAACTTTGCGGTGTGAAGGTATGTCTTTGAAGAAGTTGTCAAGAGGTTGGAATTACAATTACTTGTATGACTTAATACAATTGTTTAAATTTTGTCTCGAAAAATGTTTTAGTGCTTATATAAATTTTTGCAAAAAATAGGTGTCTCATGTTTTATCAATTATATTTTTAGGTGTCTATTGTTATATTTTTTAATTAATTTTTTTAATAATAAAAATATTTTTTTAAAAAAAATAAAAAAATATTAATTTATTTATAAAAAATCGAATTTTTAATGAAATTATAAAAAAAAAACTCTAAAAAACTAAAATATCTCATTTTAACCCCATTACCAACGGTTGCCGGCCATCTCAAATCGCCATCGCCACGACCACTTGGGTTTTTATCGGAATTGCACGGTGGTTTGAATGGTGGTGGCGGTGTGGCTTATGGACATCAGGATTTGCCGGAATCAACGAAAAACAACGACGATGCTTAAAACCCAACGAACCTTTGAAAGTTTCTCCACGGAAAACGGTGACAGTTTACGACGAAATGTCAACAGGGGTTCGTTCGAGGGTCGACGTCGGTGCTAATGAAGGTGGCGATGACAGTCACGGCTGTCTGGTCGGTGAACTATCGAAGGGGGAATGTGGAAGGGGAAAGGGGGTTGACGGTCACGCTGGGATTTTTTTTAATAAAATTTTTTTAAATAAATTCTCAAAAATACTAGAACGTGACATGTGTCACTTAATGACAAAATTTAACGGTTGTTACGGTCTAGGCACCTAAAAATCTCCAAGGAAAACGTTAGGCACTTATTTTTAGCAAAATTTTCTTTAGCAATTAAAATGTTTTTCGAAGCAAATTTTAAGCGCTTGTTTTTGTATTAAGCTTACTTGTTTTAAGTTAGATTCGATTAAATGTTCATAAATTTGGTTTGCGTTTGTATCAGGATTATGGTTGGATTCGAGAGTTGTTTAAACGTGGAGAATATTTAAATATCTCCAGAGATGTCAAAAGCTTGACACCTTAAAAAATGATGTTGTCTCAATGTAAAAAATAATTAGAATGATATTATACAGAAATGTTAGGAATAGTAATAATAATATTAATAATAAATGAAAATAATAGTTAGACTTAATTATAAATATATGAAAATACTAACACATGCATGCTAAGGGATCAATTTGAAAGGAAAAAAACATAAATTAATTTGACTAAATTGTAAAAGAAAATGTAAAAAAAAAAGGGTACTTAATTATTATTAATAATAGTGTTGAAAAGACTAACACATAAATAGCTCAAAAACAAGCTAAAGGCAGGTGAAGGATCCGGGTCAGATCAGGCGTGGGTCGGTGGTTCAAATAGATATTGTGCAACATATGATGAGTACAATAACAAATTGACGATTACTTCAATGCCTAAATTTAATTTAACCACGTGATATTTTCTGGATGTGTTGTTCTATGACGGTTTTAGGTATTATCGTATCAGCCTAATCGATGAATAGATCGAAGAGGTAAATGTAATAATAAAAAATATATTAAATACTTGAAATATAAAAAAATAATTAAGTTTAAAGAATTATCAGACTTCAGTTTCTTTTAAATGAAATGCTTTATTACCAAATATACTTTGTATCCAAAAATAAAACAAAGTTGAATTTATTATAATTTTTTCTCAAGTAAATTTGGAGACTGAAAAGACTTTTCACTCAAGTTGTAATGTTGGTCCCTTTGCTATATTACAATTAGGGATTCAGTCCTTGCATTTAATTTCGGATGATTTTATCCCTCTATTTTTATGATGCCAGTAATTACTCTAAATCTTCAATACAATTAGTTACTCTAGATTTACTAATCACGCTATATGTGTATGCATAGAAGGACACGTTCTCCCCTCAAATGATTGTTTTAAGTACCTAGAATCTATGATACATAAAGATGGGGGTGTAGATGATGACGTTACACACCGTATAAAAGGCGGGATGGCTAAAGTGAAGGGTTGCTGCTGGAGTTTTGTGTGACAAGAAGGTGCCTCTAAAACTTAAGGGAAAAATTTATAGAATGGCAATAAGATGAGCGCTGCTGTATGGATCAGAATGTTGGACAATCAAGAAGGATCACGTAAGGAGGATGGATGCCGCAGAAATGAGAATGCTTCGATGGGCATGTGGTAGGACTCTGTGGGACATGACACCAAACTCTGCTATTAGGATGTCATTTGGGGTGGTGTCTGTATTCGAAAAATTGAGGGAGAGAAGACTACGGTGGTTTGGGCATGTCCTTAGGCGACAACCGTCGGATGCGGTCAGAAGGGTAGAGTCGATTACAGTCGACGGTGTCAGAAGGAGAGGACAACCAAGGCAAAAGTGGGAAGACTGCTTGAGATCTGATTTGAAGGATTTAACCCTTAACAAGGACATGACCTCTGGTAGGAAAGTATGGAGACTTAAGACTATGGTAGCCGAGTAGTGCGGGTCACAGCCATACGGTGTAACATCTCTGTCTTCTTTTTAATGCCTTTGTAGTAATTCCCATGACTTCTACTTTTTATACGTTTCTGTCATTGGAATTTATGAAGGCTTAGAACTAGGGTAGCGGAGTAGTGTTGTCTTAGTTTAGGTTTTAACCCATTTGACTTTAGTCCTTCTCGTAGCTTGCTATCGTTGACTTCTTTGTATCATTCTCTTCAAGTTTCCTCTTTTTAAATTTAGCCGGGTCTTACGTTTCTGTCTATATGCAGAGAATTTTTACGCATAGATTTTTTTGCAGGGATTACTTTCCATTACAGACTCGTATATGAAGACTGTTCAACTATGTATTTACTTATTTATTTATACACGCATTGCATTTTATCTTTATTTTTAATTTTCTAACTGCCGGAGGTCTTCCACGGAAGCTTGCTCTCAACCTTGCGTTTGGGGCCAGCCTACTAACCTACCTCCCACTTATCCCATTACATATGAAAATAGAGTTTTGTTGTTGTTGTTGTAGGCAAAGTTCAAAATTTAATCATACTAGAGGGACCAAAATCAAATTTTGACCTTTGAACGTTGAAATGCTTTCCAACAATTTCGGAAACATGTGAGGGGAAAAAAAGGCAAGTGCATTGCTGTGCACAACTGGCAATCACCTTTGATTCCCTCGTTTTACCTTGAATATTCCGTTGCCAAAATAAAGTATCTTCATTTTGATTTTCTTACTGTATACTAATAAATGTATTCACATTTGTTTTCTTAGAACTTTCCATCCTCCCTGTTTAAAAGCTACAAACCAACCAAACAAACCCAAGCCCATCTCTCTGAATTTCTTCCTCTAGAAGCAGTGGCCATGCCTCTTCTCAACGATCTCATCAACCTCGACTTCGGCGAGACCACCAATAAGATCATTGCTGAATACATATGGTTCACGAATTTTCTCTTCCTTAGTTTGAAGACGTGCAATTTGCTCTTCTTAACAAACTTTTCTAATTATGTTTCAGGATCGGTGGATCCGGAATGGATCTGAGGAGCAAAGCAAGGGTGCGCCTCTTAGTCTTCAAAGTTCAAACTCTGTTCGTTTGTTCAATCTTTTTTCAAGAAAAAAACATTTGATTTTACCGTATATGATTTCTACAGACTTTGACTGGACCAGTGAACGATCCTTCGGAACTCCCGCTCTGGAACTTCGATGGTTCGAGTACGGGCCAGGCTCCCGGAGACGACAGTGAAGTTATTTTACGGTATTTTTGTTTGGGTTTTTCATCGGATCATTGTGACTGATTATATTTTGGATTTTATATTAAGAAAATAATTTTATAAACTGTGTTTAAATGATATTATATGTTTTTTTAATTTTAAATATATTTATTATTAGTTATAAAATTATATTTTTAGACGATAATAGTGATTGTTATGTTTGTTGTGATTTTGACTGATCCGCTCAGACCTCAAGCTATATTCAAGGATCCCTTTCGAAGAGGAAACAATATCCTGGTAATTAATTATTTCTTTGTCTCGTTATTTTCGGTGATCCCTACTTTAATGAATATCAGCGGTGACTTTAATAAATACGATTGTTCTTATAGGTGATGTGCGATGCTTACACTCCAGCAGGTGACCCTATTCCCACCAACAAGAGATTCAATGCAGCCAAAATCTTTGGCCACCCTGACGTTGTTGCCGAGGAACCTTGGTAATTTTCTTTACAAACTTGTTGCTTATTTTTCTAAAATTTCGTTGGTTAAATTCCATTTCCAAATCCATGGAATTTCTGCAAGTGACAAAGTCAGCATTAGAAAATGAGTCTGGACCCCACAAACCAAATTTCTATATGCACATTTTGGAAATAGAGAATATGATAGTTGTAGTTATTTTACTATGAAGTAAAAAGAATTAAAATTAGGTTCTATAAAAAAAAAACTAAAGTAATGATATATCATGTATGTAACTTAAATCATCATCCTTTGTTCTCTTAAATTGGAAGAAAAAAGATGTACTCAATAACAATAAAAATATTTAAATAAAGGAAAAGAAATTAGTCTATTTTCTGTCAAGACCATCTCTAGTGGTTTACTATTTGGCATTGGTATTGTTTTGAGAAGTCAATTTTACTCTATTTCATTCCCTTCTCTTCGTGTACTTATATTTGGTTGATTGAAATCAGGTTTGGAATAGAGCAAGAGTACACTCTCCTTCAAAAACATGTCAAGTGGCCTTTGGACTGGCCTGTTGGAGGGTTCCCCGGCCCACAGGTTCTTCTATCTCACTGCCTTTGTTATAGATTCGTCAGATGTAATAATCTAAACTAAGTATTTCATCCATCCATACAGGGTCCTTACTACTGTGGAGTAGGGGCTGACAAGTCCTTCGGCCGGGACATCGTGGATTCCCATTACAAAGCCTGTCTTTATGCTGGGATTAATATCAGTGGAATCAACGGCGAGGTTATGCCTGCTCAGGTGGGTTTATTCTTCGTAAGTAATTAAGCTAGGCTTTCATTCTTCGTTAGTAATTAAGCTAGGCTTTCATTCTTCCTTTTTTTTCATGAATGATCTTATGGTTTAAACAGTGGGAGTTCCAAGTTGGACCAGCCACTGGAATATCAGCAGGGGATCAATTATGGGTTGCTAGATACATACTCGAGGTATTTCGTTATTTGTATTCTGGTGTATTTAATCAATGTAGTTTCCTTTCAAGGCGTTAAATTACTGTAACATCTTATGTATTCTTTTCCGAACAGCGTATCACTGAAATTGCTGAAGTTGTTCTTTCTTTCGACCCCAAACCTATTCCGGTTCGTTTCCTCGCCAACGTTATCCTTTAAATTAATCAAAATTATTTTTCTTGTTCTTGAATTACCCTTTTTTCCCCATTATCAGGGGGATTGGAATGGTGCTGGCGCTCATACCAACTATAGGTATATAGTATATGCTTAATCAACGACCACTACACCTTTTTAAGTATTGGTTTCCATGAATGAAGTGTTAATTTGTGGGAAAAAAATATGGTTTCAGCACAAAGTCAATGAGAAGTGATGGCGGCATTGATGTGATAAAGAAGGCAATTGAGAAGTTGGGTTTGCGCCACAAGGACCACATTGCTGCCTATGGAGAGGGTAATGAGAGACGCCTCACCGGTCGTCATGAAACTGCTGATATCCATACATTCTCTTGGGTAAGTCACTATGTGAGTATATATATGTAAGCATTTAGCAGTAACACATTTTTTTTTTTCTCATTTAATAAGACTAATTTTGCTTGCAATTTCGGAAACTTCAGGGTGTTGCAAACAGGGGAGCTTCCATCCGAGTTGGCCGTGACACCGAGAAAGAAAGAAAAGGTAAGCATATTCTGTTTTATCTAAGTGTAAAATTTTATAATTCCGTCCCTACCTCATTGTAATCTTACATTGATGGATATGTATGAAATGACACACGCAGGTTACTTCGAAGATAGAAGGCCAGCATCCAACATAGATCCTTACATTGTGACATCAAAAATCGTTGAAACCACCATTCTCTGGAAGCCTTAGAAACGGAAGATTAGATGGATAAACCTACATCAGATTAGATCCTATATAAATAACCCTCCCATCTTCTTCCATGGATGAGTGGTGGTCATAACTTATGTTTTATTAATGACTTTTTACGACAGTAGATGCCATTTAAACTCCTCTCTTTTCTTTTCTTTTCATTTACTTATATAACTCTCTCCTCTCATCTTTTTTCTACCAAATAAAATGCATGGTATGACATAAACTGTCACGGTTCTGCTATAAATTAATGCACCACGCACCGGCATAATAATAAATATTTATGAGATTTAAAATCCTTCGTAAAATAAATTATTTATTATATCAAAATTAATAAAACATTGTAAATATGATTATAAAATGACAAATGACATGAAAGAACATCAAATGATTTCAATAGTAAGATGAAAGATTATTCTTCTTAGAGGTTGTAGATTTGGGTAGTTGTGTCTTAATATCTGTAAGATATGTATGTGCTGTAAATAGATTAAAAAAATTTTAGACGTATATTATCTTATATTTTACACTTTTTAAATCTTTTAATTTAATTTAAAAATGTAAATGTAAATTTTATTTATCAACAATTTCCATTTGGTTTGGTTTCTACGTTTCAATGCTCCAGATCTTTTAAGAATTTCGATTCAACCATTAAGATATCGGAGGTCAAATACAGAAGACTGATAAGATTAGGGTAAATGAATTGTTTTTTTTTCTTTTGTTTTTCAAAGAAAGGGGGGAATATTCAGAGGGAAAGGGAGAGGTGGAATAGCGCCATCGCAAATGGACACTACAGTTTCGATACGAATGGGTATTGTAGTCGGTTTTGTAATGATTATAGGCTATTGGACGGAGATAAGATTTATTCTCCCACGTTACCTTCTGCTGGTTACATTGAACATACCGTTTCCCGTTTCGATACTCTTGCCGGCGTCGCCATCAAGTACGGCGTAGAGGTAGCTATGTTTTCATTTATATTTTGAAATATGAGGAAATTGATAAATGTTAACCTAAGACTTGAATCTAATTGTATTATATTATTTTATTATTGTCGTCTGTGATCTGTAGAGGTAAATGACAAATTGTTGTTTTTGATATAGCAGTGTGAACGTGATATCACACTAATAAGAGCTCACACTAATAAGAGCTGATAGTGATCGCAACTTAACGGGTATGGGCCAATTGTGACAATAACAACTCACTATTTTCTTTTATTTTTGGCCAAGCCAAATCAGTCCATCAAAACGGGTTCGAAAGAAAAAGAGAGAGAAGGAGGATTCGAACAAAAAAAACAGGGTGATTCGAAACAAAAAAATGAAAAAAGAACGATAGGAGATTAGCGTTATTCCACAGTTACTACAGAAAAAAAACTTAATTTTTTGTATACATCGTCGCCAAACCTCGTTCCCCCCCCCCTTTCTTTACTAATCTATGTTTTTGATACGTGTATGTTGAGATTCAAAAGAAAAAAACAGAAAAGTAAAAAAAGAAGAACAAAACACTTTACCTGTTTTGTGGGTCTTCCTGGAGTGGAAATCATTAGAATTGGAGAATGAAAGCTTTTGTTTAACTTGAGTCTCTCTTTTAGGCTTGAACAGGTCATGATTTTTTAGTGTTTTAGCTATTGAGGAAGAAACAGTAAGAAATGAGAGAACGGTACGGTGGGTTGGGGTGGGGTGGTTGGGAGGAGTTTAGGATTAAAATATTTTAAGCTTTATTGGGCTTAAAGCATAATCTACTCACATTCTTATTTCACAATTTTATTTTTTAAAGGAATATATTAATTTGTCATCCTACTATTTTTTAGAATTTATAATTTAATCATTAATTTAGAATATAAATTTTTATTTAATCTCAATTTCAGTCATTTAAATAATAATGTATTCACAATGTTATCATTAATTAATTATCTTATTCTATTACTGGATTTTTAAAGTCTTCTATTTAGTTAAACTATATATATATATATATATAATTTTCACTTAAAAAACTTTCAACAAGTTATTAAAAATGATTCCTTATAATTATTATGTTTTAGGGTAAATTATACGAAATTTAAAATAATTCACGATCACGACACCCGCAATGACGGCAATGACATTTATTATTTATGCAATCTCGATAAACACGACCGTAAATGTTATTTAAATCCCTTATATCAGGTATGTGATATAAAAAAGATGAATGGTCTTGTTACAGACCTTCAAATGTTTGCTCTTAAGACACTCCAGATCCCTTTACCCGGGCGGCATCCACGTCACCTAGCTTGTCAGATGATTCCACCGCATCAGGGTATTATATCTTTTTTTCAGTATTAATTTTGTTTCTTCTTCCAACTCCTGAACTTTACTTTTTTAATGCTTGTAAAATTAATCACTGTTAATTACATCCATAGTAATTGTTTTTCAGAACGTCGGATGGTGTTGCGTATTCGAACCTGAAATATAGGATTTCCATGAGGAACCATGGTTACCCTAAATTCGATCAATAACTTCATCAATTAATCCAAACCCTTTAGCTTCTTCTGGTGTCATAAAACAATCCCTATCCATATTCTTCTGTATCACATCGACCGATTGCCCCGTGTGTTTGGAATACAAGGCGTTCAATGCATCCCAAACACGAACGATCTGCTTGGTGTGGATGGTCAGATCTTTAGCCTGCCCGCTGTACCCGCCAGAAGGCTGATGGATCATGATGGTGGCATTGGGGAGGGACCGCCTTTCGCCCTTGGCACCCGCTGCTAAAAGGAGAGAAGCCATGGATGCGATGCAGCTTGCCCCAAACAGATTGTGTTGATCGGAGACTTTATGTACTGCATCGTATCATAAATTGCAAGGCCTGCATTCAAAACAATAAGTTTAATTCATTTAATCCCTCTACTACTATGCTGAAACTCAAAACTCCCTTAATCTAAATTTATTCCCTTGTCCACTTTAAAAACGGTATTAATAGCTCCAAATTCCAGGGACTAAAGTCATAATTAGACCAATATAAGATCGATAAGATTATTGAGAGAAATCAGAGAATTAGGAATTTAGGGAAGAAAGCAAAGTACCTGCGGTGACATGGCCGCCAGGAGAGTTGAGGTACATGTTGATGGGTTTGGAGGGGTTTTCGGATTCAAGGAAGAGTAGCTGGGCTACGACGACGTGGGCAGTATCATCGTCGATGGTTCCATTTATGCAGACGATCCTTTCCTTGAGGAGACGAGAGAATATGTCATAAGCTCTCTCGCCGCGGGAGGAGTGCTCGATCACCATTGGTATTAGGCTGTAGTTCCGGTGGATGGAAGGAGATAGGGAGGCCATTGTAGTGGAAGATATGAGGCGTTTGGCGCTAGAAATAAGGGCCCTCATGGCTGCCTGAGCGGCGACACCTGGGTTAGGGTTTTGAAATTGGATGGAGATATTGGACAGACGAGGTTAGTATTACAAGAAACTTCTTTTCTCAGCTTTTGTTAGTGAGACTCGAATTGGATCGTTCTTTCTCGACTATACTTCAAGGGCGTCTCTCTTATTCATCTCTTTTTGGTTTAATTAAACAATAAGTAGCTAAATTATATCACATTTTTCATTTTAGTATTAAAAATAACGTTTTTATCAAAATAAAGTAAATAGTCATATTGCATGGGTAAAAAAAATATACAAACACCACATTGAAAAAAATGATAAAATACAGAAGCCATTCCTGCTATTAACCCATATATTTTAGATATCTACTTTTAAAATAAACTTTTTGAAGTTAATTTGAATGGTATGAAACAAAAATATAAACTTAATAGATTAATTTACATATTTTTAATGAAAACAATTAGTTATATTCAAAAGCTTACTATAATTTAGCCAATTTATCCACGCATTATATAATTACCCAATGGATACCAAATAGTAATTATTTGAAATAAATTAAAAAATGTTCATGTAATTTCTATACACGTCATTTTTATAATAAAAACTAAAATAAAAATGTGTTTACTATATAAATAATAATTTCAATAATTGATTCAGTTAATTATCTCAATCTTTTTTATAGTCGAATCAAGTTTCAACATAAGAACTAATGAAACAACTGCTAACAATGAGCATTTAACCAATGACATTAATAAACCTTAAAGAACACAAAATCCTCTGGAAACAACATTCGAGAACTAAAAGAGAAGTTGACAAAATTCTACGTAAAACCCATAACATAACATTTGACATGTGAATAACATCACATTTAGAAAAGAGATGTTCCTTTCCCCTTCTTGTCTCCACCAATCTTAAAGTGCTTGCACCTCTGCAAAAACCACGATATCAGAAAACAACCGAAAGTTAGCTCCTTAAACAGCATGTCTAAGGGAAACAAAAATAAAACAGCTAAGGGGTTTTCACTGCACCAACCTTGATTGGATGCTGTGAAACCTGCTTACATCCCTGGCACTGAAGCCTTAGCACAATCTTCTTGGTGGTCTTTGCCTGTTCAGAGGAAACGGAAATAATCGAATTGACAAAATGGTTGACCAAATATCCCTTACAACCTAGTATCAGAACATGCAGTATAAGATTATTGATCTTTTCAATGTATATCTAACATACATTCGAAGGCTAGGCCTTTGACAAAAATGGATAACTAAACAATTTCTTATAACCTAGCAGCAGAACATGCAGCATAAGATTATTGATTTTTCGATATGCATCTAGCATCCATTCAAGGGATAAAAGATAAGTGAATTGAAATTTTACCTTCTTGTGGAACACTGGATTGGTCTGACCACCATAACCTGATTTTTTGTGATCATAACGCCACTTTCCTTGAGCAGTCAAACTATCCTTACCCTTCTTGTACTGTGTAACCTTGTGCAAAGTGTGCTTCCTCCTTGCTCTTGCAATAAGTCTTCTTTGTCTTGGGTGAGTTCACCTGCGATACAGATTCACAACTAAGCTCAACAGAGAAAAGAGTGGTAAATTTAGCAACCATTTCCACAATGAAAACCTAGATTAGACTTCATTGACGAATGGCTCTGCCACTACAATGTTTACCATTTGCAATCTCATCAAAGTTTGTTTAACACCGGGATTTCTGACATCAACCATAGGCTAATTTCATCGACACATGCCCCACTTTCAGATTCATCCATAGTAAAGTTAAAATTAATTCATCAGAATAGAATAGTCTTCATCTTTACTGGAAATCTCTTGAATTTATGCATCATATGCAAATACAAATTTAAGTAGTCCAATTTAATAGTTGGAACATATTGCACAAAAGACATATAGACGAATTAAATTCAACATAGAATTCTGAAAAATGGGAAAACAGAAGAAAAAGAAAACCCAAACTCGACATCCTACCACCCAAATGCTCTTATACAATAATGACCATTAGATTAAAATTTATTCCATTAAAAAAATGTAAGGGAGAAACATATCAGATCCAAAACATGCTCAAAAGATTAATGAAAACCAAACAAAGAAAAGAAAAAGAAAGAATACCATGGTAGCAGCTGAGCTGTGTGCCTTGTTTCGGAGTGGATTGTGAACTAGGAAACAGCCAATGTAACAATATAACCTATCTAGGGTTTTTAAATGGATCCCATTTAGGGCTAGGTTTTGGGCTTAAACGAATATATGGGTAAAGTACGTAAATTGTCCCCCGATTATAGAGTACTATTTTGTTAAGTTAATCGACTATTAAAAGTTACAAAAGGTCTACAACTATTCATATGTTTCAAACTCGCCATTTTCCGTTAAAAATTGACGCCCGTCTGAGTTGGATGTCAATAAATTAACGTCTAAAAATACAACTCAAACGGTTCTAGGATTAGATTTTATCAAATCTCAATCAACAAGTTAACGTTCACTTTAGACGATTGTTATTTTTTTAAGAAAAAATGGCGATATTGGAACATATGAATAGTCGGGTGACTATTTTTAACTTTTAATAGTCGAGGGACTCAATAAAACAGTACCCTACAGTCAAGGGACTATTTTGTAACTTTAATAGTCATAGACTCAACAAAGAATTACTTTAAAATCGGTGATCATTTGTGTACTTTACCTTATACTTTTCTAAAAATATATGGTATATAATATATTTATTTTAATCTTAAATTCTAAACCTAAAATATTGAATCCTCTAAAATATCAAACTTAAATTTTAAATTCTAAACCATAAAAGTAATTTGAGTTATAAATGAATTGGACTTGGACTAATAAGATTGTATTCGTGTTCATTTATTTATTTTCGAAAGTGTTTGTGTTTGTTTATTTTTTTTTAACGTGTTTGTATTCGTTTGTTTATTTTTGAAAGTGTTCAATTCGTTTAGCATTCACGAATATATTTTTTCAATGTTTGTCAACATGTTCACTTATATATTTGTCAGCATGTTCGTTAGGAGTTCGCAAACATGTTCGTCAAGAGTTTGCAAACATATTTGTTTATATGTTCAAAAAATAATGAAATTATGCCATTAGTCCTTAAGCTCATTAGGTTTCACATTTAAACTTTAAAGTTCACCATGTGTTCAATTTAATCCCCACATTTACCAATATTTAAAATGTAAAAAAAAAAAGAACCAAGTAAATGAGCTTCTAAGCAAGTCTTTAAACTAAGTTTCAAATGAGTTTGTTCGTGAACATAAATGAACCGAACATACTTTTATTCATGTTTATTCGTTTATTAAATGAATATAAAAAAATTATTCAAACTGGTATATTTAACTTAAATAAATGAATATAAACAAATGTTATACGAATAATTGATATATAATTTATCGGACGTGATGTTCATTTTATACATCTAGCCTTGGGGCGCTACTTGTTCCGAGCAATTCTGGTGCATGAATCAATTGTAAACTTTGACTAGTTGAATTGGAGTGCATGAATCAGTTGCAAACTTGTCATGTCCTAATTCTAGTATTTGAAACATAAACTACATGTGAATGAAACCATTGATTTAATTTTGTTTCTTTGTTCATTTTCACAGCGCATGCCCAGCCAGCACATTTTTTACTATTAATACGCAGCGTTCAATGAAGGGGGCAAGGCCTTAGCCCACAATCACATACAAAGAAGAATGTGCACCATATCCAAGCTTTTCTTTTTAGTTTGGTCATCCATCGTTACTCGAGTTGAGTCCATTTCCTTGTGCAGGTGGAGGCTATCTGGGATATCGCCGCAACGCAATGGCCAGCAGAGACACCGTGAAAAGGGCGGAGCAGCTGGTAGAGACATCAATGAAAGGGAACGATGCCTCCCATGATGCCTTGCACGTGTGGAGGGTCAGAGACCTTGCCCTTTCCCTCGCACGAGAGGAAGGCCTCTCCTCCAACCCCGACTCCATGGAAATCGTAAATCATTACATAAATCTCCCTCTTCTTGTGTGTGGGTACTTCAAGAATCAGTTCAAGTCTTCAACTTTAGGTCTCTTTTTATATAAATTGATCCTTTACTTCCGGCTTGCCAGGGCTACCGAAACTGAACGATTGATTGGGGGATTTTTGTTCTCTCTTTTTTGTCACTATTGTAATTGTTTGATCTTCTACTTAGAAAGTTTTTATGTTTAACTTTTTATAGTACTATTAACTATTAAGTCTTCCCTTCAAACCTTCTCTTTTGCCTTTGGTTTTGCATGTCAGGTGGAGCTAGCTGCACTTCTTCACGATATAGGTCCTCTTCTATCTCTATTTCCTAAAACCGTTTTTGATTCCAAATTTGGTAGTCACTTATAAATGTTGGTTTTGTTTTGGCTCTGCTGCAGGTGATTACAAATACTTGAGGTTTGTATTTCTAGTTTTTGTTGAAATATCTGGCTTTTGTCAAAAGAGATGATTTTGTGTTTCCCAAACCTACCCTAGAGAGTTTTCCATTTCATTTTTTGCTCTGAATGTGTGACTTCCTGCATTGGCATAAAGGGATCCATCTGAGGAGAAGCTTGTTGAGAATTTTCTTGAGGAAGAGGGCATAGCTGAGAGCAAAAAGATAAAGATATTAAGCATCATAGAGGGATTGGGTGAGTTTGAGTATTATTTTGTAGGCCAATATTGTCCCATTTCTGCTTTCATGCATATTGATATAATCCTAGTATCTTGGTCACTAAAGCATCTTATTCTTCGGTGATATTCGATGATCGAATATCAAGTAGGCTTCCTCATGTGACTCGTCATGAGTGTTCTAATTACCCTTTTCTATGTACTCCTTGATTTATATTTAAATACAAGTACGACACACTTCTGGGTTTTTTTCAGGTTTTAAAGACGAACTTGCAGGAGGAGGAAACCAGGAATTTCCACCTGAATTCGGGGTTGTACAAGATGCTGATCGTCTTGATGCAATCGGTGCCATAGGTATATGTTTCACCTTAATTTTCGGTTTCTTTGTTAGCTTCCGAAGGAAATTCTTCCATCCATGATCCCTTACCGATGTTATAAACTCAAACTTGAGATAGTTACATGGCGCATTCTTGGCTCACTTGAGAAATCAACTTGCATTTCTTTTGCCTTGATATATGACGCAGCATGCTTTACTTACTAATATGCTTGCTTTGAATTACATAAAGATATCCATACCTTTTTATGCACTTTGCTCAACATGCAAAAAATACCTAGATGTCTTGATCTGAACTGAAGTTCTTTGATTTAGGAATTGCTCGCTGCTTTACTTTCGGTGGGAACAGAAACAGAGTACTCCACGATCCTACCATCCTGCCACGATCTGACTTATCCAAGGAACAATACATGAAGAAAGAGGAGCAGACTACCGTGAATCATTTCCACGAGAAGCTTCTTAAGTTGAAGGATTTGATGAAAACTAAGGTACTCCTATGTGCAATTCAATTCCATATAGCTGTAACCATAATTGGGGTGCATGATTTTACTTTATGTATTCCAAATATGTGTATATCACAAGTATTATTAGTGTCTATTGCGCTATTGAGTTTGGTAACCGTGGAAATTTCAGGCAGGGCAAAGAAGGGCCGAGAAAAGGCATAAGTTCATGGAGGAATTCCTAAAAGAGTTTTACGAGGAGTGGGATGGGAAGGCCTGAATGACTTTGATTGTGTGAGTTCCTACATTGGCATGATGTATCATAATAAACAGGTCGGTGGCTCAGTTACTTCCCGTGAACTATTTCTTTATTTTCTACGTTTAAATCATGTCGAATTGTGATCTATACCTGGATTAAGATTGTGTTAATCGTGATCTATGCCTGCATTAAGATTGAAGCTGGTTTGGTGAATCATTGAATTAGTTTATTTCAACAGTGTTCATATAATGTTGACATGTATATATATATAGGCAACATGCATCTCAAGTCTCGAGACATAGCATATAAATACTTACATTGATCATTAGTTTTTCGAATAAATAAGCAATTCAACAACAATAATAAATAAATCTATTATTGTACCACCCTAAACTAAAGGCAACTCAACAAGATACAATTTTTTTATAGGGTTCAATACCATCAATATAAAAGAAGAAAATGAGGAAACATATTCATTAATAGAAGGCATATTCAAGGTATTGAAGCACATATCTTCACTTTAGGTAACTTAAAAGCTCTGTTTCAAGGCGCTTGATGAGGTTCACCTTCAGGCCATGCTTCATATACATGGTCAAGGAAAGCTTTGGTGCAATAGGATGATCTTCCACCACCTTCACATGGTAACGGCATATGGTCGAGGCGGCGGTGAACTTCATCTGATAATAAGCAAAATCTTTGCCTAAACAGAGGCGAGGACCGCCGTTGAAGGCGGTGAACTTGTAAGCCGACTCGCTCATATACCTGCCGTCTCTTAGCCATCTCTCTGGTTTATATTCCCTGCAGTCTTTTCCCCATATCGCTTCCATTCTTCCCATTGCGTAGATTGCATAGACCACATTCGATCCTTTCTTTAGCAGTGTTCCATCTGGAAATACGTCGTCTTCAACAGCCTGAAATGTACGTAAAAATGAAGTGTTTGGTGAACAAATTTCTAATTTCATTTTTGCCCCCAAGGACAAGAAACCAACAACAATCGATCATGTACACTAGTTAAGCTTAATTAAATAACAAATAAACAAAGATGATAATTGAAAAAATATTGAAATAAAATGTAAATTACCTCCTTGTGATCTACAGGTACCGAAGGATACAACCTAAGAGCCTCTGATAATGCAGCTTGTAAATAATCCATCTTCTTTATCTCCTCTGGTTTGAATATCAACGATATTTTCAGTTCATCGCCATTTTTCATCTCTTCCCTTTCATTAATGATTCTGCATATCTCTTCAAGAATTTTTTCTTCCGCCCTTGGGTTCTTTCCCAGCAACCAGAAAAACCAGCTCAATGCCACTGAAGAGGTGTCTCTTCCGGCAAGTATAAAGTTCACACAAATATCTCGTAGGAACTTGTCTGAAAATGGCTTCCCTTGCTCATCTTTCGACCTCATAAATACGGTTAACAAATCTGATCTTTGCTTCTGTGTGTTGGTTTGTAAGGACAGTTCTTTTTTCCTTGTTTCGATAACCTTTTCGGCGAATTCGTCGACTCTGTTGATCGATATTTTCAGCTTCTTTTCCGTTCCCAGGTCAAGGTACCTCATGGTTTTCCATACCCATTTCGGCATAATGAAACGGAGCAGGGTCGCCTCGGTAGCGTCCTCGAAGGCTTTGGCGAATGTTATATCTGGCAATCCGGGGCTCAAGCACCCAGGGTCGACCCCAAAGGCTATCATGCAAACATTATCGAATGTTAATCTCAATAGGACATCTTGAAGATCAATGGAGATTGATTTGTTCATCGCATTTTCTAAGACAGGCAAGAGCCGAGCGTGAACGAGCTCCAGCAATGACTCAGTCGTCAATTGCCGGAACAAAGCCGAGTGGAACTCGATGCTCGCCGTCTTTCTCTGCCGTTTCCAGGTTTCATTGTCGGCACTGAATATCCCACCGCCGAGGAGATCACACATGTTGTCACGAAAAAAGGGTCCTTTGGGGTAAACAGAGAACTTGGTCTTGAGAAGATGCTCGAGGTTCCTAGGATCGGCGGTCACCACGCAATTAAGGCTGCTAAACCATGGACCTCTAAACATGAAAGTTCCGTTCTGCCGGCAAAGCACGTCGGTAATCCACTCGTAAAGGTTGGACTGGAGACCAGCCACCAACGACGGCAGCATGCCTAGAAATGGCCACACAGGGACACCATAATGCCGTTTCTGCCTCAAGGAATGTATAGCAATGAAGACAAGAAAAGCAAGGATAATCTCCAAAATCTGAAGGTCCTGTAAGAAAAACAGCCGCCGGGAAACAATGTTTCCGACGAGATTACCACCGTGGCCGGAGGAAGTTAGATTGCTACTAGGGTTGATCATCATGTATTTTGGATGATAGGAAAAATGAAACAAGGACTAGTATCTAATTTTGCAAGGGAATTAGTGTGTTATAAGGCATGTGTTTCTTGACGTGCATGTTTTGGTCCAATTGGTTTGATTTGGTGAGCTAAATGTTTGTCTTTATAAGTGCGCTTTGCCTTTGCGGGCGGGTAGCCGGGCATGAACTATGAGATGTTTAATAAAAGGGTAAACTACTTATTCGGTCATTATTTCAGTTTTGTTTTCGTCGTCTAATTATTTTCTTAAGATCATATTTAATATTATATTTGGTTCTATTTTGTTCACCGTCATTAAAAAATTAATAGTTATATTGACTTATTATCATTAAAAAAATCACCACGTTATCTGTTCTACTTATTTTTTAATGATATGTGACCAAAGTAAAACATAAAGATAACATTAGATGTGATTCAAAAAAAGTTAGATGACAAAAACAAAATCGCATGAATAGATGTATATAGAGAGTGGGATGGGCTCTTGTCCATCCCAAAGTTTTTCGTCTAATATCACTTTAGGTCCTTATCAGTTTAAATTTCAGTAAAATAAGACTTTTGGCTCCTCTAATTTGTTAGATTAAATTAGTAATAAATTCTTATTATTTTGACTTAGATACCTTATCATTCACAATATTTAATTCTAACTCTATCTTCGTAGGTACTAAATAATTAATTTACCCTTAATAAAATTGTGGGCTGTCCCTCCTGGAATATTTCCCTCGTTTGTGGGAATATTTGGCAATGACTAATGAGTTGGGTGTGAAAGGAAGTTCCTAAAAATAGAGTTCCAGTTTTGGTGTACAAGAAGAGGGTGCTGTCCGATAACCTTAGTTGAACAACCTTCACATGTTTTTCTTTTTGGGTTAATTCCCCAATATATCCTCGTACTACTTTTAATGGTCTTAAATCTCAAATTATTTCAATATAATTCTCAAATTAAGGATCTGTTTATTAAAATATTTAAAGAATCCAGTTAATTGAAAATTAATATTTTTTACATTTGATGCTTTAAACATGTTTAATAACCTAAATAATCAGAAAAAATTACTTAAATGGTTTGAAAATTTAAAAATAACTTAAAATTCAACACATTTACTGTAATTTGGAACACACACCCTATAAATATAGTCATTTGAATTCAAAATCTTAAAAAAAAATTTCTTTTTTATTACTCAACGTTTGATAGGTTTGTTTTCTTTATTTATAAGTTGATTATAGTCTATAGATATAGAATAAATGATTTATGTGGCACTGATAATCTGGTATGCTTACTTGGCAAAGTATTAATCATGCCACTTGGTAACAACCCGAGCATAGTTTGATTACTTAGCTCAGCTAATTTGGTTGAATATGAGAATTGTTGATTCGGGTAAGCTCCTTCACCAACTTCAATTCATTAATTCATTCCATTTTTGGAGATAATGTTTTTATACCAAAACTCCACTCTCTAACGTCACTCTTCTCTTTTTCTTTCACCAATAAATTATAGGGTAAACTATGTGAATAGTCCCCTATGTTTTCAATCTAACCAACTTTGGTCACTAATTTAAAAATTAAGGGGAAATGGTCCCTAACATTATCAATCCATTCGATTTTAGTCCCTAATATTATCGATCCATTTGAATTTAGTCTCTCGACCGTTAACTCCCGTTCAATTTTAATCCCTCAAACATGTTAGAGACTTAAACAAAAGGGATTAACAAAAATTAATAGCATAGAGACTTAAACCAGACAGACTAATAATGTGAAGGACCATTTATCTTTAATTTTAAATTGGTGATCAAAGTTGAACAGACCCTAAACAAAAGGGATTATTTACATAGTTTACCCTAAATTATAGAATAAACTACACATTTAGCACTCAAAGTATCACTTTTGTTTCACAAAATATATTTTATATATATTTGATATATATTGTATCAGTATCAAAAAAATGATAATTTAAGTATTAAACGAATAATTTACCATAAATTATATGATTAATATTTTTTTTAATAAATTTTAAATATAGTCTTAATCATATCTAGAGGTAAGGGGAATGAGGGAACTCTAGAGAAAAGAATGAAGATTTTCCTAGTGAGTCTAAATCTCATAACCTAAGGAATATGAGGAAATAAGAATAAACAACTTAACCAATCGACTAAATGTGCTTACTCATTATATGATTAATATTAAATTATTGTTAATTTTTTCCCTAAAAATAATAAAATAATTCAAGGGCCTAGGAGTGAAAATTATGGTGAATAAAATTTGTTTGCCTAGAGATGGATGATCCGTTAACTTAATCTTTACCTTTATAAGAAGACTTTTATTTTGGTAGGTTTAACCAATTTTTAAGGTCATTTTTTTAATGTTTTTTTTCTTGGGTTTCAAACGATTACCAATTCTTATAGGTAAAAAGACCCTTGAGGTCCCTCTAAATTTCAATAATGAACAAATTGTACTCTCTTAAATAAACGATGAAATTGAGTCCCTATCAATTTTGAAAGTACGTAATAGAAGACAATAGACGATGATATTTACTTTATCCATTTTATTGGTGTATTTTAAATTTAGCCCTCTATATTTATACACTCTTTCATTTGATTCTAAAAAAATTAATAAATTAAACACTCAAATTTACATATTCTATCTATTTTGTTCAAATTATGAAATATTATATGAAAATGAAAATGAATATAGATATTTAAAATTTTAGTATATATATATATATTAAACTTCAAAAAGTTTTGAAAGATATTTACTTTTTATTTTAATACAATGTCATTTAATTCAAACTCCAATGTAAAATCAATTTCATAATTGACAATTAAATCTATTTTCATTACATAGTTTTTATAAATGTTGTTATTCTTATTCAAACTCCAACCTAAAATTTTAGCACAATATTATCTAACTCAAATTCTAACTTAAATGTTTTTTAACGTAGACTTTTCTTATTTCTTTTTTTGATTTTTTTATATTTTTAAAATATATATACATATTTTTTTATATAATTTTTAATAACCAAAATCAAATTGATAAAATATGTAAATATTAAGAATTAAATTTATTACTTTTTTAAATCAAGACCAAATGAACCAATGCATAAAATATTGATGACTAAATATATAATAATACTAATCAAAAGTAGATGAAAAAGCGAACATCGTCTTCTATTGTTCCCAGTTGCTTGGTTTCGAATTTGGCAGAAACTAAATTACTTCATTTATTTTGAGAGGGTTCAATTTGCTTATTATCAAAATTAAGAAGGACCTCGACGATACTTTTACCGATTCTTTTACATTTTGTGCCAAATTATTACGCCGTGATGATGTATGTCGTAGGTAGGTACACAAGCAATGCACACGTTAGGTGGACGTGCATAGGTGAATAAAAGATGGGATTCTTTATTCTCAATACAAGTAAGTGATTAGTACAACTCTTACAATACGATCAGATTGGTACACATGGATAGGCGCAACCTTTTTATATCATATATGCGAATTTTAAAAATTATATTATAAATTTAAAAAGTGTTAAATTATGAAATTTTAGAGGTACCAAATTTGATTATCAATTGAAAATATAGAAAAATATATCTAAAGTAAAAGATTTGAAACTTTTAAGAGGTGCAATTGTATCCCTACCCTTCCTAAATTCATTATGTACCCGTAACTATATTATTTTAGCCAAATTCATTTCAAAGTTCAATCCTCCCTTGCCCTACGTTACTAACTAACGAAATCATTTACCAATTCGTTGCAAAGTAGTCTGGAGTAATTACAAGATAATATATGTTCATAATCTTTCTTAACCTTTAATAACACACACATACCTTACAAATGTAACTGTTCAAACCTAGCATCTCAAGAAAGAACGAAATTTTCTTTAACCACCGATGTCAAATGATGAATTCTCGATATTTAAAATATATTTAATTCTTACTAATTTTTCAATTTAAATTGGTTACTAATCCTTTAATAAATGGAATGGAGTTAGGCTGAAGCACATGGGACTTTGTTTGCCCATTAAAAAACTTGGTTTGATTTCATTAAAAGAAAAGAAAAGAAAAACTCTGAAACAAAAAGGCAAATGAAGCGTAAGTGAAGGAAATGTAAGAAATGATCTATACCTAATAGTGATTGGCAAAACAATTTCGTAAAGGAAGGAACACGTGACCATTTCCATTTCATTTAAAACACAATTCACATTTGAACATTTGGACTTCCTGTTTATTTTAAAAATAATGTAATTTTATAATAAAGCACATATAAATACATTCTAATTATTTTTAAAAATCCATTAATTTATTAAATGCTTTTCAATATTAACTAGAGTATGACGCTCACTATATTTTCTTGATAAATTTTAAATCTAATTTTAATCTTACTCATAATGGAAATGCTAGCAGAAGGAAAGAAAGTGTTCCTAATTAATCTATAATCCATAACCTAAAGAAATATAAGAGAATAAATATGAGCAACTTGACCAACCGACAAAATATAATTACTCATGACACTCACTACATTTAGATTAAAGTATGATACAAATAAATATAAAAAATTAACATATGACGTAACATAAAATCAAAAATAATATTAATTTGGCACTAACTATTATGTTTGAAGTTCATGGCTAGCCTTTCAATAATGTTGTTTTCTGATTTGAATTTAGGTTATTCCTTTATAGTCTAAAATATCTTATCATTGTACATACCATTTAATAATAATAATAACTTATTAATATGTAAATTTCATATAACTTTATAACATTCAACAAATAAAAGTATCATGGATATAAAAACATGTTTAATGGAATGAGTAATATAACACCATAAGTATCATATAAAATTATTGAAATGATTAACTATTTTTATTTAAAACAATATACTTCACTTTTAAAATAATTAAACAATGTATGGAAAACATAACCTTTTATAAAAGTGGAACTCTTGTTTAGAAACCCAATACATAAATACATAAATAAAATATTACAACTTGACCCAGCTATAAACTATAACTTCTATATGCCTATTAAATCGTCATCACTACACTCTAGTATTCCCACTGAGACTCCTTTGATAATATCATTGTCCCATCGCGCTTCACAAAACCTATAACCTGTGAACTAAAACACATTTCGAATGTTGAACTAACAAGCTCAGTGTCACACAATAACTCTATTATACTACATGCATTCATAACATAAATATACCAGAAAGTATAGTTAGAGAATCAATAATGTACATTCAATGCATATTCACAATCACGATATAACAATCAAGGATAAGGTTTGGGTCACGAAGCTCAAACACCAATCCACGACACACAAACAAGCATCATTGTATAGTCCATGGTTACACGTGCATTAAGGGACTCACACCCCTCTAGTCTATAATAGGTACTTTGGATGAGACTCGTGCCACTCGTATTAGGAATGTATATCCAATGCCCCTCATAGCTAAGTACCTCAAATGAGACCTAGATCACATATGCTTTAAGAACATACACCCTACTAGCTTACTCTTATAGAGTATACAGATGAGTCTAGGTCATAAGAACGTTAGATTAACATTCGTTGGTATACTTTCAGTGTCTCGACACAACTCTTAAGATATCCGAATAATCCATCAAACACATTCATAGACGATCATCATACATAAGTAACTCAGGTATTTTTATCGTTTTCCTGTATAAATCTTATGAAATTTTTGCTCAAAATATTTTTATGCATACCGCACATATTATCAATCATCACATTACCAATCAAACTCTCATTTTAAAGTTAAATGTTCAGTCACACACCATTACTTATTCACATTACTGCTCAAATGCCATTAATTGTAAAGTTTGTTTATCAATCACATATCATCAAGTTCCTATTATTTTCTTCTCACTATTAATTTTTCACTTTTTAGCTTATTAATTGTCCCCACTTGCTATTAGACTTATCACTCTTGAGTTGTATTCAATATCTTAAAGTTCACAAATCAATCATCACTAATGATATTGATACATGTACTTAGGTATCGATACTCTCTTTGAGCATCAATACAAAAATATCCTCGAAATCCACTTATAACCCTCAATATTAATAGCATGCCTTGAGTATCGATACCAACTTTTAGGGTATCGATACTCCCCGTGAGTATTAGTACTAAATTAAGTCTCGAAGTTGTCTAAAATTGTCTCGATTTTGATACTAAACTTTCAATATCGAAGTTGCCTAAAATTGACTAAAATATAGGCAAACATTAGGGTCTTATTGTCTTAAAATAAAATGTTGGTGGTCAAAATACTCCAAAAAAAGGAGTTAAAATGATTATTTAATCAAACATAAGGGTATTTGTTGACGTTATATCTTTTGTTGTTTGGGTTATTAAATTTGGGCTCATTTTCTGATTAATTTCTCAAACAAATATAGGTAGCCTTGTAATTCAAACCCAATCCCTTACTAGTAGAGCTGAAGCCTGAAAAGCCATGGAATGGGAATCTAAATTAAACCCTATTATCCATTAAACCCCAATTACTCTGAATCCAATCCAAACCAAACCAAATGGTCCCAAAACCGGTAAAAAGGGACTCCCCCTTCTCCACTTTCCTCTTCCATCGCATCTCTAATAGTAAAACAGCGTATACCCAAACTGAGCAAATTTTGTCGGCAGCTGCTTCCTCAATGGCTTCTTTTCTCAACAAATTCCAAGACGTAAGTATCCTTTATCTCTCCACCGTTGTTTCATTTAGGAACTCAAGTAACATAAACATCGAATTTATGTCAGTTCATTTGTGAAACTGGATAATAATGAATCAGATTTGGAGTTTAGCCGAGTTCATTTTATGAATAGAATAAATGTTTGTTTCCTATTGATATTCCAGGCTGTGAGAACTTTTGCAAAAAGCCCCCAGCTTTTCTAGGGACCCAAGGAGACTCCAATTTGAAGCTGACATCAATCGCCTTTTTATGTATACAAGGTTGGTTTATCTTCAATACCCATACCCTTTTTTCCCTCATTCGTTATCATTGTTTTTGGTTCAGTAGTTTGATTGCTTGAAATTGTTGCTTGTGCATTGTTCAGTTACAATAGTTTGGGGAAGAATGCGGATGAGGCTGATGCAGATCAGATCATTGACATGGCAATTAAAGCCTCTTTTGATGACCAACAGAAGCAAGTGCAAGAAAATATTCATAATCAAATTAAAAGGTTTTGCACTGCCATGGATGAAATTCTTATCAATATCAATGAGCCACAAGAATCGCAATCGAAAGCTACTCCTTCCCGAAGCGGTCTTAGTTTGGCTGTTGGAAAGAATTCCCCAACTATTAACCATCCCGGTGAGTATATTTCTAGTTTATGTTTTTCACGGTATCGTCAAGGATTGCGCTTTATATATCATCTATGGGATGTTTGGCATCTCTAAATTTTTATTCCCAAAGCTTTTTTGCAAGGAAATTGAGCATTTCACTGTCAGCACTCAGTATAGTAGTTTGTTTTGCCCTACATTGTATTGCATTGCAACTATAATGTGATGATTTTGGTTTTGGAACTTAAAATGATAATAATTTTTAGATCTTCACTGTGTTGCTATGCTTTTTTTTTAACTAGGCGAGCTTCACTGAGGTATGATATAGGAGCTGATGCTCATATTCGAACCAATTTTTTTCCTCTCTGTTACTAATGGTTAAGGGTTTTTTGCTTGTTTTCAAAATTGTGATAGGTGCAAAATAAATGTTGAACATCAATCTTCTCATAACTATTATGAAAAGATAATTGCTAGTGTATATGTTAATAAGAAATAATAATAAAAAGGTTTAATGGAAGCTTTTTATCGCTTCTAAATTTGTCGTAGATCTGTACAAAAAATGAATAGCAGCAAGTATTCCTAATATGAACCTTTAGATACGTTGTTTGACTTTGATCATATACATGCTCGGCTCTAGTTTCTATTTTGTACCAGTAATAGCCGAGGTAAATGGCATAGGGCACTTGAATCTTTTGATCTGTTATTGAACTTTGATCTATATGCCTTTGCTCTCTAGTTCCCAGTTCGTACTAATAATAGTAGATATTAAAGGAAGGCTCTCTCACGGATATGGCCTTTGCAGTTCTAACTATTGAAAAATTATCAGTGCAGCTGTTCCTAAGACACGGCCATTAAAACATGCTGAACTCTAGCAGAGGTTGAAGGATTCTATTGGCTACACTCTTGATGTCAAACCATCTCAGATACCCCACAGTGAAGCTGGACAAGGACTATTTCTGAATGGTGAAGCTAATGTTGGTGCTGTAATTGCCATATACCCTGGTGTTATATATTCCCCAGCTTATTACAGATACATTCCCGGATAATCAAATAATCAATCAAGTGTTTTTTTTAGAGAGGATAGCAAAATTTCATTAGGAAAATTAATATTGTTTACTCGATTCGGTTTGAAAAAATTAACTCAGAAAATTTTTAAATTTGAATTGAGTTATAAAATAGAACTCGAATAACTTGAATAGTAATTCAAATAAGTTGGAATTTTAAATAATTAATGAATTAATTTCAAGTTTGAGTCGAGTGCCTCAATTTAGAATGATATATGTATATCACTTGTGAAGAAACATATATGTATTGTATATTATTATAGAAAATCGTTTAATTTAAAATCAAATAATACTATAATATTATAAATATTTACAATCAAATTTAAGCATAAACTCCAACAACTCGACTAAAAAAATTCAAATAAAATTTGAGTTATAAAATATGACTCGTCAACTATAATAATTTAAAATTTTTTGACTCAACTCGGTCAAACACTCACCCTTAGGGAAAGCAAATAATTAAATTGGTTTGGTTGCAGTTTTATTCGGTTAGAGCACCCGACCTAAGGGTCGGGCATTAAACATGCAGCTTACTACAACTATAATTAAGGATAATTAAAAGGTAAGATCGAATCAAATTTAAACTGTAACAATTATCTTTAAAAATATAAAAGTCAATCATATTATTAATCTTGGATAGATTATTTTTACCTTAAATTTGAATATGGTGTAACCTTATAGTTTAAAAAATTCAATTTGATCCATATTCAAAGTTTTTTAAGAAGTAATACAATAAGATTAAATCAAAACCTATCAGATTTGTCTAAGATGTCCATCCTCTAATCATAATACTTTGAAAATATGAATCAGGAGATTACATTAAACACTAGTTTTTGGAATAGTAAGCAGTGCGGACATATCATTTGAGTTTGAAACCAAAGCAAGTGACCAAAACACACAAAAAGAAAACTGGGGATGGCCATCCATTTAGACATTTTCCATAACTCTCCAAGATTTCCGTCTTAAGCAACAAATATTTGGTTAGAACTTACACACTTCACCCCCTCAAAACAGGAAAAAGAAAATCAAAGTAGGATTATTCCTTAAAAATCTTTGACTGATCATTACTTATGATTCGTGTATGCCGTTGCAATATCCACAACTCTCCCTCTATATAGATTAACACCACGCGGCAACGACAAAATGTGTTCGTATTTCCTGCAGACGAAACTAGCAACAATGGCTTCCGTTAACTCAGCTGTTTCTTTGAGTTTGCTTTTACTTTTGCTTAGTGTAAGCCAGGCTTTAGCTAGAGTAAGTGTGGGCAATGGAGGATTTTGGCATGACGGTGATGAGCCGAGGGTGAGTGCCGATGTTTCGGGTCGACAAGAAGCCGACCGAGTTGTCGAGCTTCCGGGTCAGCCTCCGGTGGGTTTCAAGCATTATGCTGGGTATGTTACAGTGAATGAGAAACATAGAACAGCACTGTTCTATTGGTTTTTCGAAGCTACGACCAAACCCGAAAGTCATCCTCTTCTACTATGGCTCAATGGAGGTAATACTAAACTCCAAAATCCCATGAAATTTCTTTTTCTTTTTGTCTTTTATTAATGGTTAGATTATGCATTCGGTCCCTCTATAATATCAAAATCACGATTTAGTCCCTTTAATTTGACGTAATTTGATGATTAGTGAGAAAAATATACTATCAGAAGGGACAGGTTGATTTTTTTTCTTTCTTTTTTACATTTATGATTGAACACCTCTCCTTTTCAAGTCTCTACGGACTCGGCCATGCCTAGCCCATAACTTTCCTTCACTTACACCATGACTATATGATAATATGTGAAATATCTCTCATTTTTGGTTATCTTCACATTAGTAAAAATTGTCATCTTTTGCTATTTTTCTATAAACAAAATCTCATCATTCATGCGTATGACATCATATTATTTTTATTAGAAATATGTTTTCAAAGTTATGTGGATATAAATTTTGGTACGTAGTTACCTGTAAAGCATAAAATTAGCAGTATATAATAAATTATGATTAAAAAGTTGTCTAAAGACATGTGTTAAGATTAATCAAGTTACTATTTATAGTAATGCATTTACATTAAATGTGTAAGGTTGTATAAATAAACTCCTTTGATCTTTCCACAGTCGGTTCATTTTTACCGAGGCTTAAGTTAATTAAAATTGCAGGTCCTGGATGTTCATCAATTGGTTATGGAGAAGCAGAAGAACTGGGGCCTTTCTTCCCTAAGAAAGATCAACAAACGCTGAAGCTCAACCCTCATAGCTGGAACAAAGGTATGTATGTGTGTGTTTGTGTGTGTTATTTCTTTCATTGACTGAGTAATTTGAGTGTTGTTTCATGTTATTTGATGGGGTTTGGTACTAATTTATGTTCTTTTTTTGCTTTGTTTTCTCATCCAGCTGCCAACTTACTGTTTGTTGAATCTCCGGTTGGTGTTGGGTTTTCTTATACTAACACCAGCAGAGATATCGATGAACTTGGTGATGAAATTACAGGTAAAAAAGAACCCCTTTTAATGCAACAAAATTTCTAAACAGAAATCTCATTTTCTGATTATTCCCTGTTTTTTTAATGATGTAGCCAAGGATTCCTATGTGTTTCTCGTCAACTGGTTCAGAAGATTCCCTCAGTTCAAGTCCCATGATTTCTACATTTCTGGAGAAAGTTATGCTGGTATGAATGACAATGTTTCTCCTCTTTTTCCAGTTTTGATTTTTTGATTCTTCAGTTTCCATGTTAATGCGGTTTTTAATGAAATTTTCAGGGCACTATGTTCCACAGCTAGCCGAGCTCATTTTCGACATCAACGAGCATGTTCCCAAGTCAGATTACATTAATCTCAAGGGATTTATGGTAAGAGTTTAATTGCAGTAACATTCTTTTCTGTCATTATCTCGGATGCGTATTGGATAAGGGTACGTATCAATGCAGATTGGGAATGCGTTGCTGGACGATGAAACGGATCAAAATGGTATGATAGAGTATGCATGGGATCATGCAGTGATCTCCGATCGAGTTTACCGCAATATCAAAACCAAATGCGACTTCCGCAGGAAAATGGCATCTGTAGGTTGCAACAGAGCCCTCAATGCTTATTTTGATGTATACAAAATCATCGACATGTACAGCTTGTACTCTCCTAGTTGTGTTAGCAACTCCAGCAGTAGTAGTAGCAGACAACGCCGTGTGATTCAAGGCATCGCTCCTCAGATACTGTCCAAATTTGTAAGTTCGAAAGATTCAAATCGAATCCCGATTAACAATTTCTTCTAATATGTCCCCCGATTCATACCGAATGAGGTTCCTACAGGATGGATGGCATAGGAGATCAGCAGGATACGACCCTTGTGCACCATTCTACACAGAGAGTTACTTCAACCGACCTGATGTTCAAAAAGCACTTCATGCCAATGTTACCAATATGTCCTATCCATGGACTCATTGCAGGTATTATCAAATTAACTTTAATTTGACAACCATAGGACAAATACATAAAATTTTAGGGTTATTTTTTGTGTGTACAGTGATGCAATCTCAATTTGGAGGGATTCACCAGCATCTATGCTTCCTACAATTAGAAAGCTTATAGCTGGAGGCATTCACATATGGGTTTACAGGTAAACTTTTTACCAACAATACTGTAAATTTTTTTTCTTTGGTTTATCATTTTTCTTCTTTCCATGTTTGCAGTGGAGATACTGATGGGAGGATTCCTGTTACTGCAACTAGATTAACCCTCAAAAAGCTTGGATTAAAGATAAATGAAGACTGGACACCATGGTACACCAACAACAAACAGGTTAGCTTTCATCGTTTTTAAGTACCCTTGAGAGCTGCTAACCTCGAAGTAACTGCATAAATGAATCGGATTAAATTTGGGTTTTCGATTGCATTCTTTTAAATGTCACAGGTCGGTGGGTGGACGATTGAGTATGATGGGCTAATGTTTGTTACCATTAGAGGAGCTGGTCATGAAGTTCCAAGTTTTAAACCAAGGCAGGCACTTCAGCTAGTTAAACACTTCCTGACCAACAAGAAACTGTCATCGAAACCATTTTAGGCCGTTATTGAATGCATTTCTGTTGGTTGTTTTCGAGCCAGATGGATTAGAAGAAACTTTTTTAATCAGCTTTTTTGTAGTTAACAAACAATATTAGCTGCGGCATCAGTCAAGATCTACTTGGCAAATGGCATGAAACTTGTACAGCATTGTTTCATCCATGACATAATTTGAAATCACATCGTAGAATGAATAATGCTATGATCAAATGCATGATAAAAGTGACTAATTGCATAACATATGTGTGTGTATATATAGTCCACCGTAATGTTCGATTCCTTTTCATTAAACCTGTGGTTTGATTCTATTCCAAACAAAAAAGTGATACTAAAAGACGTGCCAAAACAGCAAAGTACATAACTAGTATCTGACCTTTTTGCACCACCGTAACCTGGTGGCGTCTTTGCATTGTCATTGCATTTGTTCGAAAGTGGAATACCGCAAAGGCCAGGATTGCCTAAATAACAGTCATTTGAAAATGTTTCGAATTGGTGATTCAATGATATCATGCCTGATAGATTGTTGAATGATACGCAAAAACCGCGAGAAATGTAAGACCAGTTAACTCAGGTGGTATTGCACCGAAGAGATTGTTGTGTGAAATATCTAGGCTCTGTAGATCTGTCAAGTTTTCCAAGAATGAAGGTATTTGACATGTGAGAAGGTTGCTCGACATGTTAAGGAAATGAATCATCTTCAGACGGGTCATTTGGTTTGGAATTCGACCTGTTAGTTTATTCGAAGAGACATCTATTCCCCTAAGATATGGAGGCAACCGATAATAAGTCAGAACACCTTAATTTGTTGAAGATTTCAATACTATTCAAGTAGTCAGTCTCAAGAAGGAAACCGTGAGAATTATCCATCCAAGTCCAAGAAGTAACGTTATCAACACAGTCAGGAATCTCACCAGAAAGACTGTTTCTAGAAAGATCTAAAACATGCAAATGCCTCATTTGGCAAAGTTACCGTGGTATTTGCCCTATAGAGCGGTTCCCTCCGAGGACTAGAGACTTTAACTTGGGGAGGACGGGCAAGTACGATGAAAGCTCGCCTGAATTCTGAATGTCAACAAAGTTCCAACTCCATGCTCTTCGACAGTTCCTGAAAACTGGTTTCTGTCGAGATAAAGCCAATCTTATTTCAGGAAAGCTTGAGTTTTGGGAAACAAATCTCCTGTCAAATGGTTCCCGGATAGCCTCAGATATAGTAGAGAACTCATATTACTTACCATGGTATGGGGAATTTCTCCTTGGAACTGATTGTCTGATAAGTCCAGCATCTGAAGTTGGTCTCCTAAGAATGGAGGGAGGCTGCCATTGAAGCTATCATTGGAAAGATCTAAATGGCGCAGATGTGGAAGATTGAAGTCAATATCTCTGGGTAACGTCCCATGCAAGAAATTGTTAGAAATATCAAGAACAGTAAGCCTTGAGCTAACGTTTTGAAATCTCCAGGGGAAAGGACCAGTCAAGTTATTGCCTCCAAGCCATAATTCTGAAGTGATACAGTGGAGCAGCCAAGTAGATTTTTCAGCATTCAGTTCTCTGTTGCAAATTGTTATGGGGATCCAACCTTTGAAGGTACTCCAGTTCTCTGAATGCTGCGGAGTTTTGTCATCAAATCATTAGAAACTATTTGATGACTTGAACAGATTATTCAGCTATCATTTTAAAATCATCATAAATAGAACTGCAGGAAAAAAGAAAACCAACACACAAAGTAGAGATCTAAATGGAGGTTTTAGAAGAATGTTTATCATGAAGTGAAAGGAAACCTCTTATATGATTCCCGGCGGTTCAAGTTCATTCAACTCCTCGAACAAACAAGGTAACGTTTGGGTACCAAGGTTGAAACTCGCCATCGCTTAGATCCCTCCAGTAGTGAAAGAAGATGCATATTATGGATATGAGTACGAGTAGGACCGCATTCGATTCCCTCCCACTCGCAACATTCTTCTTCGTACCAGTTTGAGAAAGCAGGCTCCTGGAGACTGGTCATGGAATCTTTGATTTGTAGAAGAGTAGCTCTTTCAACTTCTAAGCAGCCTTGGCAATCACAATAAAGAAGCAAAACTAAAAACCATCGGTAGAAACTGGTAATCTCCATCACAAGCTTCTCTCTTTTTAATTCATCAATGAATATTGAGTCATCTTTATTGAAATATGATAAATTTGCTCTGAAGCTGAATGATTTATGTGGTCAAACGAGAAAAGGAAATATGATAAATTCCTTGTGGTGTTTTCGAGTTTTTCCACAAAATCAACAGGAAAAATAGAAATACTTCCCAGTAGTAAGGAACGGACTGCTGAATCTAACGAAATATTGAAAAGTTTTTAATATTTGGTATTAAAATTAAAAATTACTATAAATTATATATTTTAGATGTTGTATTATAAATTGAACATATATATATATATATATATTTAAATTTATTTATATTTTAGGGTAAAATACATAAATTGTCTCATGACTATAGGGTGTTTTTTTATTGAATCCATCGACTATTAAAGTTACAAAACGATCCCGCATTGCTTTTTGAGTCCCCTAACTATTAAAAGTTACAAAATTGTCAATCGACTATTCATATATTTCAAACTCGTATTTTTATGTTAAAATATTAACAGCAGTCTGAGCTGGACGTTAACATGTTGATTAATATGATAAAATCTGATCCAAAAATCTCAAACTATCCTATCCCAGTCAACAGGTTAACGTTCAACTCAGAATACGACAATTTTTTAACAAAAAAAGATGAGTTTAGAACATAATTTCATATCATCTAAATCTTAATATAATTTGTTAAGTTCGCACATTCTAACATATATTTTTGCGCCCATCTATATTAACATAATAACTCACAATGTTTATATAATAAACTATAATATTAATGTGGTTGTCTACATTGAATTATAATGTGATAGATAGATTTAATTGACTCTTTTTAAAAAAAATTAAAGGTTTAATTGAATTTTTTAAAAAAGTTTAAAGTTTATTTATTTTTTTAAGAAAATAAAAATTATTTAAAATAAAATATTAATAAGTAGTAAAACTAAAATTACTATTAAAACTTAAAAAATCTCAAATTATAAAATAATTAATTATAAATTGTTAAAAGTATGTTTAGAAAAATAATTTTTTTAAAATTTAAAAACTTTCATCGAAAAATCTTTGATTATCTCTCGTCAATTTTAATCGACTATTATTTTTCGAACATAATTTTAATTTTTTAATATAAATTTGAGGTGAATACAAGGTAGTATATGTTCAAAAACTCTCAATTTTTTCTACAATAAACGCTCATACTCCTTCATATGTGGTACTCGAACCGGAAACTTAAGAGATAATAATAAATCTCTTAACTACTAAGATCATTTGGTTCGTACAACATAAATATCTAATTGTGATGGTAATGAGATGAGTTTTTAGTTAACTCGAATATAATTGATACTATAACAATAAAATCCAGTTTTGGCTCTGTCGTAATCGTCTTTCGGTTGGGCCCCGGAATTGGGTTTCGACTTGAAAAATATGGATTGAGAGTCGCCACCGATCATTTATTTAAAATAAATGGGTTGATCGGATACCATATTTCTTACCTGATCTGCGTCTTTCCAAAGATGTGTCGGGTTCGGGAGTCGGTTACGGTCAAGGAAGGATTATCACCCTTGAACCGCCCTTTCGGTACTACGTAATTTCCAGTTGTCTTTTATTAAGAAAATTGTAAGTTAAATTAAAAGGTAAAATTTGATCCGAATTACTTACCCTTAATGAGTTTACGGAAATACCCTTAAAAATTAAAATAAGATGTTAAAAGAAAATAATAATAATAAAAGAAAGTAACAAAACTAAAGAGTAAACCAAGGAAATAAATGAAACCAATAATAATAAACATAAAATAATTGGATGAAATAAATATAAAAAAAATAAAATTGAATAAAATAAAATAAATAAAGAAAAAAATATATATACAAAAAAGAATAAAAAATGTAAAGTGTTAAAAAAAAGAAAAATAATAATAAGAGCAAAGAAACTAAAAACATAATGAAAATAAATAAATAGTATAAATAAAATAATAAAATAAAAAATATATATAAAAATATAAAAATATATGTATAATATAATAAAATATTAAATAGTAACAATAATAATAAATAAATGAAAAATAAATATACATATAATATTAACTAAAAAAATAGTAATCATAGAAATATAAAATAAAATGAAGTAAGAATATATATATATATAACATTAGGAAAATATAGTAAAAAAACATAGTAAATAAGTAAACATAGATAAAAAAATAATAATATAATATATATATAATAATAATAATAGGAAAATAATATAATATAACTCAAAGAAAAATGAAAAAAATTATAATAAATAAATAAAATATAATTTTATATATATATATATATATAATAAGGGTTAAATTAAAATAAAAAATGAATTAGGGGTCAAAATTAAAAGTCAATCGAAGAAAAAAACGACAAAACACGCGGATCCACACGACCCGTTTATAAAAATCCGAATAGTTTTTCAAACACACAAGCCTCGGGGACTAGATCTACAAAAATAGATCTCGAAAACGCCCCTGTTCATCGGCCAAAAACACTTCTCTCAGTTTTCTTTCGAATCAAAACACAGCAAGAGTAAGGAAAAATAACATGTGAATGTATGAACTTTACCTTTCAAAATATAAATACTTCGAAAAATGGCTACGAGTTGCTTGTAATTTTTTGCTTGGTATTTCGTATATCATCTTGTGTTACAATAGTGAGTTACAATGACTATTTATAATGCTTGTGGATCCTATCTTTAGGAGTTTAAATAATAGTAAAACTCTATCCTATTTTTAGGAGTTTGAATCCTAGCAAAATTCTATCATATTTTTAGGAGTTTGAATCCTAGTAGGACGAAAATGTGTGTTGACAGGCTCAATCAAAATTTTAAAATATTTTTAATTGTTTCAAACTTTTAATTAAAAATTCAAATGTGGCTTAATCTAATTTAATATGATTTTTAATTTTCAATATACTTTTTATCAAATAAAAAAATAATCAAATAAAATATTAATTTATTCAATTTAATAGCATAACATAAATTTTAATTTTAGTATTTAGTATGTCAATTTTTTACATATTTTTATTATAATTTAATCAATAATGTATAAAAATATATTTTTTATAAAAAAAATTAATGATAGTAAAATTAGTGTTATAAATAGGAGTGTAAATGAATCAAACTTTAACAAATAAAGATGTGTTCATATTTTTTTTAAATGTGTTCATGTCTCGTGTTCGTTTAAATTATTAATATTGATTTGTGCTCGTTTATTTATTTTTTAAAGTATTTATGTTTATTTGTTTTTCGTTCACGAATATGTTTGTTTAACTATTGCAAACATGTTTATTTAACGTTCGCGAAAATATTTGTTTAACATTTGTTTAATGTCGGGCAACCAAAACTCTTTTTATTCTTTTATTTGTAAGCCAAAGAATAATTGAGAAATTATGTCATTAGTTTTTAAATTATTTAGGTTTCACAATTTGACCTCTAAAGTTCATTAGTTCTTATCTTCACCAATATTTAAAATGTATAAATAAAAGAAAATGAGAATAAATGATTAGTGTTTAAATTATACATTATTTTATGATTAATTATTCATTGATTAGATAATTTTAGTTGCTGACTTGGGCATTTTCATTCATTTTCGATGCAAGACATTGAATTCTATAAATTATGCTAAGAATAACGAAATCGTGCACTTTTTTATTTTTCTGGATTAATCGCTGGATTAGTGAGCACGACATGGGACATGACACCCCGATATGGTATCTAGTCAGTACTGACATGGCGATGACATGACGATGAGGCAGGTGACATGACACTCAATCAACAGCTTCTAGAAGGTCCAGTTAGCAGCTTTTAAAAGATAGATTGACACATAGAGCATTTCAAACAATTTAAAATTCAAGTTTTTAGATTTATCTTTTTATTTTAGGATTAAATTTAAATAATTATTTTTTATTTTTTAACATATTTTTAGGGTTTTTAGAAAGCTATAAATACCCCTTGGGATAAGTCTAATAGAATCATCTTTTTTTTTTTAGTTTAATAAACATTATTTTCTTTTCTTTTCGTTTTCTTTAATTTTCTTTCAAACCGAGGGCTAAAGCGATGATTCAATTCCAACGTGAGAATTGAAAAACACTTGAATAACTTCATAATATATCTCTAAATCTTTGTGCTTATTTTTCAAAATCAAAACAGTTTTCAAAATCAAAGATTGATTTTGGTCAAAATGTTGTTGTGATTAAATGTGTGGGAGGAATGATTAACTTATTGAAAGCACATTCGACTTTTTGGGAATACAATTGGCAAGATTGCATTGCTAAGAGGGAAATTGTGATAAAAAATAGTAGTTATTGAAACAACAATCTGAGTCCGTTTTCACGAACGTAAACGACTATTGATATACGACAATTGATGTTGATCAAATCAATTTCCGAATTCATAATCAAAGATTGTCTTGGGTATTCGGTATACAAAGAAGAGACATAAGGATTGCCCTCGTAGACAAAATTACTAACGTGAATCCCGAAAGGAAAATCTAATTTGATGATCCGAATGAAATTGAATCAAAGCGAAAGCCTAAGGTTGATTTTACCATATTGAATTTTATTTTAAACTTTCTTTTTAATTTTTTTTTAATTTTTTTATTTATATTTATATTTCTTTTATTTTATTTATCTTCATTTATAAATCCCCACTATTACTTAAATTCTACTCAACTCTCTTCTTGACTCAAAGATTAAACAAAACATAAATAAATCATGAAATTTTTTTAGTTTCTATGAGATCGACTCTTACTTATTTTTTACTATGATAAATTTCATTTATTTATTAAGTGAGAAAAAAATTATTTTGACGTAAAAAACGATAACATAGTAAATGAATTTATAAACGAGTTGATAAACAAGATTATAAACGAGACTATATATGAGCTTATAAACAGAGTTAAAAAACGAGTTGATTAGTTCATCTAGTTTAATAGATAAACATAAACACTTCAACTATATTGATTTACACCTAGTAATTATTTTCCACTCTAGGATTTGTGTTAATGAATTGGGTATTCGAATTGTAATTTGACAAGTCTAAAGGTAAACCAATATAAAGAGGGAATTCGGTTTCATACGGAATAATATTATTCGATCGGAGTATACTTTTCTTCTTTTTTTGTTTATACGGCGAGAGAGGGAAAGGAGATTCAATACTGAATCAACGGCAGCAGCAATGGCTAGACAAGCCTCACGACTCATTCGTTCTTTGTCTTCCCAGATTTCTTCACCCAAAACCCAGATATCCCCGCTCAGCTTCCTCTCTTCCTCTTATCATTTTCTTACCCAGTCACGCGCTTTCTCGGCGGCTCAAGCGCCTCAGCCGGCGGTTTTCGTTGACAAGAATACTCGCGTTATTTGCCAAGGCATAACCGGGAAGAATGGCACTTTCCACACCGAGCAAGCCATCGAATATGGCACTAAGATGGTACTTCATATCCGTATCCAACTTTTATCTCTTCTATTTTTCATGGTTTTTTGCCCCTTTTTTCATGAATTTTATAAATGGGTCTCTTTTCTTCACTGCAATATTTGGGTATTGAGAAAACCCTGGAAAGTGGGAGCTTTAAATGATTTGTTTATGCATGTCTAAGAAATGGGTTTAAGTTAGTTTTGTAAGAAATTATGTTAAATTTTGCATATCATAATGTTACAATTTCCATTATGTCTTTATAAATTCTGGAAATGATCAAATGCTTCTTATTAGTCCTTGGTTTTATCTCATTTTTCTTTTGATAGGTTGGTGGAGTTACACCAAAGAAGGGTGGCACAGAGCACTTAGGACTTCCTGTTTTCAACTCAGTTGCTGAAGCAAAAGCTGAAACCAAGGCCAATGCTTCTGTCATTTATGTTCCTCCACCTTTTGCTGCTGCTGCTATCATGGAGGCTATGGAAGCTGAACTGGATATCGTCGTTTGTATCACGGAAGGAATTCCACAACATGACATGGTAAATGAATCAAACCTTAGAATGAAAGCTATTTTTTTCTTGTGTCTAAATTTGTAGCACTGCTTCTTTATTTCTGGAAATGAGTTTGTATTGTGGTTTTCTTTTTAGAAGTTATCCCAGTCTGCTTATTTGCGTTATGTGCACTTCCAAGAGTGTGACTGCAATAAGCACCTGTGGGCTACCTGTGGCTCAAGCTGCAATTTATTCCTTTGGAGTTGTGATTTGGAAATGAGTTTTATTCATCATTTTTTTATTATCAAAGCTGATATCTTTGTATTGCAGGTCCGTGTGAAGGCTGCCCTTAATCAGCAATCAAAAACCAGGCTAATTGGTCCAAACTGCCCTGGCATCATTAAACCCGGGGAGTGTAAGATTGGAATTATGCCTGGATATATTCACAAACCTGGTCGCATAGGAATTGTGTCTCGATCTGGCACTTTAACATATGAAGCTGTAAGACCTTCTATTGGACACAACTAATTTCTCTGTTCCCTATATCACTTTCTTATTCTCATCTTTGTTCATGCTAGCCAGTAATTTTATCCAAAAAAAAAATGCTAGACAGTAATCACCCTTTTAGTATCATGATGCCTGATGATACATCACCACATGTTTTTTTCCCAAACCACCTAACCCATTTCTCAAGATATTTTGAAGATGAGAATTTGCCCTTCTGGCAGAGCTTGTGGCCAAATTGCACATCTCTGTATCTGTAGTGTTTCTGTTCTAACCGCTTGGTCTTATCCTTTTAAGATATCTATTTGTGTTACAGAAAACGTGAAGTAATTCTCATATAACATTCTTTTTCTATTCAGTGAAGAATAAATGTTTTCTAGTGTTCAATTTGATTTGATGGAAATTGTTGAAAAGTATGAATAGAATTAACCCTATGGAATTTTCGTTGATGCCTAAGTTAATCTGCCCTGCCCTTCAGTTGGTATATATATGTGGATTCACGGTTTTCATATTTGAATCATCATAGTACACAAGAAAATCACACAAATCTGTGTTACACTAAACTAATTCTATTTTCTATATTCTGATGAAAATTGAAAAATACTCCCCTGTAATAATTTTTCAATATAAGTCTTTGTCAATTTATCTTGTAGGTTTTTCAAACAACTGCAGTTGGTCTGGGGCAATCTACCTGTGTAGGAATTGGTGGGGATCCTTTTAATGGGACCAACTTCGTTGATTGTGTGACAAAATTCCTTGCTGATCCTCAGACAGAAGGTAACATTTTCCTAATTTTGTATTATTTGAGTTGTTAATTCTACAATACCTTTTTGATATAAAGGTCTTTATTAAGTGTGGCTATATCTTGTCTATCATGGGTTTGGCATATTGCATGCCTGACTGAACCATATTTGATTATCCATTTATTCCCTTGTTTCCATCATTTGTTGTTTTCATTTTGTCTCATTTACTCTTTTACTTTTCGGTTTATACTTTATACTCGGTGTAAGTTACTAACTATTGTGAAAATTCTTTGAACTGGTTACCGAAATGGGATGCCAACTATCTGACTTTTGCAATTTCATTCAGGTATCATTCTAATTGGTGAGATCGGAGGCACAGCAGAAGAAGATGCTGCTGCACTGATAAAGGTAATATTCATAATTCAGAATGAAGGAACTAAAGGACTCCTTGTTCCAGAGACTGATGTTAGTATTTACTAATTGCTTGTGGTACATATGCGGGGTAATAAATAGTAGACTTCCATGCAGATTCTCACTGAGTTAATAGTAAGATCAAATTATTTTGTAAGAGTTGGTTTATAATTTATACTTTCTGTACACTTCAGCAACTACTAGAATAGGCTTCTCTGCTACTCAATTGGATAAGAATTCACATTTTTTATAATTCCACTGAATTATATTTTAGCAACATCCAGATTTTGCACTGATGATAACATGTAAATAGTGGTAGGATTGAGAGTTTGTTTTTATGAAAGTCTATTTCTCTTAAAGAACTCATGCGAACCTTAATCTTCCTCGGAAAAAGGTAAATTACCTTTGGGTAAGAGAAACATAATAAATAAAAAAATCTAGCTGGGAGTAAAATAGGAAACTATAAATATCTAGAGCAAATATAGCTCTTTATAGTTCAAGTGTAGGTTTATGGTACATGTTTCGCTAGTAAAATTTCTCGACTGTAACTTATGGCTATGTTATACCCTGGACTGCATCTTACACTTTATGTTGAGGCCCGCATGTTATTTATTTGATTGGATCTCTTACAAATAATTTGATTTGGTGATGAACATAGAAGAACCTTGTGATCCATGGATCTACAAATGAAATGTGTTTGTGCCCATATATACCCATATGGTGAATTAATTCAGCCCCTCTAGCGTTTTGGTCCTTGTTTTTGCTTCTATGAACTTTTGATGAAGTGCTGTTTCGTTGTGCTTCATTTTTGTTAATTTTACGTGAAAATATATATAATAGAAATGTTTGAATTTATTTTCTTTTTTCACAGAGCAAGATGGCAGGTAGTAATATCGAACATTTTATCTCATTTCCACTGCACTTGCATATAACTAAAAATGGATTTAACATCTGATTTTGTTTTATAAATGAAACAGGAAAGTGGGACTGAAAAGCCCATTGTTGCCTTCATTGCTGGACTTACTGCTCCTCCGGGACGACGTATGGGTCACGCAGGAGGTAAGACATTGCTTCCATGTTTTGCCTATTAGGTTTATTATTGCAGTTGCTAGTATTATATATCTCTTGCACGGACTCTTGCATAAGCTAAAAATATAGTTCAATTCCAAGACCCTCTCTATACTGGAAAAGGAAGATGTCCAGTCTATTATTACAATTCAGATATCACATTTTCACATTTTAGATGAAAGGTAAATTGTTATCTTTGTTCTTGATGTATTTATTACCATTGAAATTGGCCATTGTGGGCATGGTTGAAAGAAAAATCAAAGAAAAGATCGAACTGGTTAGACCTTTGTTGAAAACTCTTTCTGGGTTTTTTTCTTAACCTATATTGGCTGGTTCTGTAATTGTTCAGTTCAACTTGTATGGTTGAACCACCAATCAGTTCTCGATTCAACAACCAATCCTGTCTGGTTTTTACACGACCATGACGTTGGGATATTTTTGTGTGTGGAAATAATATAGGAATTGTTGGTCTAAAATGTTGTATGTTTGTACAAACAGCTATAGTATCAGGGGGCAAGGGCACGGCTCAGGACAAAATCAAGACACTAAGGGAAGCTGGAGTGACGGTTGTTGAATCACCTGCAAAGATTGGTGCAGCAATGCATGATGTTTTCAAGCTAAGAGGCCTTCTGAATTAGCCCCTTTTTTCTTCTTTTTCATCGGAATAAGTTTCAGTTGGGTTGACATCTTTCATATATTTCCATTGTTGTTTTTTTGGTCCAAATTTGTTTTATACTGAAAATGAGGGAAAATCTTGTACCCTTCCTCGATGAAACCATCATTTGGCTGAAGAAAATGTTTCGCTTTTAACTTTATTCTATCAACTTGATTTAATTATTGATTAGAAAACAAAAAGAAAAGTAAAAAAAAGAAAAGATGTTAGTTTAACTTGATTAATTATAATTAGGATTATTATCAGTAAAAAAATAAAAATTTTACAAATCGGATGAAAAAAATAATATTCTTAATATAAAACAAACAGCTCAGCTGGACCACCTCATTAACAGTAAACAAAAGAAGAAGAAAATACTAAAATCTTACAATTCATATAACAAACATCAAATGACAATCACTATTATCCTAAGCCCTGGTCAGCTAGTCGGAAAATAGTAAACATTTATTGCATATCCACACAAAATCATAATACTTTATCAAAACAAATATCAGTCAAAATAACTTAAGTCAATCAATCCAAAAATCACTCAAAGTGTCAATCACTCTCTACTCTACTACGTCCTTCACATGCCCAAGTTATTTTTCCACACTCTCTCTCTTGGAGTCTAGCGAAATTTAATTCGATCTGGTTTTTTCATACTATTTCTTATGGTCAAGCAAAATTCTATTCGATATAAAAAATTAATTATTTTAAATATATTTGATGAGCTAAAACTTAAGTGACCAAAACTTAATTTTAAATTTGATGAGAAAAATATGAAGATATAAAAGATAAGTGGCCATTTAGGAGTTTATCTTTTTGATTAAGCCAAAATTTAAAAATATGATTAAAAAAACGATTTTTCCAGAAACAGGGTGTATTAATATTTGTATTGGGCGTGGCGCCACATTTGGAAGCTCCACCACCTTTCGGACTTCCCCTCCCCACCCATCCGCTCTCTGTTCTTTTGCAGTACCATATTCAGTAGTTTGTTTGTCAATGGTGCCGGCGCTGATGAAGGGGCCAAAGCGGAAGAGAGCTGCTGGTATCAGTGAGTGTGATCTTCATAATAGTAAATACGAAGGAGTGATCTTGAGGAATCAACGCCATGAAAATAGTAGGATTCTTAGAGCCAAACCCAAAAATTTAGACGGATTTTCTGCAAAGGTGCCTCCTTTCAAAGGAGCCAAAACCGGACGAGCCGTATTTTACCCTAAGAAGCTCAAACATAAGACTTTGGAAAGAGAAAATAATGAAGAGGAGGAGGAAGATGTTGATTTAGAAACTGATGGCAGTCAAGAAAATGACGGAGAAGATAAAGAAACAGAGAGAGCAAATGAACCCGTGACAAATTATTCAAAGAAGAGGATGGATGCTACAGTAAGAAAATGAACCCTTCGTTTTACGTTGGTCCTGATGGTTTTTTTCCTGATTCTCTTTTCATTTTTTTGGGGGTTTTAGGGAACATCACTAATGTGCCATCAATGCCAGAGGAATGATAAAAGTCGAGTCATTAATTGCAAAACTTGCCGCAGGAGACGATATTGCATCCCCTGTATAACTAATTGGTATTCTTTATTTTCATTTAACTTCGTCTTCTTTCTTTAACTAGTGATGCCTTCCTTAGGTTTGATTCTTATTTCTATTGTCCATCTCCATAACTTGGTTTAACCCATATAGGTTGTCATCCACTTAAGATTGTATGTGACTGTGAGTTTGAATTCTTTGGTAATACTAGATTATATTGGAGTTCCCATCTACCGCTTTATTATAGGTTTAATATAAAAATATTTGTTCAAATATATCGTTTTTTAAAATAATGTCAAATTCAATCCATTTTAAGTATCCAATCGCAATAACCGTTGAAAACTTTTTATTAAACGATATGTATTTTATTTTGATAATTTTAAATATTATATTTTTTTATAAAACTTAAAAATAAATTATTATATTAAAAATACCTTCTTTACATTTTAAAGATTATATTTTAAAAACAACCTTAAGTCCAACAAAAAAAACCTTAAACGACACCCTTAATTATTAGGAAACATAAATGAACAACTTTCTATTCAAAAGTCCATCCAACAGTTACTAACCAACATTTATCTCCAGCCTTCATCTCTACTCTAGAGTATCTCTATATCTACTCAGGAGATGAACCAATAATTAATCTCCAGCATTATCTCTACATTACCACAAACTCTATTTTATTCACAATATTTAACTATTATAATATTGATTTTGCAAATATAAAATTAAACATATACATTTCTAATAAATATCAAAATAAAAAAATATAAATAAAGCATTCATAAATAATATTGCGAAAATAAAAATAAATAAGAAAATTACAATTCATAATAATAATGCGAAAAACATAAATTACATAATTATATATTCTAATTCTCTGAATTAGAATATTCATTCTACAAATACTCAATTAGTACATTTCGTATAGCAAAATGAGCATTTGCATCTTTAATTTGTCTAAATCGGGTAAGGAATTCTTGAAATTGAGTCTCATCATCTTCAACAAATTTGACATTCGGAGGGGGTGCATCTCTTCCTTCAACAATTGGAGAATTAAGATCTCGTTCATCATCGATTATAATATTTGAGTTGTTGGTTAAAATGGTGTTTGAGTTTTATTAGTATTTTCTATGTTTTTATATTTGTTGTATTTTTATATTTCAAAAAATTAGTGTGTTTATTTATCTAATTTCAATGTATTTTTATCTATCTTGTAATTTAATATACTTTAATCTACTTTAATCTGATTTAATCTACTTTAATCTAATTTAATCATTTAAAAAAATTCTATGTTTTTATGTTTGTTGTATTTTTATGTTTCAAAAAATTAGTATGTTTATTTATCTAATTTTAATGTATTTTTATCTATCTTGTAATTTAATCTACTTTAATCTAATTTAATTATTTAAAAAAAATTTTGTAGTACAATTACAGTAACACACTAGATGTAGTGTGAAACTACTTGCCACGCTAAACTGGAGCTCAGTTTTGGCACAGCGTTGGAGCTCCAAAGTGGAGATTTTACTCCACTTTTGCGCAGCGCTGGAGAAGCTCTAAGCACATACAATGACTTACCGTATAATTTATCAGTCATTCAAGCCAAATAACATTCATACGCTGATTCTAGAGTTTATTTTATTGATTTAGCATGTTTAATTCTGATCCTTTCAAACATAACTTGTTAATCGTCTAAGAACACATCATACACTAATCCACCCAACACGTAACTTCTTTTAACTTAGAAATCAATCAATCAAAATCACCTCTATGACTAAACCTCAAAAGTTGTAAAAATTCAAAAAAAAAAAAATAGTATATGTTTAAAAATATTTCATCATTCTTACATTTAAAACATACTCTATATTTATTGAATCAGATCTTATCACCAAAAAACTAATTACATAAGATTTCTTTTCTAGAATAAGTATTTACTTATTAAACAAAATTAATTGTTAAATAATCTTAAACTACTAAAATTATAATAAAATCTAAATTAATTATCAATTATAATTTGAGTTAATATAAAACATTTTCTCACTTTAGAATTTGATGAATCTACAGAATTAGTACTTGGAAGACACATGATCCCAATTATCATAATCTAAAACATAAATATGGAACACGTATAAAGATTTAGGATTCACAGGGCCTTTACCTTATTTTGCATAAGAGATGAACCATAATTCTAGCTAGTTTGATCTCAAAGATTACAACCAGAGAATGGGTTTCATGATCAAAACATGGATTCTCTTTCAATTTTTTAGATGAATTTTTGAATTATTAACCTCTTTCTTTGGAGAGTATTTCGGTATATAGGAAGAGAAGACAAAAAAAAAAACTCTATACAAGCTACACATGTTTTTTTCCCTTAAGCTATTTTCCTCACAAATTTCATAAACTAAATGAAATTTTAAGCTTCCCTATATCACAAACAATAGGTGTCGACACATGAAAGAAAATTCTAAGGCTCATCACCCCAATGGTATATTCACATTCTAAAATTAGTTAATTGAAAGATTTAAAAGATATGTAAAACTTTTAAATATTATATTAATTGATTCAATAATTTAAAAATATATATAAATTTTAAAATATTATATTGGGAAGACGAATAGTTGAATACTAACTCAAAATATAAAAAATTTAAATTTTATACTATCTTTCAACCGTCGTGTGTGTATATATATTTAGAAGAAGAAAAAAATCAAAATCAAAATTCATTTCTCTGGTTGTTCCGTTGAAACCATCTTAGACCTGAAACATGTCGTTCGACGGCGGCGGTGGCGGCGCTAACACAGACGGCGCGACTAACAAGGATTTCTTTTGCTACCAATGTAACCGTACCGTCACCATAACAATCTCCCCTTCAGCTGACCCGTCTTGTCCAATATGCAACGAGGGATTCCTCGAAGAATACGAAAACCCTAGCCTTAATCCAGGTTCCACCTTCCAAAACCCGAATCCGAACCCAAACGATCCCTTTTTGTCGGTATCGGATCCGTTTTCTTCCTTCCTCCCGCTCCTTTTCCCTTCTTCCACAGCGACTTCTTCACCATCCCCTCCTTCAATTGACCCTCATAACCCTAACCTGTTCGGACCGACCCGGTCAGGCCGAGGTGTCCCATTCGCTTTCGATCCATCTACTTTCATCCAAAATCATCTCAACGATCTCCGTTCAAGAGGAGCCCAAATCGAGTTCGTGATCCAGAATAATCCCTCCGAGCCTGGCTTTCGGCTTCCGGCGGACCTAGGGGATTATTTCATCGGACACGGGCTCGAGCAACTGATTCAACAGCTGGCCGAAAACGACCCTAACCGGTACGGGACCCCACCGGCATCTAAATCAGCCATTGACGCGCTGCCTACGGTGAAGATAGCGAAGAACAACCTGAATTCGGAGTTCAACCAGTGCGCGGTTTGTATGGATGCGTTCGAGGAAGGGACTGAAGCGAAGCAAATGCCCTGTAAACATCGTTATCACAAAGATTGCATATTGCCGTGGCTGGAAATGCACAATTCGTGCCCCGTGTGTCGTCACGAGTTGCCTACTGATGATCCTGATTATGAGAGGAGGGTTCGTGGGGCACAGGGTACTGCTGGAGGTATCGATGGCAACAGTAGCGAGGGTGATAATGGCCAGACGTCGGGGGATAATCAGACGGTGGAGAGGAGTTATAGGATATCGCTGCCTTGGCCGTTTCGGGCCCGTGGGTCGGGTTCAGGATCAGGTGATAATGCGCAGACCAGGCAAGAAGATTTGGATTGAGAAATGTAAGTATTCTTTGTTCATTTTTCTGACAAATATATTAATCATTATACCCCTTTTCTTTGTGTTGGCTTTCAATTTGCTGATGTTGAAAATCTGGGTTGTAGTTTAATTTTTTGTGTACCATGTATGGTGAACGTGCTCATCAAATTAGTTTGGTTGATAATACAATGGAGACATTCGTCTGAGTTTTGGATATAGGCCTTTGGTCCATTGTAGGGCATGAATGCAGGAATGTGGATAATAGAATGAGAATGCATCTAAAGCATGAATTTCATCAAAATTTTCATCCCTATGATGATGCTCTTTGAGGGTCACAGGCCCTGGCAACATTTATTAACTAAAAATGTATAATATTGATCGAAGTAATTGGATATATGCATTCTTTTATTTGAAGTCCCAAGTGGGCGAATGTTATGCCTGAATGGTTTATTTCCTTGAATTTATTGTTGATGTGATAAAGTTGACATTTGTAAAATATGAGATGATTAATAGTCCATTTTGTGCACTCATTAACACATACAGCTGTCATTATCGCTATAATAGGAGTATAGTTATTACAAAGGTGGAGATCAAGGCTCTTGCATTTTTTGCTCAGTGGAGAACTGGACATGTTGAATCCCTAGCTCAAGTGTTTAAGGAAGGGAGAAGTCTGAACTTGTTTTTAGCTGCCAATATAGAAACTAGAATTTACAGTAATGACAAAGGGGAGTTTTACTTACTTTTCACACATGCAATTTACCGCATATAGTCGCTAATAACTTCCTCAAGGGGGCTTTTTCGTGTTTGACACGCTGTTAGTTTGTCTCTTCATTATGTAGATGCTTGCCATATTGATTTTGGAGGGTATTATAAGTGGTTTGTTTTCTGAACTTAATGCTCTCAAGTATATAGTTAACTAGTTTTAACTGTGAATGGCTTGGTGGCCAATCTTTCAGGCTTAAAATGGTCGGAAGTAATGTTATATATAGATTGAATACCAATTTGAAGATCAGTAAAGTGAAATTCACTGGGGCATGGAAAGATGGTGTAGCTGAACCAAGATATGTTTTCAGAAATATTTTGAAGGAGATTATAGGATCATTTGATTTCTTATGGAATTCTGATTATTTATTTAGGAGTTTGTTTATCCAATATAAGATAAGTAGTTAGATTATCTTTCTCTTTAGCTAATAAGGTAAAGAAAATCATGTAAATAAGTAGTAAAAGAAAAGAGGTAGTGGTAAATGGGAGAAATAAAAAACTAGAAATGTATGTTATTTATAAACTTCTGATATATAACTTGTGACGCTAAAATCATTTTCCGTGGAAGAAACTCCTGGCAAGCTCTGATGGTCATACAATCTTGTTCCATTTTAAGCCGTTTGAATAATCTTGTGGTTGTACTAACCTGGGTTCTTGTAGCATATACGTTTGCATGGTGCTGTAATTCTTTCATTCATTCATTTTTTTTTTTTGTATTGTATCTTCATGGTCAATTTGAATGTACTTGTTCTGTAGTCATATCTGTACAATGGCACCCTAACTTGGATTTAAATTTTGGCAGATTGAAATGCTGTGAAATATCAGCATTTCTTCCATGAGACATGGTGATAGAATAACTTCTTCCAGTGTCTGGAAATCAGAGTATGTTTAATTAAACATGAAGAATTATGTTATCGTGGTTACATTCTAAGAGAGTCTTAGTTTTGCCATCTGGTATTATATGTATATCTGAATTCATTTTACAGCTTTGTTTGTTGTATGACGGATTCAATTACGCTTCCATACATTGTTGTATAGATTCTTCGGTCCTTTGCCCAATTATGCAAAATATTAGTATGTGAAAAATAAACAATAGGTTCCGGTTATTCGTTGGAATAGATAAGTGAATCACCTGAGAAAGGTAACATAACATGCATGTGCCATGTGTTTCAGTGGTGGTATTGGAGCTAACAGGTGTTGGAATGGTAAAACCGACCTATGGTGCGACCTAGTTTGAGGGTGACATTTCAAAGAGTAGAGAGTTGCCTGTTGTTGCATTCCATTTTAACCGACTTACGGCTAGGTATGTCAAATGGGTATGGTGCGGGAAAATTTTCGTCCTGTGACCCGCAAGACTAACGCTATTCCTGTCCTACCATTCACGTAGTTATTGAAATTCACCTAATATATATTATATATGTCTGTCCTATCCTGACCCACTTCATATAATATATGTATAAGTATCAGTTGAATAGATATAAATTATTTTTTCTATAAAAAAATATGAAATATTCGTCTCCGGATTTTCATCACTTCAACGGTCATCAATTAAAAAATAATAATAAATTGTTGTATCTTTTAATTGATAAATTAATATTTAATTTTAATATGAGTTCAAACAAAATTAAAAAAAAAAATCTTTACACAATATTCAAATATGAACTATGTCTTAAATACATTATAAATGTCTTCAAATATAATATAAATATAAAAAATTTACACAAATATATAGAACATTTAAAATTGTTTTCTTAAAATATGTTTATTATGTACATTAAACTGACGAGGAGAAGGGAGAAGGGAGAAGGGAGAAGGGAGAAGGGAGAAGGGAGAAGGGAGAAGGGAGAAGGGAGAAGGGAGAAGGGAGAAGGGAGAAGGGAGAAGGGAGAAGGGAGAAGGGCAACAATTGGCCCAAACATTGATGTTGACGAACCAAAAGCATACGAAGCACGTCGGTTAATTCATACAATATTTTTTATTAAACGAAGAAATATTATATCCTAACAATAATAAATGTTAAGGTTGGAACTTATATAGAAGCATGCTTAACATTAGACTAATTAATTTAATATTTTGTATTTGATCTATGATACTTTTTATTCCATACAAATGGTTAAGTAAAATTAAAATTTTAAACTAGTTTTTATGCAAAAATATGTAGTATTAAATATTGAGTGTGGTAATTTAATTGGATCTTTTATGCATGCATGGACTCACTGGTGTTGACCCATTTGATAATTCGGGCCACCCAAGTGAGCTCGTTAAACAACAAATTAAACCCTCAGCAATGGTCTCGCCATTCGTTCATCGCTGCAAGCAATTCTTCCATTTCCAGCAAAACAGAAAGGCGGGTAGACACGAACAATGGAAAAAGAGAACACAAATACTACCACCTGTAGTAGTAAGCCAGTATCGAAGATGGAAGAAGATACCACCACACCCAAAATCGATTCCCCTACCAATTACCAGCAAACCGGTAGTTTTTTCTTTTTCTCTCTGTCTTTAGTCTCGATTATCTTTACTGTTTTCGATAGCATATATAATTGAAATTCTAGCATGAAATTTAGTCTTGTCAGTCAATTTAATGTGTGAGGTATGTTAAACGGCAATACTTTTGAAGGCTAAATGATAAATATGGTAAATTGCCCAAATTTTATGTTTTAGAATACATGATTAATTTGAGTGGTTGATTTATAGTGCCATGAATTCGACTGGTTGATTTTAATGCTTGCATTTTCAGTTTCTGACGACGATGAAATAGACTATTCGATCAAACCCGAATTCTATGACCCAAACCTTGATGATAAAGATGAATTATGGGTTCAGAAGAAAAGGAAAGGCCGGATTTCCGATGCTGTGCTTAGCTGTCCTGCTTGTTTTACCACCCTCTGCCTTGAGTGCCAAAGGTACGTGCACTTGGTCTATCTGTCTTTCGCAATATGCAGACTGTTCCGTGGACGATATTAGATCAAACATTATCCTTTGGATAATGTCTAGGTAAATAAAAAATGTCAAATTCATGTCATATTGATATGTTTCTCTATTCCGTCTTCAAGCGTTCTATGAAATCTGAATGAACTTCAACTTAACAATTGTGATTTGTGAATGGAAGTAAAGGAAGAGAAACGGATATGTTATAAGGATGTAAAGTCAAATTAAAACTTGGCATGTTGTCGATAGTGTACTGTTATCTTATCAGATATTATTCATAAATAATATATATAAAAGGCACTGAAGCTAACTTCTGGTAATATACCATGTCAATAAGATATGACTACAAGCACTTTCTTCCTTACATCGAGTTTCGTTTCTTCTATCTATTAGACGAAAGGTAATATCTCTCTCTTTTTCTTTTTTCTTTTCTACTGCTGCTTGTGAAATGTGATTAGTGGTTCCCAACAGCATTTTTTCCTTGTTTTGGGCGATAATATGCTTTGCTGTTTTTAAGTAGTTTTTACATTTAAGGGATAAATGAGACATAATGTCTTTTAACGGGGATTTACAGATACGATTGTTCCTCATTGCATTACGGAGAAGTATGTGATGGGATCGAAATGTGCATTTATTCATCCTATAAACTAAAGTTAATTGGGGTTTTGCAGGCACGAAAAGTACGTGACTCAATACAGGGCGATTTTCGTTGTGAACTGCAAGATAGAAAACGAAAAGATCAGGCAAGCAAAGGTAAAACCGAAAAAGTCAGGCAAGAGAAGAAGAGAATCCGGTGAGGATGAAGCAGCTGCTGCCAGTGGGGAAACTTTCAAGGCAGTCTGTTGTTTGGTCTGCTCGACGGAGGTTGGTGTCATCGATGAAGACGAGGTTTATCACTTTTTCAATGTTCTTCCAAGTGAGTCCTGAGCCTTGGGTCATGACCTGCGCTTTCTCGCTTGCTGGGGGATACCAAACAAACGACTACTATATCTCATTCTCAGTCTGGATATTAACGTCCAACTTAGACGACTGTTAAATTTTTAATGAAAAAGACGAGTTTGGAATATAATGAATAGTCGGGTGACTGTTTTGTAAATTTTAATTGTCGAAGGGACTCAACAAAGTAATGCTTTATAATTGAGAGATTATTTTATAACTTTGAATAATTAAGAGACTCAACAAAACAATATCAAAAGACCATTTGTGTATTTTACCTTAAAAAAATTAATAGCATTATACTATTTTTTATCTTTTCAAAAACTAAAAAAGTATCTGTCTTTGGTACATTGGTTTTCAACAAGGACTTGAATAGTGTATCCATGGAGCAAGAGACGATGGGTGGAAATGGGTATAAATGCTAGGGAGAAATTTGCAGGACTTTGTTTTACTTCATATGGTAAACTGTTTTCCAGCTCATTTGAAGAATATGTATCTACCTCTTTATTCCGTCTAAAAATTAACTTTTGATAAATCAAGTGAATAATATATAATGTTTTATATAAGAGTGACCTAATTAAAAAGTTTTCTATAAACGAGGGACTATATTAGTAGTTTTCGCTTTGTTCTTCCATTTGCAGACCATTTTTTTTTGCTCTTAGATGGGGACAAAGCCCAAATCCAGTACAGAAAAACAAAGGTTTACTGGTATTTATTAATTAATTTTCTGATATTATTATTATCCAAACAAGGCCATAAGCATAGAGCAAGAGCGAGAGACAAAGGAGAGCGAGGAAAGAAATGGCTTGTCATCTCCTGGGGACCGACTTCACTCTCCCCTTCAAAAGCTCCAAGTTTTCTCAATTGGTTCGCGCTTTTCATTTCAAACACTCATTTTTTGTTCATGTAATAAATATAATGTTTCCAAAGCTTCAATTTGTAGTCAATTTCAGTCTTCTGTTATATCTGTGTTTTTCGGTACTTTCCAGTACGTAAATTCTTACCCTTTCTTCCTCATGTTGTATACACTGTTTCGTTGATGTATTCAGCGCCAGCAGCGAAAAGGAAGGTCTAAAGGGTCGCAGAAAGTTCCTTCAACTGTTGCTTATTATGGACTAAAGACTCCTCCTTATAACCTTGTCAGTGAACCCTTTTTCTCCCTTTTTATCCTTAATTTTGCATATTGTAAACCACTTGTGATGTAGCAATTTTTGGCTCTTTGAATGGTCACTTCTAGAGTGAGTCGGATTGAATTTTTTTGAGTTAGTTGGGTTGATAAGTATTATTTTATAACTAAAATTTTATTTGAATTCTAATCTAGTTTATAACATTCGATTTGAGTTGTTTGAGGTTATTTTTAAATTTTATTGTAAATATTTATGATGTTGTTGTACTAATTGATTCTAATTTAAATGAATTTTTATAACCATATACGATATATATATATATTTTTTCATATGTGATGCAAAGTTTAGACACTTTACTAACATGAAAATCAATCTATTAATTATTAAAAATTTTGAGTAATTTGAGTCTTATTTTATAATTCAAACTTTATTTAAAAAATTTTCGAGTTGAGTTTATAAAATTAAGAGTCAAGTCGAATCGAGTTTTTTAGATCAAGTCAAATACATCGATTTTTTGAGTCGAGTCGAGTTTTGCTCGTTCCTAATCACTTCCTAGACTTATCTGCATTCATTACCTTCTTGCAGGATGGTTTAGAGCCGTTTATGAGTAGGAGGGCATTAGAGGTGCATTGGGGTGTGCATCATCGTGGCTTTGTGGATGACCTGAATAAACAGCTTGGCAAAAGTGATATACTGTATGGCTACACCATGGATGAACTTGTCAAAGCAACATACAACAATGGGAACCCCCTACCTGAATTTAACAATGCAGCCGAGGTATAACAACGACGACTGTTCATCTTTTAATTGTTTGGTTGTATTCGATGTGTCATTCTCATTCGAATATTATTCAGTTCAAACAAAAGCTTGGGTCTCCGCATCCACTGATGAACGAGTTTTAGGAACCATTGTACCCTAGAATTTTATCCCTAAGAGTGCATTTATGTTGTTTTCGAATTCGTATGGTACTAACATCCGATGTCTCTTGAATCTTTATCCATTTTTATTGCATTGAAGTAATATACCTTTGCCCAATGAAGTTGAAAAAGCATCTAATGTAGGATCAACACTTGATCTTACAATTGCAGGTGTGGAACCATGACTTGTTTTGGGAGTCTATGCAACCTGGAGGTGGGGGCATGCCCAAACTTGGTTTACTTGAACAGATTGAAAAGGATTTTGGATCTTTCACGAACTTCAGAGAGAAGTTTATGGAAACAGCTCTCTCACTATTTGGCTCGGGCTGGGTTTGGGTCGTCTGTAAGTCCTTTCTCGAGTTAATTTCTGTTTGATTATTGATAAACTGTTCCTCTGCTAGGTGCCTAGGTCTCATTTCCATAGCTTGCATTCTCCCTACATTAGCCCTTGCATATTCTTGGTAGTACGAGGCCTATGTGTTCAAGATATAACTTAATACTCACGTTTTCCCTTGTGATTCTTATATTCTCTTTGCTTCAATTTCATTATTTTCTTTCCGTTTTTTCTTTTTAATTCAGTTTGATTCAATAATAGTTCAATTGCTTCTACTTGACAACATTAGCATATAGTTGGAACATGATTTGTTTCTTAACAAGTTGACTCTGCAATTAATCACTTTCATTTGATTGTTTCAGTGAAGAGGCAAGAAAAACGGCTTGCAGTGGTGAAATCGTCGAATTCAATCAATCCAATTGTGTGGGATGACATTGTATGTCAAGTGTCAACCAATATATATATATATATCTGTATCTATTTATGTCCGTCTTTTATACCTGAAAATTTAACCATCATCTTTTGGTGCAGCCCATCCTCAATTTGGATATGTGGGAGGTAACCTTTTCTGTCTCTTGTTCTCTTACCGTATTCCCCCCATGTTACTAGGGGCTGACTGTTTGTTTGTTTGCCATTACAGCATGCTTATTATTTGGATTACAAGGTATGCTACTTGATCTACACCGTTATTTTAGTCCGATATGAGTATACTTTCTTGAAATCGTCATTGCCTCTTCCAAGCAGAATGACAAAGCGAAATACGTGAGCACATTTATGAACCACCTTGTTTCTTGGAATGCTGCAATGGTACGCATAGCACGTGCAGAGGCATTTGTGAATTTAGGCGAGCCTAAAATCCCCATCGCTTGAAATGCCAACCCTCGAAGCTCGAGACTAAATGCAATCGACAAGCTCTCCACTTTGATTGCAGGATTTACTCAAAGAATGCAAATTAACCGCAGGCCATGTCTGCTGAACTCCTTCCACAATGTTTCAAACCGGATATCTGCTTCGTCGGTACAGGACTCGAATCCATCATAGGAAAGCATGGTATTTCCTTGTGTGGGTTGTACCATGTATGAGCCTAGGCTCCCCAATCCTAACAGATAGCTTTTTTTTTTGGGGTGTCGCAACCGTCTTTCGGTTGGGCCCCGGAATTGTGCTTCGACGTGAATTAAATAAATTGGGAGTCGTCATCAATCATTTACTTTACGAAAAGCGGGTTGATCGAATACCTTATTTTTTATTTAATCTGCGTCTTACCAGAGATATGTCAGATTCGAGAGTCGGTTACAGTCAAGAAAGGGTTAGCACATTTGAACTGCTCTTTCGGTACTACGCAATTTTCAGTTGTCATTAAGTAAGAAAATTGAAAGTTTAACTCAAAATGTAAAATTACGATTCAAAATTACTTATCCTAATTCGATTTGAAAATATCCCTTTTAAAAAAGGCGATAAATACGTTAGAAGAAAAAGACAATGAAAGTAAATAAATAAAATAAAGAAAACACATAAATAACACGAATAAACAAAATGAGATAAAAAATAAAAGAAGTAAAAGTAAAAATAAACAAGAAAAAAATGACGTAACGAATCTAATAATAAAAAACAACAATAAAAATAATGAGGAAAAATACAAAAAAATAGAAAATAAATGAAAAGAAAAAGCAATCACATAAAATAAATAAAAAAATGTAAGTTAGAAGTAAAATAATAATATCAATTATAATGATAATTATAAAAATATAAATATATACGTTAATAGCAAAAATAAATAGTAATAATACTAGTTATATGAATATATATATATATATATATATATATATATATATATATATAACAACTTATAAACAAGGTATAAAAAAATAATAGTAATAATAAGTATTAAAATAAAAAAATAGTAATAAAAAAATTATAAAAAATATGAAAATCAAAGTAATATATAAATATATATATAAATAAAAAATAAAGTATAAATGAAATAAATAATAATAATAATGGAAATATAAGTAAACATATATGATATTAGTAGGGGATTAAATTGAAATAAAAGCTAAATCAGTAAGCAAATGTCAAAGAACATTGAAGATTAAAACCGGTAAAAATAAAAAAAAAATTATTTTTTAATAGATTTTCGCACCCTCATTTCAAAAATGTAATTTATTTTTTGCGAAATAATCTATAGGGAATGTAGATCTGAAATCAAAGTTTCGAAAAACTCCCTCCGGGTCATCGACTAAAAATTTGTCTTTGGGGTTCTCAAGCAAAGAAAACGCGATTAACAACGTATGCAAGTGAAGAGTAAAGAGAAACAAACGAAAGGTAAAAAAAACCTTTTACCTTTATTACTTCGAATCGTTTACAATAGTCTCGAAATCACTTTTTCTTTTCTCGTTTTTTTCTGGCATTCATTTTGTGTAACTCGTGTGTGTTCTGGTGTGGTAATTACAAGGCTTATTTATAGTACTAAAAAATCTTATTTTAGACTAGTATTTGAGTCCTGATCCAACTCTATTCTAGACTAGTATTTAAGTCATAATCTAACTCTTCTTTATTGGTTACATGAAGACTCCTTAGTTAGTAGGACAAAATCTGATATCTTCATGGTTGTAATTCTCCAAATGTCCGTGCCAAAACCTAAGGTTAGGTTGGGAACTGAATTCATTAGGGATGTTTGGTTTTGTTTTGATAATAGAGTTAGGCTGGGACCATACCCTTAAAAATTGAATGAGTTGGAACTCAGCTCAGCTGCCCCATTACTTGCCTTTATATAACTTTTTAAAGGAAGACGGGGGCAATGCCCATTGCTAGAAAACTTTAATTGAACCAACTTTTTTAATGTGGAATGGGGACCTTTCAATTACCCTTTTGCCTTTGAATGATAGCTAATGTCTCCATAGTTTCTATTCTAAATTAGAAATTTCCATGAAAGGCAGCTTGGCATGTCTTCTTGCATACCAGATGCGACACTTTAAGCATGTAAACCAAATTGCTTTATGACTTTCATTCTTGATTTAACCATCTATATTCAATTTATTAATCGATTATTTAGAATTAGGTTTTTTTAGAAGTTGGAGTAAATTTCTCAATTATATTTGCTTTATACACAGATCTCAGTATTCAAATTCCTTTACTTAAAAAGATCTCGTACTTCGTTCCGTTAAACTTTAGTAATCAACCAACTTTTTGTTGTTGGTAAATCTCATTACAACTTTAATAATCCACATAGTTTATGTACTACCTCTCTCCTCTTTTTCCAATGAAAATTACTTGGGATCTGTCCAAATTGGGTGCTGGAACTCAAAATATCAAGATTTTTTTTCATTAATTTAGAAAGCCAATTTTTATTTTCTTGTAAAAGTAAAGTAGATTCGGATAACATATTTATAAATTTATTACATAATATAGATTTGGATAATTAATATCACATTGTTAATTTCGATATCCATTATAAATCCGTTATGGATAGTGATTTAAAATAAAATATCAAATATTTAAATCCGTATAGTGTATTATCATTCCTAAACATACAATTATAAATATTATAATTTTTTATTCAAATAAAAAGTTCGATATTTTTTTAATAAAATTATTATCATATGAACAAAATCAATTCGATGGTTGTGAATATTTGTCGATGATGTGATTGACTGATGCATGATCTTGAGCCGTCCAAATGCAATCAAATGGGTTCGGTTGAAACATCGTCAATGCCTTGGATTCCCTCCACGGTTTCTGCTCAGAATTTCTCTGTTCCAACTAATTTGTCTCAAAACGTCTGTATTGACTAATTTGCCCCTTCATTTAGTATTTTTAGGGTTATCTATACTTTTAGTACACCGATAAAAAATTAATGGAGATGTGACATATCACAATAAGTTAGTGCCACTTTCATTAATGTTTTTTTAAATGTCACGTCGGTAGTTTTTTTAATTTTTTATGACGGTGACCGAAATGAAATCAAAACATTACATTAGGTATGATTTTAAAAAAATAATAGTTAAGTGATTAAAATAGAACAAAAGTGATAGTTGAGATACTAAACATATAAATTACTCTAATTTTTAAAAATATTTTATTTTTAAATTATATTTTTATTTGATACTAAACAATCTTAATATGCAGTTAATAATATATAAATATTAATATTCTTACTAATTTAATTAAAAAATTCTAAAGAACTAATATATATTTTTTTTCAAATTACTTGTGAAATTTTCAAATCTATCATTAAGTAATTTACTTCGACTCGTTAAGAATTTAATTCAAATTCTAACTTAATTTAAATATTAATCAAATTTTAACTGAATAAATTTTAAATAATTCACAATATGTCTAATCTTATTTACTCCCCTAACCATCCTCATTTCCTTTCCCAACTATTTTTCAAATTAACATAAATATCAGGAAGAGCCCCGCCGGCAATATTTTGAAAATAAGTGGCAAAATAGTCTTTTTAACATTAAATTCGTAAAATGTTAAAATCCTCATATAAGTACGGTCGGTATCCGGTAATTAAAAACCTCAAAAATTCAAAATTTTGAGGGAAAATTGAATTCTCTACCTTCCAATCTTCTATTTTTTTTTAATTTTCTCTACATTTTCTCAGAAGCCAAACATACCTGTACATTGTCCTTCTACTCTATTGAAAGAGTACATACACTGAACTTCCTTTTAAGGCTTTTATTTAAAAGGATAAAACTTGGCTTTTACAGGCATTATAGTCTGTTTCTTCGTTAGTACTTTTAATTACTTGGAATGTGGAGCATTTTCTAGGGTTTAGAGATCAACGCTTTGAAGTGCTCACCTGGATTTGAAGTAACCATTTTCATTTTTCTTTTCAGGTAAGTGAAGAAAAGTTTGATATTTTTGCTTTTTATTTTCTATTTTCTTGCTAGCTTGGATCGCGTTTGATTTGGCATGTCGTTTGTTGTTTTCTAAGGCTTAATACTTATCTGTTTCATGAGAAAATAGAGAAATGAAGGGATGTTTCTAATTCTGACAATTATTTAATACGGCTTTGAAATTGTCATTAATTATCTATTTCATTATTATTTATATTTAAATTATTTTTATATTTTTAAGCAACCGAATGATAGGACCGTTTATGTAAAGGAATGGTGAAATTACATGAAGCTTGAGGATTTTGATTTAAGATTTGAAGGAATTTATGTTGATATTAGATAGGATTTAACTTTGCTGAAGGCTTTTATGATGCTGCGATGTTTCCAACTGGTTAATTACAATAAATTCTAGCTGTGATAGTTGATGCTTTAACCATCCTATAAGCTTTGAGCTTGTTAATGGTGACTGAGGATTGAAGAGCACTAGGGTCTATATCTTAAACAATGGTCCCCACCATTTGTATTGCCTGGATATGTCTTCAAGTGGGCTTGTATTAAAGCTAGATAGAACTTTTTTCTGAAAACTGAAAAAAAGTTTACCTTAATCGGAAGCCTTTTTATTCCTCTTAAAGCTCAAAACTCAGAGTTATGCACCACAAAAGAGAAGATGTCACAGAAAACAGGGGTTCCTCCTTCCCACCGGTTTACTAAATCTTTGCCTTTTGATTTTAGGTTCATGGGTTCTCCGACTTCTGATCGCATTGGATACGCTGATATAAATTTGGGAAACAATGGCGTAATCAAGTTGAGTTCCCTTGAAAAAGATGGTGATTCAGGGGCCAAGGCTGTTGACAGAGTTGAAAATGGTGTTGCTGATACTGAACAGGGAAATGAGGATTCACCATATAGTGGGAATGTTAAGCTGGTTGAAAACATGCCTTCTGTGGGCAATGAGGACTTGGACTCCGCAACAGCACCATTGCCTTCAGTATCAGAATCTAATATTGGACACAGGTGGAGTGACATAACTTCTTATGCTACAAAAAAGGTAACTTATGGCTATTGGTTTTACATTAGGTTAGCCCTCTTGGCTTCGACAAGATCTACACTTTGCTATGCTTATGTTAAATTTCATGCTGAACTGCTGACTGACTTAATCTTGCTGTTTCAGAAGGTTCAGTCTTGGTTTCAACTTCCAAATGGGAATTGGGAGCTGGGCAGAATGATATCAACTTCAGGAACGGAGTCTGTTATTTCGCTTCCTGCTGGGAAAGTAAGCATATATTAAGAAAGCATGGAGTATAAGTTCCTACATTAAGTAGATATGAATTTACTTGTATTTCAATTGTAGGTTTTAAAGGTGAACTCTGATAGTTTGATACCTGCAAATCCTGATATCCTTGATGGCGTGGATGATCTCATGCAACTTAGTTACTTGAATGAGCCATCAGTGTTGTTCAATCTCCAATATAGATACAATCAAGATATGATATATGTAAGAGCTCAAACTTGTTTTATATCAATTTCTAATATGCACCTAAAGGTAAGTGTTCCTCTAACACTGTTATTATTATAATCATACTCGATCTAGACAAAAGCAGGACCAGTTTTGGTTGCCATCAATCCTTTTAAGAAAGTTCCGTTATATGGCAATGATTACATTGAAGCATACAAGAGTAAATCCATTGAGAGTCCACATGTCTATGCAATTGCAGAAACAGCAATCCGGGAAATGACACGAGGTACTTTCTGTTTCTTAAAGTTGTTAGATTTGATTTTTATTTTTATCAACTTTGTTATTATCGGGAGTTTAAGTTTTTAATATGGTTCTTTGTTTTTTGGCAGATGAAGTAAATCAATCTATCATCATAAGGTTGGTATTCTTTCTCCTTTTTTTACAATCTCTGTTAACATGTTTTACATGGATTCCACAAGTTTTATTTTATGGGCATCCTATACAGATGCCTTATTTTTTAATTTTAATAATGGAAAACTTGTAACACTTTCTGTAGACAATTGTTGAATACAATAGTGTGCCTATAGAAGTAATCAGTTCCTCCTTTGGATTTAAAGATACTTTGTTATTTATCTCTGCTTTCTTTGGTGATAAGGATCAAATACTTTAAAAACTTCATTGCTTCTTAGATGTTGGGACTTTATGTAACACCCTCAACCCGTACCCGACCCGAATATGAGTCTGAGGTGTCATATTGACTTTTCAAACCTTGACTCTTGACAAAATTCAAAGAAAATTTAAAGCTTTCATTACAATAAAAGCGGTTTATTTGCATAAATCGACCAAAATAATCAAAATCGATCAGAGCATATTCAACTCAAATCAATTAGTACATGCCAACTATATTCAAAATAACCAAACACATTTAAATCATCTATTTTCTGATTTGAAATTTTGTAAGGGAGATGCTGACCTGTCTTTCTCCTCTTAGCTTCTTTTCTCCCTTCTGTAACCTACATGTGAAACAATCACACGCTAAGTCTATAACTTAGTGAGGCAAATACATATAATGTAAACTATAACTTGTAATCATGCATGAACTATTACTGCTATCACTTATACTTTTATTCATGTAACAAATTCCTATAGCACATAGGCACTATATCATTACATGTAAGAACATATACACACATATACTCATCATTTCCATCATTAGACTTATTTCCTTATCATTATTATTATTATTATTATCATTTATAACACTTAATACATATCCTCTTATCTCTAGCATTTTAACCATCATTTGACTCATTTAATCATACCATCCACATGTCATCATATAAATCATAAATACAATCCATAGCACAAAAGCATACAAGTCACATGTAATATGTTTGTTGTTATTTCTTTATTAGCCCATGTACACATGTGAGAACTATAGATATGTGAGTCTATAGAGATTGTGCACAAATGCTGTCACCACAACTCGTATAAATGCACCTAAGTGCCACGTAGAATTGCATCGAAGTGCCGCGTAGAATTGCACCGAAGTGCCATATAAAATGTCCCTAAGGACCACGTAGAAAATTCCTTAAGAATCATATACATATACAAAGGATCAAGTATGTGTCTCAAAAGACATCACACCTGTTCCAAGGAATACATATATATCCCGAAGGACCGCGTAGACCCTCGACTCTTGGCATGCCAACTATACTCCTAGCTCTCATGACACATAACATGGGCATTATTATCTCTGTCATTTCATATTCACACATTCATAACACTCATCTCTTATCGCATGTTTGATCTCTTATAATCATGTAATCACATAGCTCATGTCATTTCTTGTGAAATCATACATATCATGTAAGACATATCAGACATGTACACACAAATCACTTCCATATAATTCACATGATTTATTATCGTAGATCATATCACATTTCATACAATTTCACAAATCATTGTCATATATGGATATCACATTTGTACTTAATCACATAGATAATGTTATATAGCACTAAAATCCCACAGTTCCTATTTCGTAGCTTATGTATATTGTTCTTATATCTTTTTATAGACATGTAAACACCTAGATCATAATTCCTTAATTTATTGTACATAATCATATCATCATTTATATTCATAACCTCTAGCTCATATTTTGTTCTCTTATGCTTACATAGATTCTATAACATATATTGTAGCATACTAACATATATCACTTATATAAATTCATTTATATACAAATTTCTTATATTCTCTTAATTCAAGTTTACGTTACTCTTATAACCTTTTCCTATGACTTCATAGATCTTTACCATGTAATTTTTATATCATAGCTCATATAAGCACATCAATCTTTCTCATACAACTTATCTCCCATATGATTATCATTATTTATGTACAGATCTCCTAATTGATATTCTATTTTCATATTGTCCTATAAATCAATGCTAGTTAGTTTATCTCACTTTTCATTTAATACTATAAGTAAATTATATAGTTTCCATAACTTGACTCATGTAATTTATGTTTTGCTATTATATCTTCATCTAAACATATATTTACATGTTCATGATCACTTAACTTATTTTCTTTCTATGGTTATCACATACAACATTTACTATTATACATGATTCGTGCCTTTATAACTTATTTCACATATTCACACAGCTCATAAGGTTCACATATAGTTACATATTTTGTTCCCATATAACCCATATCATATAAATTTACACCTCATAACATATAATATGAACAAAGCATATACATATAATACAAACTTAATCATGCTTCTATTCATGCAAACATAAAATATTGGAAACAGACTTATCACAAGTCTAATTTCCATATAATAATATGCACAACCTAATAATATGCACTCACATTGGTCTCACTAAGTTCCAATCCACTTTTATGATTTCCGCTCTTTCGATCGAATCTTAACTTGATAATCGTTCTGGAACTTGTTCATGTTCGATATCTACATAATTGTACATTTTCAAGACAATTATTAGATACCTACATCTTGTAATTCGATACTAACAACTTAAACGAACTTAATAAACCAATATTCATTTCTTCCTTTAGGGGGGAATCGGTTCCCTTATGTGGGGGTATCGGTTCCCCATGACATTCTGTAAATTCTGGTTCGTTTGAGGGGGTATCGGTTCCCCTTGAATGGGTACCGATTCCCCTAGCCCAGAAATCACATTTTGAGCTCGAAAATCACTTCATTTTCAGCTCAACACTTCATACTTCACTCCCTTTAATATTCCTAACTTTCATACACATACTTAAACCAATAAATTTTCATTCAATATCTTTTTTACTTAAAAATCCACTCCTCCACATAGCATTCAAGAATCATACCAATTTTTTCATGTTATCCAAAATTAATTCTAACACTTATAACTTCTTACTCTTCCATATGACAAGTCAAATTCAACTTTTAAATCTATTTATATATCCTTATTCACAAATTCACTTATCCACTTCTTAACTTAAATCAACCATAACTTATTACTCTTTAAGTTTCCATGCTTCTTTTTGATTTCATACTCTTTCCTAGTGCTTCATTAACCAAAACTATGCTTGACTCTTAAGAATTAACCAAAAGAAAACCAACTCACCTTTTCTTAAGAGCTCCACGGTGAAGAAGAAAATGAAGAAGAGAAGAAAACTCTGGATGTTTTCTCACATTTCCCACGTTTATATCACTCAAAAAGGGAAGATAAAAAAATCTTTCCTACGAAAAGACCATTTTACCCCTTTAGTTAATCCATCTTACTATTTAATCCAAAATCCTTTACTTAAGTCCCTAAACTTTTAGCTTATTTCAGAATTGAGCACAAAGTTTCCAAAATTTACATTTTAGTCACTGACCCGGCTTTTGAAATGTTACAATTTAGGACCTGTTGAACATGCATGCAACTCTTTCTATAGCAAATACTTCTATTGAGTTGAGATACAATTAAGATAAAAATGGAGCACTGTTATTGAAGAATTATCTCTATCATTGCCACCTATTAAAGTTGATGCTCTGAGTTTTGACTCATTCTATGTTTAGCATGTCTAAGTTTGTGCGCGAATTTCTAAGTCTTTTGTACAGTTGCACTTAACCATGCTGGGTAGAATTCAGATCTTTCCTCTTTTTCTCCCTTTTGCAAGTTTCAAGAAGATTCTCATTATTTTTCTACTTTCGATTAGTCTAACTTATCTCTGTATAGACTATTTTTTATCTGTGCATGTGTAATATTTTGTTCATTGATTTGCATCTCTTTACTTTTTGGTAACTGTACTACTTTAATTCAGTTTGGCACATACCTTATATGGAATGTAAATTGTAAAGCCTTAAATTTCATAAGTTTAAATTACATTTTTAATAATTTGTATCATGAAACATCTGATCATAACCACAGAGCACGTTTCTGGAATTTTTTTATAGCTTTTGTTTGTTTTTTATCACATGTGTACATGCATGTAATGGTTTTGTTGCTATTTACTTGTAGCGGTGAGAGTGGAGCAGGAAAAACTGAGACAGCAAAAATAGCAATGCAATATTTGGCGGTTCTTGGTGGTGGGAGTGGAATAGAGTATGAAATATTGAAGACCAATCCTATCCTAGAGGCATTTGGGAATGCAAAAACATTAAGAAATGACAACTCAAGCCGCTTTGTATGTTCCATTTTCTTTCATGGCTATCAAAGTTTACCTTGGTTTACCATTTTGCATAGTATTTAAATTTACTGAAATTTGATTAGATTTCAGCTACTAATAATTTTGGTTAATATTTTTCAGGGAAAGTTGATTGAAATCCATTTTAGTGAAACTGGAAAAATATCTGGAGCCAAGATTCAAACTTGTAAGTGCATTTACTACTAGATCCTGAAATGACATTCATTTATTTGGGCATATTTATTTCTCCTTCGTGAAATGAGTGACTAACATCAAGTTTGAATTTGTTCTTCACATGGCAGTTCTACTAGAGAAGGTAATTTTTACACCACCTTGTTCCTATGTGCCATTGGATCTATTATTTTTCTGAAATACGTGTTTCTGATTTAATCTATTATATGAACAGTCTAGAGTGGTCCAATGTGCAGAGGGAGAAAGGTCTTACCATATATTTTATCAGCTTTGTGCTGGGGCTCCTCGTGCTCTCCGAGGCGAGTTTGTTATTATCTTTATCTTTCTTTAATCTAAAGTGCTTCCTCCTGGGAACAATTAGGGACTCAATTTTTGTTGCTTGGTTGCTTATGATTATATTCATCTTTGAGTTTGTCTTGGGGTATGCTTTTTTATGTCCAGTTGTAAATTAGAGGCTTCGACTGCGAAGGCCTGAAAATGTATATGTTAGAGTTTTGACTCTCCTAAATGTGGCATTTGAAAAGTATCCATGAGATAATAACTAGTTTAGTTGTTGTATTCCTTTTTTTGCTGTTAGCTTTTTGCGTTAATCTTCTTATTTGAAGAATCATGTTCTATCTTCTTATTAAATTATGTTCTTTGCCTTTGTTCATTCAATTATGGCCTACAGAGAAGCTAAATTTGAAGGACGTGAATGAGTATAAATATTTGAAGCAGAGTAATTGCTATTCTATTACTGGGGTTGATGATGCAGAACAATTTCACATTGTTAAGGTATTTGCTTGTTTATCGTGAATATCATCTCTGAATCATTTATGTTTTTCATGGTTCATACTTTAAAATTGAGAAAGTAATTGGCATATACTATTTGTGTATTATTTTAGGAAGCTTTGGATGTTGTCCATGTTAGCAAAGAAGACCAAGAGAGTGTATTCGCAATGCTTTCTGCTGTACTGTGGCTGGGAAATGTGTCATTCACCATGATTGATAATGAAAACCATGTTGAAGCTGTGGAAGATGAAAGTAAGAAATTTCCATAACCCACAATAAAAGATTGTTACTGCGTGGATTGGTTTCATGTTTATAAATTCTTCTTTTTTGTTATTATACCTCATGACCCTTCGGCCATATAGCCTTTACCCTACCCTCCTCCCTCAATCTCCTCTTCTTTCTGACAACCAACTTTACTTGGAGATGGAAAAATGAAAAGAGGCAAAGGTGAAATCCAAACTAAAGTTTAGTGATTTTAGATATTTTATTTTTATGGCAATATTTTGTGTCAGGGTCAAGGTTTAATGTCCTGTTTACTAGATTTCTCTTTTTTATTTGTTTCTATTTGTATTAGGCAGTTGTGTTTGCTTCTCATCTCTTTCCGTTTTAATGCTGCCTATATGCCTTCTTACATTTCCTATGTATTATCTCATCTGTTTCCGCTTATAATTGGTCTGCATTATTTTATTCATATTGCTTTTGATTGGTCTCCATCTAATCTGTGAATATACATCTACTTTTCAGGTTTAATCAATGTTGCCAAGTTGATTGGATGTGACACTGCAGACCTTAGTCTGGCTTTATCAACTCGTAAAATGCGAGTTGGTAATGATAATATGTCCAAAACCTAACACTCTCACAGGTCATAAACTAAGAATCCTTCTCCATACAAATACCATGCTATAATTTGTCTTATAGGTCATAAAAGTGTAAGCATTCTATTTTAGTTTAAGATAGAGAATGTAAAAGACGGTTTCTTCATCTAGAATTTCTCCATGTTTAAATTTTCAGTAACATTTCTGCATCTAATCTGTGAATATACATCTACTTTTCAGGTTTAATCAATGTTGCCAAGTTGATTGGATGTGACACTGCAGACCTTAGTCTGGCTTTATCAACTCGTAAAATGCGAGTTGGTAATGATAATATTGTCCAAAACCTAACACTCTCACAGGTCATAAACTAAGAATCCTTCTCCATACAAATACCATGCTATAATTTGTCTTATAGGTCATAAAAAGTGTAAGCATTCTATTTTAGTTTAAGATAGAGAATGTAAAAGACGGTTTCTTCAGATCTAGAATTTCTCCATGTTTAAATTTTCAGTAACATTTCTGTGATCTTTTTTCCTCATCATGGCCTGTTTGTTGGCTGGCTGGAAGAAGGTTTGAATTGCTTTGGTGCCAAGTATTGTGCTCTTTCTATTCTACCTTATATCCATATCTCTCTTCATATGAAGGAAATCCCTGAACTGATGCCATGATTATTGAAATTAATTTTGATATGACTGCTCCGTCATGTTTTGAAGTATCAAATTAACCAAATATGGCTGAACTTGAATGATCAGATTTGCAGTAGCGCTGTATATGCTTTCCCTAAATTAGCATGACATCTACAATTTCAAGATTTTACTCTTTCATTCTACTGGCCGAGTTTTGTTATTTCATTTAGCTTTGTGCTTCATGCATGACACTGTAGCTTAACAAAGTTTCTAAATCGCTTTCTTCTAATTCTTAATTAGGTATCAAAAGTTAAAGTTGTTCACTACCATGTCCTCCATTGTTTGTGGACCTCTCTGACTGATGATTATCCTAGATTCTAACCTTTTATAATTGAAGCGAGTTTATCTATATTCTCATAGTAAGACTTATTTAAATTCATAATAAAATTATTCTTTCATTTTCAGGCAATTGAGACAAGAGATGCCTTGGCTAAATCAATTTATGCTTGTTTGTTTGAGTGGCTGGTAGAGCAAATTAACAAATCACTTGCTGTTGGCAAGAGGCTAACAGGCAGATCTATCAGCATTCTTGATATTTATGGCTTTGAATCATTTGATGTATGTTTTAATAATGACTTTATTCTCTCTTTATGTCTCTATGGTTCCTCTTACATCCAAACTGAATTTCTTTTGTTATTCAACCAACCTTTTTTTCTTCTCTCAGAGAAATAGTTTTGAGCAGTTCTGCATTAATTATGCAAATGAAAGATTGCAGCAGCATTTTAATCGCCATTTATTCAAGTTGGAGCAGGAGGTAGCTTTGTTTTATGTTTCAGATGATTGGATTAAGAGTTCAGTTGATTGATCTGAGTTGTTATGGCATTTAGAACCTGACCGAAGCTTAATAGATTTCTTCAATCTTTTTGGTTCAGTATGTTTTGCACTGACTAACTAATATGGAACAGTGGCTATAAAGGATCATGAATTAGTATGAAGTAATGACAAATATTACAATTTTGTTTGCACATTCATTGGCAGGGAAGAGTTAGTGTAGTAAACTAGAAATGAAATGTTGAATCTTCAGTGATGATGGTTGAAACTACCTTTTTGCATAATTAATGATGACTGAAGTATGCAGTCAAAGTGAGGCCATGCATAAACTTTCTCTACCATGAACTAATGCAGAGAAGAATGCTGAAATATCATCTTGCTCTAGAAACACTCTTGAATATATATTTTTATAGAAGATAATAATATGTTGCTTTGCTTTTGCAATTTGCACCAGTCAGTTTTATTAGGGTATTAATGTGATTTAATCCGAACAAGACCTGTTAATTTCACAATTACTGATCCTTTTTCCCTTCTAGGAATATATTCAAGATGGAATTGATTGGACAAAAGTTGATTTTGATGACAACCAAGATTGTCTTCATCTTTTTGAAAAGGTAAGGGATTCATTTTAATGCTTCAACTTCATGATATTCTTTTCTTGTATGGGCATGGTTTAGGAAATAATGAAGTACTTTTGTACAAATGTCTTACCTTATGGTCTTGTGGAGGTTGTATTGCTTTTAGTGCTAGTCTGATCTTGTTGTTCGTCATCATGCCTGAAATAGTGATGTGCTTCTAGTACTGATATCTTTATTCTTTACAGCATCAATTTAAAAATGTGCTTCAAATCCTATGTTTTAAATTTGATGCAGAAACCTTTGGGATTATTGTCTTTGTTAAATGAGGAGTCCACTTTTCCTAATGGCACAGACTACACCTTTGCCAACAAGCTGAAGCAGCATTTGAATTCGAATCCTTGTTTTAGGGGAGAGCGAGAGAAAGCTTTCACTGTCTCTCATTTTGCCGGAGAGGTACTGTTTTTGTTGGTTGTCAATTTCATTATTCCTCTTTTGTGTTTCAAAGGTATTTGCGTGTCTCTTAGTTATTCATTGTTCAACATATTGGTGGTGGAAGAAAGATGTGTCACTTTTAGTTTTTACTAGATTTTCCTCTATGGGTTTTAACATAGTGATTATCATAATTATGATAATTAAAATGATAAAATTGGCCAAATTTTACAATTCATCTTTGTCCCAGTGCAGGTTACATATGACACAACTGGATTTTTAGAGAAGAACAGAGACTTACTACACCGGGATTCAATTCAACTACTGTCCTCAAGTTCATGCCACCTTCCTCAAGCATTTGCATCAAATATGCTTAACCAATCTGAAAAGCCTGTAGTTGGTCCTTTACATAAGGCTGGTGGTGCAGATTCTCAAAAGTTGAGTGTTGCAACTAAATTTAAGGTGAAGTTCTTTCCAAATTTCAAGTGTTCACTTCTATCAGTATGATCAATCTTCACGATGTAATAAGCATGAATATTTGAAAGAAGCTTCCATTGAATTAGAAGCACAAGTACATATGTGCCAATGATTTGTAATTTTTTCTGTTCATTCGATGTAATGGACAACAAATAGTTTTGATCTCCTTATCCTTGTGTATACCAATTCATTATTTGACCACCTTATGTCATTTTGTTGCTTTTGTGAAAATTGTTGATTCTTGCTCTAGGGTTCATGCACATCTTAAATCATAATTGGCCATTGTTTATGTTATTTTGAAGTTTCTTTTGTCCTCTTTTATTTCTTGTGTCAACTTTCTAGCCACACTAAATGAAATCTTTATCAATTTGGGATGGGTTGACCATTGTCTCAAATCTGATTCTTGCATCTGTTTTGTTGGTCTAAATTTAAATCTCATAGATTCACCTTTTATTGTGTTGCCTTTAAAACCTTTTCAATTAACACATAAATCTCTTAACTCTCATTTTCTGTCATAGAAAGACTAATTTCATTGCTTATTGGCATATGTACTTTTTCTTTTGCCTATGGTGATTCTTTAATATTAGTATGAAGTCTATCTGTGCTCAATGGAGGAATCTCATGAATTGTTTTAAAAGTTTTCTCTACTAGAAGTTAGATTTGATCTTTTTACCTTTTCTTAAGATATAAAATACCTAGCATCCATGGACGGGAGGGAATGGCAATCCCAGTGATTAGGGAGGTGTATAAGATTAATAATTGTGGTGTTTATCATCCTTGTTAGATTACTGTTTCTTGTATTATTTTTCTGTAAACTTACTCCATTGCCAGATGAAATATTGGTTTAGCATGTTTACATGTTTGGTGTATAAATGATTTCAATCTCTTTGTTTACATTGTCTTTGAGAAGCTAGTTATTTGTCCTTCAAAAAAAATTGTAGTGTATATAGTATTTTAAGTGTATTTCTGTTTGAATATTACGGTTAATGGTTAATTTATCCTCTATTACTTTTCTCATGTTACTCTCTATAGTACAGGGTCAACTCTTCCAACTAATGCAACGTCTAGAGAGCACTACTCCACATTTCATACGTTGTATAAAGCCCAACAACTTTCAGTCTCCTGGATCATATGAGCAAGGACTTGTTCTGCAGCAATTGAGATGTTGTGGAGTCCTAGAGGTTGTTCGTATATCACGGTTTGGCTTTCCCACAAGAATGTCCCATCAGAAGTTTGCCAGAAGGTATAGAAGAGGAAATTGTTCTCTTTGTCAAAGGCAGAAGCATTTACTTTTATTTTGTTTCTCTATTTTTGTGGCTTGAGAGTTAATATGTAGGTGTTATGCATCTGGTTCTTTTCCGTTTTTATCTTTTGGGTTTTGGCTGTTTTTGATTGGTGGTGATGGTTTGTTTGCACTTTTCCTCAGGTATGGCTTTCTTCTAGCGGAAAATTCTGCCTCGCAAGATCCACTTAGTGTTTCAGTTGCAATTCTTCATCAATTTAACATTTTGCCCGAGATGTATCAAGCTGGCTACACAAAATTGTTTTTCCGTACTGGGCAGGTACGCAAAGAATTTTGCCTGGAAACATTGCTATCAATGGTGTATCTCCTGATAGTAAAAAGATTAAATGTATTTGCAAAATTTATCTTCTTATCTTGATAAATTGTTATAATATTATTTATGCAGATTGGGATACTTGAAGATACAAGAAATAACACTCTTCATGGCATTTTACGTGCTCAAAGCTGCTTTAGAGGGTACCAAGCTCGCTGCCACTTTAAGGAGCTTCAAAGAGGAATTACCACCCTACAGTCATGTATTCCCGTTTTCTTTTTTTATTGCAAAATAAGAATTTTTCAAAACTTTATTTTCTTAAATCTCTTACTGCAGTTGTCAGAGGAGAAAAAACCAGGAAAGAATATGCAGTCTTACTGCAGAGACATAGAGCTGCCGTTATTATACAAAAGCAGATAAAAGACAGACATGCTAAGAGAACATTCAAGAACATTAGTGATGCATCGATTGTGATTCAATCAGGTATGCATTTAGGTTTTCTTTGTATGCATTTAGGTTTTCTTTCTCTACTTGAATTTTAAGTATAAACATGCAAAGCAATATACTGCTTTGTGTTTCTTCAAACTGATCTTCAGAACTGGAAATGGCCCAGGCTTCTGGTTGCCACGGTCGGGACAATTTAAGGATGGAGATGTTTTTGTATTTCAACCACTAGTTTTTTTATGTCAAGTATAAATACATCAAAGTGCCCTTCTTCTATAATTCATAAAAAAGTTAAAAAGGGATTGTTGGAAGACATTTAAAGTTTTATGTAATTGAATGCAGTCCATACGTGAATATGATAAATTTGGCTGTTAAAATTGGAAAGATATAGGAGTAATATACAAAGCGGATTTAGGTTAGACATACTTTCTTCTGTACAGTCGGTGTTTAAAAATCATGCCACTGAAAATGCATCTTAGACCATATAATGATGCTTGGAAATATTAAATGCCAACACTAACAGAAATTGGCATTGAATCTCAAGCCCCTCCAGTCTTCTTGTCCCCTGCCATATTTTTTCATTATGCAGTTCAGTCACTATGCTCAGAAAAATATTGGCCAATCTTGCAAAATAACATCATAAATAATGTTATTCCAAATAGTTTGCAGACCAATCTGTCATCAAGTTCTATGATCCTATTTTTGTCGTTGGTTTTTAACTGTTAATACGATCCTATTTTTGTTGTTGATTCTTTCTTTTAAATGTTTGTGTCGCTGACTTTTGATTGTTATTCTACCCCGGACCTTACATGTTAGAATTGATTGCTTTTAGTAAATTTCAACTTTTTCTTTGAAGACATGTGCTTTCATCTTTATATTATTTGTTTGAGAGTTGAGACACTATAATTTCTGATACAGGTGAATGAATCAGATGAAGTGCTGGTCAAGTCATCATTTCTTGCTGAACTTCAGCGCCGAGTTCTTAAAGCTGAGGCTGTTCTGAGGGAGAAAGAAGAGAAAACGACATCCTCCACCAGCGACTCCTACAATATGAGAACCGTTGGTCTGAATATGAGCTAAAAATGAAGTCCATGGAGAAGTGTGGCAGAATACAGGTGAATGAATCAGATGAATGCTGGTCAGTCATTTCTTGCTGAACTTCAGCGCCGAGTTCTTAAAGCTGAGGCTGTTCTGAGGGAGAAAGAAGAGAAAAACGACATCCTCCACCAGCGACTCCTACAATATGAGAACCGTTGGTCTGAATATGAGCTAAAAATGAAGTCCATGGAAGAAGTGTGGCAGAAACAAATGAGGTCGCTACAATCAAGTCTCTCCATTGCAAAGAAGAGCCTAGCAGTCGACGAGTCTGAGAGAAGTTCAGATGCATCAGCTAACACAAGTGACGATAGAGAATACTGCTGGGATGCAGGAAGCAACCTTAAGGTCCCCGAGAGCAATGGATTGAGACCAATGAGTACAGGTTTGAGTGTTATAAGCCGGTTGGCAGAGGAATTCGAGCAGAGGAGTCAAGTTTTCGGTGACGATGCAAAGTTCTTGGTGGAAGTAAAATCAGGCCAGGTAGACGCAAGCCTGAACCCGGATCGGGAACTTCAAAGGTTGAAGCATATGTTTGAAACATGGAAAAAGGATTATGCAGCGAGATTACGAGAAACAAAAGTGGTATTGAATAAACTAGGAAGTGAAGAAGGTGCACTTGACAAGGTGAAAAAGAAGTTCTGGGGCAGAAGGAACAGCACCAGGTACAATTAAGCCAACTTATTATAACTGCTAGTAGTTGGTCTATATTTGCTGTGTTGCTGTTAGCTGCATATTTCTATCGGTAACCAGGAATGATTTCATAGAGAAATTGCGAGAGATTTGTTTGTTATAGTGCATACCCAAATTTCAAATAGGAAGATAACTTATGTCCACAATGTTTGAGCATTTTCTATCGTTTGAAATGCTGAATGTCTGTATTATGATAAACCTCAGATTAATTGCCGTTGCCTATTTTGGTATTAACTAATAGTGTTTGTTTCCAAATTCTTCTTTTCATTATTGTTCGTCATATTTTTCATCAAACCCTAGAATTTGGCAACCAACAACCGCTAATGTTGCCAACCACCGGTCATCAGTTATTGTAAACCCCTAATTTAATTTCAAGATTTAAGAACAGTTGGTTTGGGAAGAAAGGGTCTTGAAAGGGAAGAAAGTATCCCAAGCATGGTTGAAACTCAGGTCATTAAAGGGAAGAAGTTGAGATTGGTAGCCATTGTAGTATATTTAAGCTATATCTGTTATACACATTTGGCGTATGTATAAGCTAAAGTTGATTGACAATAGGCAATATTGCACAATCGGATTTCTTCATTAGATACAGTTGTTGAGTGTAGTCATTAATATTCTAGATTTTTATCAACCGTCTCTGTTATATGATACTTGTGACACCTCGTGATATTTGACAGCGTAATCTTTCTTCATCTACACTTTAATGAAAAGAAATCTTTTTACAATTGTATGATTGATTGTTTTTTTCACATTTCATCAACAAGGACAATTTGATGAAACATTTGTAAGCCACCTAGAAAGTGACTTGTAGCAGTACATCATGCACCAGTCTTTGGGAGATTGCTTGCTGAAGGTATTTGAAAGATTTCTGGTGATTCAAGAACCCCATAAACCAGAAATCGGAATTGTCTACCGTCAGTATTTCCATGTACTTCTGCGACGGTTTCTTCATGTTTTCACTCTCATTCACTACCTTTATTTTTTCAAGTGGAATCAAAACCTGCATCAAAATTAACATACAACAGCATGAGGATTGAAGGGTGCAAAATTATACAGTCTGAGAGGGAAAACAAAACAGATGAAATATACAAACCTTGTAATGGGCTCTGAGGGATTCACCATTAGGAGAGGGGATTTTGATTGATCTGTCACTGCAAAAGGCAACCTTTTGAGATGAGATGAAAAGTAAACCAGCTATGGGACCTGCTGTTGTTGATAAATAGCATTGACATGCCTTCATCAGCTTCTCCTTCCTCAACACTAAACAATTGTTTGAATATCTTTTCCACTCCACCTACTTGAAGAATTCTTACCCTCAAACTCAACTTTCCCTTCACTGTTTCACTGATCTTTGGCCCTAGCCTCGCTGCATATTCAAAGATAACCTCAGTTTTCATATGCATACATTCACGCATACATATATATGTTTAGACTTTAGAGTGTATCATACCATGTTCTCGGATTCCATGTGTGAAAGTATCAGCCTTCTTCCCAAGCTTGTTCATCCTTTTAAGTACAAAATTTCTTTTGCCTGAAATTTCAGAACTTTCTCATTAGTACTATAAAACATATTTCATCATGAATTTCTAAACCCTTAAAAGGGAGCCACCTACTTTTTCTAAATGTGTTGGACCCTTCAGAAGATGACAGAATCTGATACTGGGCGGTAGCCTCCGGTAAGTATTGTGTTGGCCTTTTCTCAACTTGACATGTTGTCGATTTGATTGTAACCCCAGTGACGTGATCAAGTATCTGGTTCTTCATTTTGATGAACGAATTTGAAATCTAGTTATCTTTAAGCTTCTATGATCAAGGAAGAGATGTTTTATTTTGCGGTAATGGATGAACCTTTGGATTAGGGTAGTGGTATTTAAAGGGATATAGGTATGGTGGTTGAATCTAGCTTTTCTGTTTGCATGAGTCATCCATTGCTCATAAAAAAAAGAATAGAGATAATATTTAAAGAAAAGATTTTGTGGAAAGATCCTAACAGACATCATGGGTTGCCTTTTTCTTCTCTTGTTGTGAGTGTAAGAGAATGTGGATTTGAAGCTTTCTGAGTTGGCATTGTAACTTTCTGATGTCTGCTGCTGCTTTAATACTAATATAAATATGGAAGATAAATGTCAAGTTTCAGCATTTGATCATTTAAAAGTCAAGGATTGCAGTGAAGATTAGGGGTGTAAACGAGCCGAGTCGAGCTCGAGTATTGCTGAGCTTGACTCGACTCGAAAACTCTGAAATGAAGCTCGACTCAATTCGAAAACTCGCGAGCTTAAAATTTTTAAGCTCGACTCAAACTTGAAATCCTGAACTGAAGCTCGTGAGTAGCTCGAAAAGGCTCGAAATGAAAAAAAAATCTTAAACTTAACTAGATTGAAGCCTCAAACTTGAACTTGAATCTTAAATACATTAAAGTCTTATTGTATTTTTAAAAAAAAATTAATACATAAATGTTAATATTATTAATAATTTATTTTTAAAAAAATTAAATCTTAATATATTATATTTTCGAGCTGCTTATGAGTTTTTCGAGTCGAGTATCAAGTAGCTCGTTAAGAATTCGAGTTGAGCTCGAGTCGAGTTCATTCGATCCGAGTATTTATCGAGCCTTGACCGAGTCGATCTCTAATAGCTCGTAATCTGTCTCATCTCATTTACAACCCTAGTGAAGATGTTCATTTTCTTTCTCAAAGATCGTGAAGAACTGATAAGCAAACTAAATATAACCAAGGGGGTCCATTTATGACCAGAAGAAACCTCTTTTGAAATGGAAATGAGGCACAGCTTATCTGGTGTGGAAATGAACAAGCAGATTCAAGAAAGCCTCAACTTGTTCTCCAATGCCCCAAATCCAGTCATTAAACTATGGATAATCAACCCTTTACTTAACATAAAAGGAACCCCATGACTTATTTTTATCAAACATAAAGTAATATACCAATGGATAAGTTTGATACTTTAATGTTTGTAGCAAAACCAGAAACTATCATTCCCCACACGGTATGATTGCATTAAGTGTCCAAATCCTTTATCTTCAAATGAATTCAACAATATTTAGGTTAATAGGGTGGCGGAAAAAAATTTGGTAAATATCACACATTTTATTATCATTCCTAGAACTTTTAAAGTTCACTTCTGCAGTAGTTCAGTCTCCAACATTATACTCATATTCTACACGCAATGCATAAGCATTTATCACACCTCTCCAATTTATATTTTTCACTATGAGTCTGGTCTGTACGATTTCTTTAAAACCAACTGACCTTTAATATATTTATATATTAGGCATTGAACTTCTAAAATGCTTTAATTTTATGCATTGAGCTTCAGTTTGGTTATCGCAGAAAATCGACAAGTCCTCCAAGGCTCCAACCATCGTTATCGGTCGTCATTTGCAGCAAGATCGGTTTTAAAATGTCCGCATTTCATTTTCCTCATGCTAAATTTGATTTTCCACAAAAGACTGAAAATTTATCTAAAGAAAAATGGGAGGAACGTGTAAAAGATAATTCGATAAAAATGGGAATTTCAAGGGTGAGATAAAAAACCAATACCAATGTGGGAAATTTCCAAACCTTGACCACTTCCAACTCGGATTTGCAGTATGATTTTTGAAGTTGCAAATTTGAAAATGTCCTCGACTGCGTCTAGGTGGGCAGTTCCATGTTGAATTCGAGTTGCCTATTGTGAGAATTAAAGCCAAAACTATTGGTTAAAGCAGTTAATATGAAGATGCAAAAAAGAAAAATAAATTAAGAACGAAAAAAATTATTCGTATATAGTCATGGAATCAAACGGACATAGTACAAGTCCAAACATTTCACGTCACCCATGTCGTATGGGTGTGCCCCAACCCCGATTGGGATGGATTCACACTGATTTGCACCCATGCTTGCGCGTGAGGTAAAATCTAGTCCTGCACATTCTATAACCTGAGTTGGTTCATGTATATAAAACGTTTGGTATCCCACCAATGCGTGATATAAGCTCTCAATTTTCCTCAACATAATTCACTAGTAACTTAATTACATTGAGAATCAATTTCTCATTCACCACTTAATAATTTTGAACATATGATATATTGTTGTAGACATTTCATAAAGTAAAATATAAAATCATAATTTTATGATTCTAATCTTCACCTTTACTCATTGAAAATATGCCTCAAAATTTTCAAAAATCCATTTTTGCCAATAGTAGTTTTGGGTCGCCAAGGTTTGGATGGCATTGAGAAGTGGCAGGAATTGTGTTTTCCATGCATGATAGTTATTCTTTGTGAACTTAATGGAAGGCATATGATGTGGCTTTGGGTGGCTCGTGATATATATGTAGAAACTAATAAGAGATACATTTCATATACTTGATATGGCCAATAGCCAAGAATATATACATAGAAAATACAAGAGCAGCAGCCGTAGAGCTAATCTTAACTAAATGTAATCCTAACCTATAACAGGTTTACAAAATTTAAACAAAGAATTGTTTATTCTCTACTCTCAGTAAGCCATATGTACCAGGGTAAGCTAGATTGCCTCCTATCTTTGTTTATGCAGTTCACTCAAATGGAACTGATGGTTTTCTCCATATTTCATCAACTAAAGCAATTTGATGAGACGGAGGATAACTCATTTGTAAGTCGCCTAGAAAGTGACTTGCAGTGCATCATGTAGTAGTCTTTGGGAGATTGCTTGCTGAAGGTATTTGAAAGCTTTCCTGTGATTCAAGAACCCCATAAACCAGAAATCGAAATCGTCTACCGTCACGATTTCCATGTACTTTTGTGATGGTTTCTTCACGTTTTCACTCTCCTTAACTTCCTTTATTTTCTCAAGTGGAATCATAACCTGCATATCAAAATTAACGTACAAAAACATGAGGGTTGAAGGGTGCAAAATTATACAGTCTGAGATGGAAAACAAAACAGATGAAATATACAAACCTTGTAATGGACTCTGAGGAATTCTCCATTAGGAGATGGGATTTTGATTGACCTGTCACTGCAAAAGGCCACCTTTTGAGATGAGATGAAAAGTAAACCAGCTATGGGACCTGCGGTTGTTGATAAATAGCATGGGCATGCCTTCATCAGCTTCTCTCTTCTCCAACACTAAAAATCGTTTAAATATCTTATCCACTCCTCCTACTTGAAGAATTCTTACCCCCAAACTCAACTTTCCCTTCACTGTTTCACTGATCTTTGGTCCTAGCCTCGCTGCATATACATACTTACATGCATGCATATATATATGTTTAGACTTTAGACTGTATCATACCATGTTCCCGGACTCCATGTGCGAAAGTATCAACCTTCTTCCCAAGCTTGTTCATCCTCTTAAGAACAAAATTTCCTTTCGCTGCAATTCAGAAACTTTCTGATTAGTACTAAAGAAACATCATCAATATGAATTTTAAACCCTTCACAGATTAAATGAGATCACATACTTTTTCTCAATGCGTTAGCCCCTTCCGCAGATGATGGAATGTAATACTGGCCGACAGTGTCCAGTAAATATCGTCTCGGTGTAAGCTCGACTCCATATACCGTTGATTTCATGGGAAATCCAATGACCTGTTCAACTATCTGGTTCTTCATTATTTTTTGTTTTGGATGAATGAAATGGAAAAGTTTGTCTTTCAGCTTCTATGATCAAGGAAGAGATGCTTTTCCAGTGATGATTGATGAATCTTTGGATTAGGGAAGTGGTATTTAAAGGGGTATAGATATGCTGGTTGAACCTAACTTTTTTGCTTTCATGACTCACCTCTTGCTCATAAAAGAAGATTAAAGGTAGAGCCCAGGCTTGGGGAAGATAATTTTTAAAGAAAGGATCGATGATGAGTAGATTTTGTAGCTTTTCTGAGTTGGCATTGTACCTTTCTGATGTCTGCCACTGCTTTAGTGGTAACAAAAGAAAGAAAAGATGAGATTTGGTAAACAAATTGCAGTGATGATGTTCATTTTCTTTCACTTTGTTATGCCTCCCCCACCCCCACCCCCACCCCACTTGTATCAGTCAAAGGATCATGGAGAAACTGATAAGCAGACTTCAGAAGTTGTAAAAATGAGGAAGAAAGGGGAGTGAAGTATAGGTTATCTGAGATGGAAATTATGAAGGGGCAGTTGGGCATGCAGGTTAAACATTGCCCCAAAAATCAGTCATTAAAGTATATGAATAATAAAGCTTTTACTTAGCATAAAAGGAATCTATGACTTGTTTTTGTCAAAGCTTAAAGGAATATATACCAAACGGATGAGTTTGATGTTTGTTGCAAAACCCCACCATGGCCACATCAGTACCATTCCCCCACATGGCATCCTGCTCCTCAATCTTCTAATGAATTCAACCAAGTTTTGGCTCGTTGGGTAGCGGCAAAAAAGTTGGTTGACATTCTGAGGTCAAGTAACGTGAATAATTTTTCTACTTCACACAAATAATATAAGAATAGTTATAAATCAATACTTGATAAATTAATAACCTTTCTAAAATAATCATTTTTCTCGGTCCCGATTTGATCCCAAGACAATAATTTTATGAAAGACCTTATATAAATTTAGAATTACAAATATATCTAGGATAACTTAATAAAATATGATTATATTGTTATTTGTTTCTTCTTAAAATTTAAATCTAACTGTATTTCATCTTTAGCTTTCTTTACTGCATCAAAAAATTCTGGTGTTGCATTCTTATACTGCAACAAAATTATGAAGAGTTGTTGCCGCTATGAGTGATTTCTTCCACGTAATTGGTTGTAAAGTCATTGCATCATATTCAGTTTTGGTTGCAAAGTCACTCAATGAATTCATGTCACGAAGAATAATGTAGGTTTATTTGAATCGGAAAAAACCTCTCTAAGTTAATAAATTAATTATTAATTTATGAATTAATTAATATCTCTTTAAATTTATAAAATTACAACATTATTAATTTATAGAGGATTTATTGTATACACACACAAGCATATATATATATATATATAATTTTTTTTAAATTTTACATATATTTGAGACCTTTAGATGTGTGAAAATAGAAATGAGATTAACTCCTTGTTTTTCCTTTTTATAAATATCTTCTCATTTTCTATTGTAAATCTCATATATCTATTTTCTCCTATCCAATAATCATATAAATTACATCGTTCTATAAATCGAAAAAGTATTAATTTAAATAAAGAATTATAACTATATAATATCATGTTTCTATTATATTATTTATACATATAGAGTGCATCGTTCTACTTTTATTTATATAATTACTTTTTTACAATAGTTTAAATTTAAATTTATTGATTGTTGTAAATTATTATTGTTGCATAAATAACTATTCAATAAAGATATTAGTAAATATTTAAATTTTAAAAATATATTTATATTTATAACTAAAAAACTAACCAACTATTAGTTGGTCCAGTGTGATGAAACACTATATTCATTAAGTAAGGCCAGGTATTTAAGCTCTGACATTTACGAATTAAGTAAATTGAGGTGAGAGAATTACCTTTACCTCTGTAATATTTAGATTTTAACTACTTCTCTAATCCCACACCCATGGTCAGTATTTAGATTTTAAACTTCTGTAGTTTAGATTTCAAACCCGCAAAGTATTATTGTAGTTAAATAGAATATCCCGAAGAAATATATTAATCGGTTGAGCGATTGAAAATGCTTATACTATCCTATCTTGTATGAGTTTAAATTTCGACATTTACTTTAAATAGTAATATCTCTCTCCTTAATCAAAAATAAAATATAGTGAAATCTGGACCGCTACTATCTTTGTTCATGGAGTTAAATGGAAGGAAAATCTTTATACATGTGTAAAATTGATGGATTTTTCCACATTTCATCAACAAAAACAATCTGATGAAACAAAGGGCAACGCTATCGATCGTAAGCCACCTAGAAAGTAACTTGTAGTACATCATGTAGTAGTCTTTGGTACATTACTTGCTGAAGGAATTTTAAAGCTTTCTGGTGATTAAAGAACCCCATAAACCAGAACTCAAAATCGTCTACCGTCACAATTTCCATGTACTTTTGTGATGGTTTCTTCATGTTTTCACTCTCATTGACTCCCTTTATTTTCTCAAGTGGAATCATAACCTGCATATCAAAATTCAACATACAAAATGATGAGGGTTGAAGGGTGCAAAATTATTCAGTCTGAGTGGGAAAACAAAACAGATGAAATATACAAACCTTGTAATGGACTCTGAGGGATTCTCCATTAGGAGATGGGATTTTGATTGATCTGTCACTGCAAAAGGCAACCTTTTGAGATGAAACGAAAAGTAAACCAGCTATAGGACCTGCTGTTGTTGATAAATAGCATTGGCATGCCTTCATCAGCTTCTCTCCTTCCCCAACACTAAACAATTGTTTGAATATCTTATCCACTCCTCCTACTTGAAGAATTCTTGCCCCCAAACTCAACTTTCCCTTCACTGTTTCACTGATCTTTGGCCCCAGCCTCACTGCATTTTCAAAGGTAACTTAGTTTTTATATACATATACATGTGTTTAGACTTTAGACTTGAGTGTGTGTATCATACCATGTTGTGCAAAAGTATCAGCTTTCTTCCCAAGTTCGTTCATCCTTTTAAGTATGAAATTCCCTTTGCCTGCAATTCCACAACTGTCTCATTAGTACTATAAAAAATCATATTTATGAATTTCTAAATCCATCACAGATTAAAAGGGAGCCACCTACTTTTTCTAAATGTGCAAGAACCTTCAGAAGATGATTGAATCCGATACTGGCCGGTAGCATCCGGTAAGTATCGTCTCGGTGTTCTCTCAACTCGATATGTAGTTGATTTCACTGGAACTCCAATCACCTGATCAAGTATTTGATTCTTCATTTTGTTGATGAATTAATGAAATGGAAATCTTTTTCTCTTTCTGCTTCTATGATGAAGGAAGAGATTGTGTTTTTGAGATGATTGATGAATCTTTGGATTTGGGAAATGGTATTTAAAGGGTTATAGATATGGTGGTTGAATCTAACTTTTTGGTTTGCATGAGTCACCTATTACTCAGCAAAGAAGAATAAAGGTAAGAGCATAGACTTGTAAAAGATAATATTTAAAGAACAGATGATGACATGATTTTGTGGAAAGGGTAGGTCAACTTTCAGCAACCAAAGTTGAGTCCAACTTTCATTTCCGAACCGACATTTAATTCAGTTAATTCAACGAAATACTTTTACAAAATAACATCCATATATCTTTTAGAATGAGATCACCCTTGAAAATGAGAAAAGATCCCAACAGACATCATGGATCGCCCTTTTTTCTCATGTTCTGACCATAAGTGGATGTGTATTTCAAGCTTTCTGATTTGGCATGGTAGCTTTCTGATGTCTTCCATTGCTTTAATATAACATAACAAAGAAAAGAAAAGAAATATGAGATTCGGGAAACAAATTGCACGGTTAAATAGATATGATAATGCAGTAAGTGATGATGGGACATTTTTTAGATATGTCAGTCACTATGTCAGCCATGTGAGATCAACTATCATATCCACTATCATTTTTTAAAAACAAAAGAAGTTGTAGTTTGGGATAGAGTTTAATGCTAATACTAATAGTAATTCTGTAATATTATAGTAAACTTCTAAACATGATTTGAAGTTTCTAAATTCATTAGGTACTTAAAATACCCAGAATTCGTCTATGTAATCTCTTTGCCCTCTCCATTCTTTTTCACCATTTGATCATTTAAAAGTGAAGGACTGAAATGAAGATCTTCATTTTCTTTTTCTCCTTCCATCTGTCAAAAGATCATGAAGAAATTGATAAGAAAACTTGAGAAACTTCTAAATATGAGCAAGATGGTCCATTTGTGACCATAAAAAACCTTCTTTGAAAAGGCAATGAAGTATAGCTTATCTGGAAAAGAATGGGAAGTATGCCATGCAGATTAGAGACTGACTCAACTTGCTTTCCAAATCCCTGACATTTTTTTAGTCATTTTCGGAACATTAAAGCTCACTACAGTACTTCAGTCTCCAACACATTTATCTCCGTAATCTCTTTCCCTCTCCATTCTCTTTCACCATTTGATCATTTGAAAGTCAAGGACTGCAGTGATGATCTTCATTTTCTTTGCCTTTTTTCCCCTTCCATCAGTCAAAGGATCATGAGGAAACTGATAAGCAAACTTCAGAAACTTCAAAATATGAGCAAGAGTGTACATTTATGACCATAAGAAGCCTCTTTTGAAAAGGCAATGAATCATGGCTTATCTGAGATGGATATGAATGGGTAGTAGGCCATGCAGATTAAAGATTGCTTCTACTTGCTTTCCAATGCCCCAAAAACAGTCATTACACTATGGAAAATAAGATTTTACTTAACACAAAAGGAATTAATCCCTGGCTTGTTTTGTCAAAGCTTAAAGAAATATACCATGGGATGCTACATCAGTATCATTCCCCCCATGGCATGATGACATTGAATGTCCATATCCTGAATCTTCAATGAATTCAACAAAGTTCACTACAGTACTCCGGTCTCCAACAAATATTTATGCAAAAATTATTGGAAGAGAAATGCTTATATAAATCTGGGAACGAACTCAATACACCTTCAAATTCTGCAGCATAACATAATTTAGATCAAATCATTTATGGTTGTGAATGGTTGAGAGTTTGGTATGATTTCTTGAAGTGGTGGAATCTATCATGGTGTCTCCCTCTTAAACTGTCATCTTTCTTGTTGAATTGTCTTAAGCACCAGTTTTCTGGTTTTCTAAAAATATCCAGTTGGAAGTTTGAATATTAATGTGGTCGGCTCGATATATTCTCATCCCACACTGCAGGCATTGGTGGCCTTATGAGAAATAAAAAAAATTATTGTTAATGCCTTATTCTTTGGTTCTGTGATGACTCTGGACCACAGATTTGGTGAACTTTAATATCAAAATGGCTTTATATTTTTTTCTTGAAACCGAATGCAAAGGCAAGGTGAATCCTTCTATTGAACTGGATCCCGAACTTTCTGTTTGCTTGTGCTAAAATCTGATGACCAACCTTGGATGGTCATGGAGCTTTGTAACAGGATTGATTTTGCTTTCTGCTCAGGAAATGGAGCGTTTTGCAATATTGCTGATTTCACACGATTAAACCAGCTTTATTTTTTTAATAAAATTATCCTTTATTTAACATTTTCCTTTTTCCACTAGGCAGAATGTAACATCCTAATGTCGGGTTAGTGATCAAATGGTAAAGTTTCAAAATTTGGTGACTAAAGTATAAGAATTGAATAGTTCAATGATTTACCTGGAAATATTTCCTGAAATTTGCTAGTAATTATTAAGGGAATTAAAGGGAAAAATGGCCATTTGACAAGGAAGATTTTTATTTCTCTTTATAAGATAAGGGAACCACGTGGGAAGGAAAAATTTCTCCAGAACTTCTTCTTCCTTCTTGTTCTTCCTCTCCTCCCGTATCTCCAAGCTCAAAGGTAAGTTTTCTATTTGGATAATTTCTGGTTAAATTTAAGGTTGGGTTATGATTATTAGATGATAACTAAGCTTAAGGAAATCTTAAGTTATCTTAAAATCAAAAGATAAAGGAGTTATGAAGGATTAAAAGAAGAAAGTGAATAAATGAGATTTTAGTAGAAAGTCATTCATGGGATTTCTAGACCAAATTTGACTTGTCAAGGGTCCAATTAAGAAGTTAGAAGCAATAGAATTGAATTTGGAACATGTTGAAAAATTAGTGTAATTCAATGTGTACCGATGCATCAAGGGTAAATTTTCAGAAATTGTTCAGTGTGTATCGATGCACAGGAAGTGCATCGATGCACCCCTTAAAAATGAAACATCGAATGCAATTAGTGCATTGATATGCATCGATGCACATGTTAAGGGATACATCGATACACGATAGAATGCATCGATGCACTTCAAGGGGAAATTGAAATAGACATTTCTTTTGGTTAAGAAATGATAGATTAGAGTATATCAATGGGATACTGATATGTATCAATGTATGATTATGTAGTTATCGAACATGAACCAGTTCCGGAACGATTATCAAGTTAAGATTCGATCGAAAGAGAGGAAATCATAAAGTAGATGGGAACTTAGTGAGGCCAAGGTGAGTGCATCTTATTACATAGGATTATATGGAAAGTGACTTGCGATAAGTCTATTTCCGATAGTATAGTACATGATTATGTAATTAATATGAAATGCATGTATGTTTGATCATATGAATTGATATGTTTTTGTATGTGCTATGTGGTTTATGTAAAAACACTATTAAGTGTTGATGAAAGAATATAAAATAAGTTATGAAATTATAGGAATAAAGAAGATAAGTCAAGTGATATATGGAAATGGAAATAGATGTCTACGAAGAGTCATAGGAGAACAAATATAAGTCATATGATAATGAAATATAAGACCACGTGAATACATGGTTATGAGATAAAATATATAATAATAGGAAAATATGATGAAAGTGAATTCGTGAGAAGTGGTAAGAACTAGGTAAACATGTGTAACAGTTATATGCATAATAGAAACATGAGTTGGACAAGTACATAGTGATATGATCCACTATGAGAATTAGTATAATAGAGCTTTTTGATTTATTGAGAGTGAAGGGAACTAAATAAGATTGAATTATAGAATGAAAGGGGAATAATATATCAAGTAGGAAACTTAAATATAAAGGGATGATACGAATATGTAAGATAAGTTATAGGCTAAAGATCTATGGAGTTATATGAAAAGGTTATAATAAATATATGAAATTGAATTAAGTAAATAGATTAAATTAATACATAAATAAAATACTATTAAATGACAAATGTTTAGAAATAAGATATAATTTATGAAATCTAAGGGAATATAAAGAAATGGAGCATAAGGTAGATGATATGATAGAAGTTATTATATACATATATGATATATGTTATCAAGTAATATGAAAGGACTCCGAAAATTGATATAAGCTATGTGAAAGTGTTCTAGGTGTTTCTATGTACTATATGAAATATATATGATTATATGTGAATAAGATATGATATTTAGGTTTACATGAACATCTAAGAAATGATCTACGTTATTATATGCAATTTGGATTATGTTACATGTCATGGATCTATGTGACTACGTGAGAAAGAATAGAAGCTATGTGATATGCTATGAGAAATAATCCATGTGAATACATGAGCTTATGTGAATGTATATGTGAATATAAGTAATATGAGCTACGTGCTTATGAGATATGAATATGGAACATGAGCTATGTGAAAATAAGTTAAGTAATTACATGTGTAAATGGAAATGTTATGTGAAAAGCTATGTGGCTATGTGAAGATGTGTAATGGTATAAAAAAAATAATGCTCATGTTATGTGATATGAGAACTAGGGGTATAGTTGGCATGCCAAGAGTCGAGGGATTATCAGTGGTCCTTCGGGACATAGTGGTTCTTCGGAACAATCAGTGGTCCTTCGGGATATAGTGGTCCTTCGGGAAAATATTCAGTGCCCCTTGAGGGAATTATACGAGCTGTGGTGACAGCATAGTGCACAACCTCTATGTACTTGCATATCTTTAGTTCTCACATGTGTATCATGGGCTAAATAAGAGATAATATTAATAAACTTGATATGATGATATGTTGGTTTCCTTGTGAAATGTTATGTGTGATATATGATTTTACAAATGATAATTACCGAATCATATGATAAAAGGGATCAATGATAGTGATAAGCATGAAGATGCTGATATAGTTGCTTCGGTGTATGTGTTTTATGATAGGAAATTTATGAGTACATGTTACAGTATGTGTGAATGATTATAATGGATTTACATGATGATATAGAACAAGTTTACAAGATAAATGATATGACATATACGTATGTATGTATTTGTTACCTGTAAGAGTGTATGAATTGTATGAATGATAATAGTAATTGTTCATGTATGATTATTAGTTAAAGTTTGCATATATGTTTATTGTCTCACTAAGTCATAGATTTAGCATGTGATTGTTTCACACGTAGGTTACAGAAGCGAGAAGAAAAGCGAAGAAGAGCAAAACAGGTCAGCATTTCCCTTACAAAGATTTCAGATCAGAAAATAGATGATTTAAATGTGTTTGGTTATGTTGAATATAATTGGCATGTACTAATTGATTGAGTTGAATATGCTCTGATCGATTTTGATTATTTTGGTCGATTTATGTAAATAAATTGCTTTTATTTTAATGAAAGTTTTAAATTTTCTTTGAATTTTGTCAAGAATCAAAGTTGGAAAAGTCAATGTGACACCTCAGGCTCGGATCCGGGTTGGGGGTGTTACACAGAAACATATAAGTACCATCCCTATGGCTAATTTAGATTAAACAAATAACAAATTAACACAAACTTGTTTTGTGCCTGCAAATAAGCAAATCTTATTCAGGCTGAATTGGAAAACCCAATATCCGCACAAGCTAGTTGTCTTCTATCCTTTGTACATTTGGCAGCTAAACGAAATATTACGTATGAGAATGTGTTGGCAGCATTAGGCACCTTGCAGGATCCATGTTCATTGTTGCACAGGGAAACACTGCTCCTGGTACAGGAGCACTCACTCGATAAGCCATGTGTACCCAGGCAGGAAGATTCAATGACATGCCAACTGCTGAGAAAAGGGGACCTCATATCAGTTGCCCTATACTTCAAGCACCATACATGCCAACACCAGCTGGTGCAGCAGGATGTTTAGGTAGCTGTTTGGATGACTTTCCAGATGAACCTCCAGCTGCAGTGCCATTCAATTGATCTGGTTTGACCCTTGGGGTGCTGAAATATCTCCCTTGCTGAAACTGGTGATATCGTGGATGCTAGATCGCCACCAATCTTTGTTTATGGAGTTAAAACAGAATTAAATACTTTTTTTGCATGACTTGCCATTTATGTCAGCATTCTTGTGACGACATAATTCCGGGATATTCAATTAAGAAAATCCTTTTCCACATTTCATGAACAAAAACAATCTGATGAAACAGAGGAGAACACATTTGTTAGCCACCTAGAAATTGACTTGTAGTACATCATCTATTAATCTCTGGGAGATTGCTTGCTGAAGGTTTTTGAAAGCTTTCTGGTGGTTCAAGAAACCCATAAACCACAACTCAAAAGCATCTACTGTCACAATTTCTATGTACTTCTGTAATGGTTTCTTCATGTTTTCACTCTCATTAACTCCCTTTATTTTCTCAAGTGGGATCAAAACCTGAGTAAAAATTGATGTACAACATGAGAATTGAAGTGTAAATTATACAGTCTGAGAAGAGAAAAACTGATAAAAATATATACCAACCTTGTAATGGACTCTGAAGAATTCTCCATTAGGAGATGGGATTTTGATTGATCTAACACTGCAAAATGCAACCTTCTGAGATGAGATGAAAAGTAAACCAGCTATAGGACCCGCTGTTGTTGATAAATAGCATTGGTATGCTTTCATCAGCTTCTCTCCTTCTCTTACACTAAACAATTGTTTGAAAATCTTATCCACACCTCCAACTTGAAGAATTCTTGCCCCCAAACTCAACTTTCCCTTCACAGTTTCAGTGAACTTTGGCCCCAGCCTCACTGCATTTTCAGAAGTAACTTCAGTTTTCATATACACATGTTCATGCCATACATATGTATGTTTAGAATTTAGAGTGTATCATACCATGTTCTCGGACTCCATGTGTGAAAGTATCAGCTTTCTTCCCAAGCTTGTTCATCCTTTTAAGAACAAAGTTCCCCTTGCCTGCAATTCAAAATTTCTCGTTAGTACTATAAAACATTTCATTATGAATTTCTAAACCCGTCACAGAGTAAAAGCAAGAACCTACTTTTTTTAAATGTATGAGGCCCTTCTGCAGATGATGGAGTCCAATACTGGCCAGTGGCATCCATTGTCCCGGCGTTCTCTCAACTAGAAGTGTTGTTGATTTCATTGGAATTCCAATGACTTGTTCAAATATCTGATTCTTCATTTTTCCAATAATGAAATGGAAATCTTTTTCTCTTTCAGCTTCTATGATGAAGGAAGAGATGTTTTTTAGTAATGACTGATGAATCTTTGGATTTGGAAAATGGTATTTAAAGGGATATAGATATGATGGTTGAATCTAACTTTTTTGTTTGCATGGGTCACCTATTGCTCAGCAAAGAAGAATAAAGGTAGAGCATAGACTTGTAGAAGATAATAATTAAAAAAAATGGTGGCATGATAAGGATCATAAGTATGCAAGCTATTAGAAATTGTTAAACTACCTTACAGATTAAATTAAAAGCAAAAATGGGTTACCTTTTAAAATGAGAGAAGATCCTAACAAACATATTGGGTTACATTTTTTTCTATTGTTGTGAGTGTAAGAGGATGTGGATTTGAAGCTTTCTGAGTTTGCATTGTAGCTTTCTGATGTCTGTCACTGCTTTTATGCTAATACTTTAAGAAAGAAAAGAAAAACCTAAACATTCATCAACCAAACAAATTGCATGGTGAAAAGATATGATAACGCAGTGATTGAAGTTGGAACATTTTGAGAAATGTCAACCATAAGAAATCTACTGTCATATGCACTATCATCTTTCTTTCTCTAAAAAGAGAGGTAATAGGTAGCTCCAGTAGTCTCTTCAATGTTCTGGGGAATTATTTCCAAGTTTGATTCAATCCAAAGGAGTAAATCTTGGTGTTCCATATCATTTTACAGTGAAAGGTTTAAAAAAACAAAAGAAATTTCAGTTTGGAGATAAAGAAAGGAAAGTAAATGCTAATCTTCAAATTCTGGACATCTAAGTGAAATTTAAGATTGATTGTATGAACAGAAAGGAGTAAACCCCAGGTTTAGTTTGGTGTTTAATACTAATATTAGTTCTGTAATTTGATTATAAACACCTAAAAATGGTTTAGAGTTTCTAAATTCATTAGGTACTTCAAATACCCTGATTTTATACATTTACCAAAAGTCAAGGATTGCAGTGATGATATTTTCTTTGCCTTTTTTATGTCTTTATCCCCCTTCCATCAGTCAAAAGAAGCCTCCTTTATGACTAAGAGGGTCCATTATGACCATAAGAAGCCTCCTTTGAAAAGGCAATGAAGCATGCCTGAGGTGGAAATGACCATGCAGATTAAAGATAGCCTCAACTTGTTTTCCACTGCCCCAAAATCAGTCATTAAACTATGGATAATAAAGCTTTACTTAACATAAAAGGAATTCATGGTTTGTTTTTGGACAAAGCTTAATGAAATATATACCAATGGGATTAGTTTGGTACTTTAATACTTGTTGCAAAAACCGACAACAGTCGCATCATGGCCACATCAGTACAATTCCCCACATGGCATGATAGCATTAAGTGCCCACATCCTGAATCTTCTAATGAATTCAACAAAGTTTTTGTTCATAGGATGGCAAAAAAGTTGGTAAGTTGACGTTTATAGTGGATTATTATTTCTCTCATCCGTAAGAAGTGTTTCATGTATCGTCACGTTCTTAGATATGCTGCTCATGATAGCAAAACATGTTAGTTTTATTTTTTTTAATTACACTTTTTCCAAGAGTATTGACTATTCTAGTTCTAGTTCTAGTGGATGCATCAGAGAATGCCTAAGAAATGAAGAGTGGAGTTGAGATGCTGTCTGACCCATAAATCTTCCATATGTAACATTTTTTTTTCTTTTTCCGTATTTAACATTTCAACGACAAAAACAATCTGATGAAAAACAAAGGGCTAGGCTGTTGCAAGCCACCTAGAAAGTGACTTGTAGTACATCATGCATAGTCTTTGGGAGATTGCTTGCTGAAGGTATTTGAGAGCTTTCTGGTAATTCAAAAACCCCATAAACCAGAATTCAAAATCGTCCACGGTCACGATTTCCATGTACTTTTGTGATGGCTTCTTCATGTTTTCACTCTCATTAACACCCTTTATTTTCTCAATTGGAATCAAAACCTGCATCCAAATTGATATATAACATCAGGATTGAAGGGTGCAAAATTATACAGTCTGAGAGGGGGGGAAACAGACGAAATACACAAACCTTGTAATGGACTCTGAGAAATTCTCCATTAGGAGATGGGATTTTGATTGATCTGTCACTGCAAAAGGCCACCTTTTGAGATGAGACGAAAAGCAATCCCGCTAAGGGACCTGCTGTTGTTGATAAATAGCATTGGCATGACTTCAACAGCTTCTCTCCTTCTCCGACACAAAACAACTGCTTTGAATATCTTATCCACACCTCCTACTTGAAGAATTCTTGCCCCTAAACTCAACTTTCCCTTCACAGTTTCAGTGATCTTTGGCCCCAGCCTCACTGCATTTTCAAAGTTAAATTTAGTTTACATATGTATAAATGATATGTTTAGACTTGAGTGTGTGTATCATACCATGTTCTCGGATTCCATGTGCGAAAGTATCAGCCTTCTTCCCAAGCTTGTTCATCCGTTTAAGTACAAAATTTCCTTTGCCTGAAATTCCATAACTTTCTCATTAGCACTATAAAACATCTTCATTATGAGTTTCAAAACCCTTCACGGATTAAAGTAGAGAACCTACTTTTTCTAAATGTGTTAGACCCTTCAGCAGGTGATGGAATTCGATACTGGCCAGCAGCATCCGGTAAGTAGCATCTCGGTGTTCCTCAATTTGATATGCTGATGATTTCATTGGTACTCCAATGACCTGATCAGGCATCCGGATCTTCATTTTTTCTGATGAATGAAATGGAAATCTTGTTACCTTTCAGCTTCTATGATCAAGGAATAGATGTTATATTTTGTGATGATTGATGAAACTTTGGATTTGGGTAATGGTATTTAAAGGGATGGCTGAACATAACTTTTTTGTTTGCATGAGTCACCTATTGCTCATCAGAAAAGGATAAAGATAATATTTAAAAGCAAAAAATGAAAGGCTGAGTAGTTGAGACAACCTTTTAAAACCAGAAAAGATCCTAACAGACATCATGGATTTGATGCTTTTCTGAGTTGGCATTGCAGCTTTCTGATGTCTGCAACTGCTTTAATACTGATATAAGAAGAAAAAAAAGAGTGAAAATTAGTAGAGATTTGAGGAACAAATTGCATGGATAAAAAATATGATAATGCAGTGAGTGAAGGTGGAACGTTTTTGAGATATGTCCAGAGATGGACGAAGGACAGCTGGGGCAGTCCCCTGAAAATTTTAAATTATCATATCTTTTAGATTTTTTAATGTATTTTCTATTAATAATCTGTTTCGCACCTAGAATTTTATAAGTTTGTCGTCTCCTAAAATTTTAAAAGTTCGTCATCTAACATAAAATCTTACGTTGTCCCTGAATATGTCATGTCGCCCATCTTCAAATAATAGTGACGGCATTAAGCTTCCAGGTTCCCATGAATTCAACAAAGTTTTGGTTCCTAGGGTGGCCAAGAAAGTTGGTAACGTGACACTTTTTTGGTCAAATTTTATGAATAGTTCATATACTTTAAGTAGGTTGTTGAATTAGTCCTCTACTCTAATACGAGTAATTTTGGTTCTCTACTCTGCGGGTTGGGAAATCTCAATCCAAGACATAGAATCTTGCCAAATCAACCAATAAAAAAGTAAAAAACATTAAAGAATTGACAACGCCAAAATAACGAAAATTGCAAATAGCAGATAATAGTAGGATTGAAATTTCTAAACCTGTAGAGGGAGCAAAATACACAAATTGAAGTATAAGAACTAATTCCGCTATCTGCATAAAGTGAAGGTACTATCCATAAAATTTGACTTTTTTTTAGTAACTTTCAGGACTTTAAAGTTCACTATACTACTTCAGTCTCCAACAAATACTTAGGCAAAAATCTTTGGCAGAAAAATGTTCATATAATTTTTGGGGAGAATGTAATGCTCCTATTATAAATCATAGCCACGTTGATCAAAATTTGCAACATAATATACTATTCGACTTCTTAGCAGATCAGGAAACCAACAACTGCTCCATAACAATATCATTAATATAGCACTTTATTCTTAGGATATGTTACTTGGATTCGAGTGCGAAAGCAGAAACGAGCATATGTCTGCAACAGTTATATTCAGTTTTTTTTATACAAGATTTTCATGAATAATCATGTTCTCTGCTCATAATAAAAAATATGATAAAAAGACTTGATAGTTTCTTTTTCCCATGAAACTTCTGAGCCTTGACTATTCTAATTGTAATGGATGCACCAGAGAAGAAGCATGCAGCATTGGGTATGTTGCAGGACAACTGCTGGGACAAGGGGGCTCATATATTGGTTGCCCTATGGTTGGAGCACCACACATGGCAAACTAGCTGCTGCAGCAGAATGTCGGGGGTGTTTACTGATTTTTCATACGAACTTCCAGCTGCAGCACAATTCAATTGTTGATCCTTGGGGTTCTGAAATATCTCCATCTTTGACACTGGTGATATCGCGGATGCTAGATGCCTCCTATCCTTGTCTATGGAGTTCAATTGAATAAAAACCATTTTTACATTCGTCAGTTGATCGACCTCATTGAAGCTTGTGCAAGGCCTCCATGGTCGGCTCTCTCTCTTTCTTGCCCACGTGACTGCAAATCCTGGAGTCAGACTCCACCACCAACGTCTTGTTAATTAGCCATTGAGAGCCAGCAAACAGCTCAAGGGCAGTCTTTATAGCTAGCAGTTTAGCTTCATTTTAATAGTGTTGGTGCGTGGGATTGAATCTTTTCTTCTTCTTTTTTGCATGAGTCACCCGTTGCTCATAAAAAAATAGTAAAGGTAAAGCATAGTCTTGTAAAGACAGATATCATTTAAAAGAAAAAGATGATGTCATGACAAGATTGTGGAAAGATCCAATTTCTTCTTTGAGACATTGTCCAACATGTTCAGCAAACAAAGTTGAGTTCAACTTTCATTATCCCCTGGGTCTCGAACTGACATATAACCCAGTTGACTCGTGCAATTATCTTTTGAAAAAAATGTAACATTGAGAGTATCTACAACTCCTTTCATCATCCTCAAGTTCCGACAACGGTCTCTTTGTTAAAAGAAAAAAAGTGCATTCTTCAATGCCGCTGCATTTCCTGAAACTTTAGTTGATCAGTAGAAAATGACAGAATAAGTTATATAAGATTGCGCGTGAAGAACATATATCTATGCAAGTCATTAGAAACTCTCAAACTGCGGATTTGAAGCTTTCTGAGTTGGCGTTTTACTTTCTAGATGAAGAACAATCAATGTAGAGCTAGTAAACCATCTTTGTTCTAGATGAAGAACAAAAAGAAATAGATGATGAAACTCAACTCAACATGCACGTTCACGTTTGATGTTAATAAATATGACAGAGTAAAAAATAATGAACCAATATTTATATATATTGTACAATTAACACAATCCTCCAAGTATTATTTTCCTTAAATATGATCACATCTTTACAAAGAACCTCTGAGTCCATTTCTATAACAATTTTATTGAACTTGTTTCGTTTTTGCTAACTTAAACCCTTCTTTGACCACCATGGCTTTTGTTATAATAATTGCTTCAGCAATGATATTTTTTCACAGTTATCAATTAATTCTCTTTCAGAATTACTTATGATCACATAAACACCAGCCTCTTTCGAAATCTCTTTAACTATTTCGTCACAATTGACAGTCCTTTAACCTTCTTTAAGAGACTTTTCATTTTATATTTATATTATAATATAACGGTTTGAATTTTTAAATCAACGTATGGAGGTTGACATGAAATAATCTTAAGCCGGATTAAGATCTTAATTCAATCATTGAAGTAAATTAGATCTCATTTAGGTGGGGATCGAACCTAATTAAGTGAAGGAAAACAAGAATTTTATGATGATACAAACATTTAAGAAGATTTAGGATCATAATCAAACCATTGGGATAAGTTGGGTCTCTTTATTTGATCTGGGAAAATTTTAGAACATTTAAGTTATATTTTTGTTTGATAACTATAATAATTTCACTAATATAAACATATCCAATATTTAATGTTAATTTATACACTAAATAATCTTATAACTTTCATATCAATAAAATCTGTCATTGAAATTTGAATATTTAATTTTCAACATATAATTTTTTTAATTTATAAAAAAACCCCACATATATATATATGTATATATAATAGTGATATTTTTATAAGTTATTTATATTTTTAAGGCTTAATATAAAAATTATTGTTTAAATTATACTATTTTTCATGCCTAAATGAGATTTTAGAGATTTTTAAAAAAATTATATATATATTTTAAAAAATAAAAAATAAAATATTTTAAAAATATTAACGTCACACGTGTTATTTAATGGAATTTTAATATCTTTTACGGCTTGCACTTAAAATAATAATGTTCGTAAGCTAGACACTCAAAAATGAAAAAGAGATATAATTTAGATATTTTTTATATTATATTTTTAATGCAAAATAAATTAGAGTAGCAGTAGGCGTTCAAATGTCCACAACCACACCATACTGAAACAGTACTTGTCTTCTTTTTCTGCATTTTTCATCGGATGAGAATATGTTATTGTTTGCTAATCAAATTTCGCATAATTGATAATTCCTAGCAATTGATCTTCTCCTTTCACAGTCCTCAATATTAACTTTTGTTTACTCCCCAGGCAATGGGAAAAGATTCAGTCATCGTATACATTACATTGGCCGTTCTAATCCTCTATCTCATCTCTTATTCCCCTAAGAAACACTCCACCAGCAACCACCGCCGCCGCCTCAAGCTCCGTTATTCCTCCACCCATCACGATCCCGTTGCTTTTGATCCCCTCGTCGCCGAGATCGAGCGCCGCCGTGAAGACAACCAATGGGAGAAGCAGTACTTGGAGCATTCCCATCCTGAGTTCTTACAGCACCCCGCTCCCGCCGAAGAATCGCAGCCGGAGTTGGATGATTTCATGAATGCCGAAGATTACTTGAATTATGGGGACAAATTTAACGTAACTAATAGGTTGGTAATATTGCATTTAATTTTAAATTCATGTTACTACTTTTATTGGTTACTAAGGATTTAAATTTTGCAGCTTCAGTTAATATTTTAAGTTCCAATTTTAGTGAAAGATGTTCTAATTAGATTATCAATTATACTAATTATGTGCTAGGTGTCTTCATTACTTAGATTATCAATTTTAGTTAATGGTTTATATGCTTTACAGAAAGCATGCTAGGTGTCTTCATTATTGCAAGTTTCTGTGAGTATGCTTAATTATTTCTAATTGCATATTTGAATGAGTATCAATGCTTGGCGTCTTCATTCTTGACAATATTGAGATGTTAGTTTGCTTAGTTCCTTTGTGAATGTCTTCTAGAATGAATATATTTGTGATGATTTGTTGGAAATGTAAGCATCATGGGCAGTAGCATTTTGGACGATATTTATTGAATGGAGGTTTAATGTAATGAACAGGTTGGTATTGCTGTTCCCCAAGATTGATGTAGACCCAGCAGATGGTTTTGTGACTGAGAATGAATTGATTGAGTGGCATCTGCAGCAGGCTACGAAAGAAGTATTGTTCAGGAATTTGAGGGAGATGGAAATTCATGACAGAAACAATGATGGGTTAATTTCATATGCTAAGTATGAGGCTCCCAGTTGCGTGAAGAATGGTCTGTTGTCTATACCATTATGCTACTAAATTATAGATATCATGCTGTGGAACTTATCCTTCGTGCTTTACCTTTTTTCTTTTCTTATGAGATCTTGGTATTTTCTGTTTTTCTTTTAACCTAAATTCTTAGCTGGATGGAGTTGTTTGATAGATGGGTTTTTACAGTTTAGAAAATTCTTTCGATGAATCTGATTAATAGCATAAAAACAAAACCATAAACATGCATGATCTATTCTTTGACTTCTACTACAAAACTTGGATATGGTAATTGATTTCTGTTTAATTTGCCTAGTAGTGATATTTAGAGGTGTTACCTTATTTGTGCTTCTTTCTATAGACAACCCATATTTTGGCCACAATATGGGCTGGTGGACAGAGGATCATTTTAATGTCTCAGATGCCAATGGCGATCATTTATTAAATTTAACCGATTTCAATGAGTAAGTTTCAACTAATATACTCCAAGGGATAGCTGTTATTTTCAATTGCTGCTACTGCTTTCCCTAAATTTTCTGCTTGATATTTTCCTAGCTTTATGCAACCGGCTGACAGCAAAAACCCAAAGCTGCTTCAATGGTTATGCAAGGAGGAAGTAAGGTGATCTGAGTTTTATTACTTTTCCTTTTCCCCGTGATCATTATATTCATTTATGTCCCAATATAAAGAACCAACTTATGCTTAAATTATATATTCCGAGTAGGGGTGTAATCGAGCCGAGCCCGAATAGTGGTAAGCTCGAGCACGGTTCAAAACTTGGGGCTTGATACTCGGCTTGAGCTTGGTCGAACATCAATTTCCAAACTTGGGCTCAGTTTGAGATATAATCATGCTACTTGAGCTCGGCTTGATTAAACTCATTTACCAATTTGTGTACTAAAGCTCGAACTCAAGCACGATTAAGCTCGTTCATATTCAATAATATATATTGTAAGAGTAGAAAACCAGTTGCATTATATAAGAAAATAAACTAAGAGTGAAAAGTTTGATTATGATCGCAAGCCACTCGAGCTGGGTATTATTATTATGGTGTTTGAATTTGGGTCAGCAATAACTAGAGCTGTTCTAGCTCGGCTAGATAATTACCAAATCAAATTTGAGTTTTTTCCGAGTTGAACTCAAATAGCTTGCGAGTCTGGGTGTCGCATTTACACCCCTAATTCTCATTTTCATTTGATCTGTTTTTCTATTATTGCGTTTAAATTTTGCTTTTTTCCTCCTTTAGGGAAAGAGACGAAGACAAAGATGGGAAGGTTAGCTTTAATGGATTTTTTCATGTTATTTTTGACTTGGTAATTAGCCATGATGAAGAAGGTCATTATTCAATGGAGACAGAGACCCCAGATAAACTGTTGTTTAGCCAGCTTGATAAAGATGGTGACAGGTGCTTGTATGAACTTTTAATTTTCTGTATCATGTTTGAATTGGGAACTTGTTTGGATGGTTAAATAAATTTCCAGTAGTTGAGCAGATTCTTGATAGATGAAGAGCTACTACCTATAATTGGTAAACTTCATCCATCTGAACGGTACTATGCAAAACTACAAGCAGATTACATCATATCACTGGTATTTATGACACCATATAATTTAGCATTACTATGCATGGATGTATACCGGACTTCTCAAATGTTCCATTTTATTATTATTTTATTGCATTTAGACCATGCCAGTTGTGCATTTGTACTTGTAACATAATGCAATAGGAAAATGGATGGGTTTGTTTTAAAACAGGCCTAAGTAGTACCATAGCCAAGGAAACCATTAGGACGTAGGGTGGACGTAGGGCTCTTAGGAGAAGTTAGGTAGCACTCTTATAATAAACAAAGTTTTACGACTCTTAGAATAGTTGACTCTATTTAGTTTGATATACTTTATTTAATTACTATAATCTCTATTTAAAGAGATGTATGGGATAATAAAAGCTAAGCAGAACTTTTATCAAAACCCTAAAAAGAGATCTAAGTCTCTGTCTAGCGAATTCTAAAGGTTTTAGGCTCCCCTTTATGAACTCCATAATAATGTATATGAAAGTAATGGATGGTAGCCAAAACCCATTTTCCAAGGAATCTCGTTACATACTATGCTAATGTGTTACAGATGATAACTCGGTTACTACCCTTATTGACTTCTTCTTCTTCTTCTTGTTATTGGTTTTATATTTAATTCTAAAATATTATGATTTTTTTGTATTAGATTAAATATTCTTGCATAAGGAAATTATTTTCTTGCAAGTCATAGTTTCTTTTTTGAATAGTCTGGGCTGATTAAAGGTAGTATCTGTTAAGAACTTTTATTAGCCTATGACAACTTACACACATCCTGTAGACATGTCTGCAATGTTTTTGACAACTATGAAATGAAAATTCTAAGTTTGACATCATTCTCAACAAAGGCTTGACCTTGTAGTTTTTACCCCTCCTCTGAAGCCCAAGGATTAAAATAAGCTCTATCATTGAAGACTTTGTTAATTTTAATCACAGGCAGATTCGGATAAAGATGGCCGCTTAAGCTTAGTTGAGATGATTGATAACCCATATGTATTTTATAGTGCCATCTTCAATGACAGTGAAGATTACTATAGGCACCAAGATGAGTTCCGCTAAATGCTGATTTCTCGATAGGTAAGAGAACCATCCATAATTTGCTTGCATCCACTTTATGCTGTATGTATTTGCATAAACCGAGCTCTTTTTGCAGGATACAAAGGCAGCAATAGAACTCTAGTTCTTTTTTCTAGCAATAGTATACGCTATTTCAATCAAGATCATGGTAATCAATGTTGATATCCATGGTGAGTTCTTGTTCTCTAATTGTTTTTTTCCGAATTCCGACCTTTTTTCGGGTTTTATTCCATCTATCAGCTACTTAAGATTATTATTCATTACAGATACAGTAGCTGGTCCTTAGAATTTCATCTTTCTTGGCATAGATCTATTATTACACTAGACATATGTGTGTGCCATTTCCCTGTGAAAACTGAGAATCTGGTCTGGAGCTCTCAGAATTGGCAGATTCAAAGTTGTAAATAATTCCATTCCATTAATTTGTTTATTCAACCACTTGAAAACATCTACGGTAATTTATAATTTATTATTGTTCTGACCATCAACATGTAACAGTGCACCATAGAATTCAACTTGGTGATATAAAAAACTATTGCCATGGAAATGGGAATGGGTTTTCTTAACAAAACAATCAAGGGGACAAAATTAGTCCCAATGTCTGCACAAATAATTACTTTGTGCTTTATTCTTTTTTTTTAATATTCTAACTCTCAACGTTTTAATTTTTTGTCAACACATGTTATTACGTGATATTTTCACATATTTTAATTGGTAATATGATACATATTATACCATTATTTTAGTAACGTGTCATATAATCATTTTGAGTAATATGATACATGTCATATCATCTTTTGCTAGTACGGCCATCGTCGCGTGGCGTAAAAAAGCGTGGGAGACATGTCTTCGTTGGTTCCTTGAGTTTGTATTTCCGTTGCTGATAACCTCACAAAATTAGCTCCCATTGGCTTGTCTGAAATTTGTTTTTTTGATTCACCTCCGCCTAGCCTGTATCCTTTGTCATGCTTGATGCAAGGAGGCCTCCCCCACTCTCCTCTACACCGACTTAGCCGCTGTAATAGCGCTACTTTTATATTCAAAAAAGAAAGAGTGTAACGTCAATAATAGTTTATATATATTGACCATTAATCAACTATCAATTTTTATCTACAAGATTTATCTTAATTAAATATTAAATATTGTGAACTAAAATATCAGAATAAAAAAATAATTATTTTTAACAATTGTTGAGAATTAATTTTATCCTTACGTCAACAATCAATTTGTTTTCTATTTGAACCTTGCCCTCATGGGATTGGCATTTGTTTTCCTATTAAATTTCGAATTTATCCCCTAAACCATGATCTAGTTCACTTGACGCGTGTCATTATCGTTAAAAAGTTAGAGCCGTTATGCTTGAACTTTTTTTTTAATAATTTAGGGTGATTATAAGGGTAACATATGTTCAGATTGTATTTTTAATCATTAATAATGTATGCACACCTTGTACGTATAACTGGTCAAATTTAAATTCTTAAACGAGAATAACACTCCTTTAACCTAGAGTCCATTTGATAATAAAGCAAAACCCAGTCCAACGTGTTGAGTCCAAATAGTAACATTGAGGAAGAGACACAACTCCAGTTCTGTCTGGTCTGCAGGTAGTTCATGTTGAGCCCTAATAGAACGTAGTGTTCCACTTCTTACTGAACACTTTAACATCTATTTTCACACACAATAACATTTTCATGAATCACGTGTGCAAGCCTAACCTAACGTTTTTGTTATTTCAAGGCGTGAATGAGGTCATCTAATAGTTGTTGCACCTAATGCCAAGGAAAAAAATCTAAAATTCAAGACATTCTATTACCATCGTCTTCCCCTAATAACATGTCTAAACTTGGGTCGAGCCCTGAACATATGTACTAAGATCCAAGATCGTCTTGTATTAATAAGAACAAATGATAGAAAACAAGTTCCATACATAACGGATTTAGAAACATTTTTCAGGATAGCTCAAGAACGCAAATTTTTCGTATAGGACATATAGATACCATTATGATAATAAATAATTAATGGAAAAAATTCAAATTTTAATGTCTACCTTAAAATAGACTTGCATCCGCAACTGGTTTCATGTATAGTACTTTTATACAAGGGATCCATGAAGCTTCTTCATAAACCGAAAACAACCTTCAAGACTTATTGAATGTACATATATTCCACTGAGGAAAATTAAATTATCCACTTCCAAGTTCCAATCATTCTGCCATATAATATTATAATTGTCTTCCAGAAACCTTCATTATTGAGGAAAGAAACTGTTGGTTCCAAAATAAAACATTGGATAGGTTTTATCTCCACCGAAACCTGTCTTGTTCTGCTGATTAACCCAGCCATTATACGGCGATACCTATCTCAATCCATATTTATTCTCAAAATGATTGTTTAAAATAATTTCTTAAAAAATTCAAATTATCTCTATTTTAAATAATTTTTATTAATAATCTACTTTTATCTCTAAAATGTTGTAAATTCGTTTTCTAACATAAAATATTATGTCCTATCTATATTCTCAAAAAAAAATTATTTCAAGATATCCACGTACTTTTCTTCTACTCTTAACTATGCATATATATTCTTCATTTCACTCGATGTTCATCTAGCATGATTCTATCATATGGAAGGATGAAATAATTGTATTTCTATCTTGATATATAAAGAAATCACAAACAATTTCAAAACCCTAAAATTTCATTTCTTGAACGTTCCACGTGCATGGTTTACAACGACATTTAGAAAGAGAAAGATTATATAATCACATATATTTCAGTGCCCGTAATTTAAAATTAGGACAACTTTTAGGTGGTAATAATGGTTCAATTATTGGGAAAACTTGGGTAGTGGTGCCTATCTTTTGTATTCCCGGCCGTCTTCACCATTTTCTGGTCATTTCCCCCCACTTTTGTTTCCTTTCATATTTTTCTAACATATCAGTTTTGGTTGCTCCTTTGTCGTTTTCCCCCCACCATTAACACAATTCTATTATGCCCCTTTATTGCATTCCGACGATTAAGTTTTAATTCCATTGATGTCTTTTGAAAAACGAGTTTAAATACAATAACGGATTCAGAAATATTGTTTAGGGTGGATATATATATATATATATATATATATATATATTACTAACACAAAGTTTTTAAATGATGTGAGTATAAATAAAAATTTCAGAATGTATATCATTAGTAAATATGTAATTAACTTAAGAAGATTTAAATTTCAGCACGTGTTCACCTTAGGAAAATTGTAAACCCTCTATGTTTAAATATATAGATTTAAGTATAATTATTTTAATTTAAGAATTTAAAAGAATTATAAGTAATTTAAATATTGTATAAAAAATCACTCTAAATTCATAAATTGGTTTACTATTATTATTTTTATTGATAATTTATAAATCTATAAAATTTTAAACAATCTTCGATATAAAATCATATCTGAAAGAGATAATGACCTAAAAGAGGTGGAAAGAAGAGAACATGTTTATAATTTGATAGCAATGGTATTGGTTGTTCCTTTTCTTTTGGGGTTAAAGATTTAAATAGATCATCCATTTTGCTTAAAAGGATACAATCTACCACTCTTCTTCTTCCACAAAACACAACCATAGAAACCTTGCAATACTTTATTACTCCTTTTAATATCTTTTTATTTTTATTCAGAATGTTATTAATCCATTAACAATATATATATATATATCATATAGACGTAACTGCTCAAATCCAAAACTTCTAAAGAAAATAACGTTCTCTTTAACCATTGAGACCATTTGATGGGTACAATTATAGTCATTAATAATTTACTTCAGTTCTTGCTATCCCTAAGATAAATAAAAAAATATTTTTGGTCCTTCTAAAATTAAATAATTTAATTTAATCTGGGTTGACATAATTATTTTATCTTCATCCTTTTTTTTTTCAATTTTATCTCGACCTTAGCATAATATTCTTGACTTTGCCTCTGTTACAAGTTCGAACTTTACCGTCCTCAACACCCCTCGATTATTATTATTATTATTATTATTATTATTTTTCTTTCTTTCTAAAAACATATTGATTTAGGAACAGAGACAGAGAAATAGATGTATAATTTTATATTAGGGATATGAACTTAAAAAGTTATAATAAAATTTTGGGAGATATGAAATTATAAAATTTTAAAGAGTACGAAGTTAAATAATTAATAGAAAATATAAAAAGAATACATGAATTATATGAAAAATTGAAATCTTCAGGGTTAAAGATATTAAGGTTGAATAAAAATCCGAAAGGATGAATTCATGAACTAATTAAGTAAAATTTTGAATTATTTTATTAATACTTTTGAACGTATGCAACGGTGGATCCACCCTTAATTTAGAATAGATATGTGTTCACCTGAAATATGAATTTTCCTCAGTTAATTATATATTTTATTGGTTGTGCTCATCTTTAAATTAATCATGCTCACCCTAAAATTTTATTTGTGCTCGTCTCATACGAAAATTTTATTTTATTAACGAAGGTGTGCACACTCTAAAAAAACTTCTAGATCCACCACTAAACATAGGTTAGAATACCCAAAGGCTGGACTACTGTAGATAATATAAACCTAGTCAGTTTAACGTTGGTACTAAAAATGAAAATAAAAAGGGTAGGATTCAGCCAAAAAGAATGAGATCAGCCGTCATGCTTGGGATTAAAATATAAGATTACGAGCAATCTTTGCTTTTAAACTAACCTCCCACTCAAATAAAGGGGACGAAAGGTACATATTTTACTGTTGTTTTATTTATTACAAAATTAAATTATTGCCATTAGTTGTTTATGATTTGACAACAAAAGAAACTCAACTTTCTGCACTAACGTCTACTGATTATGTTTGCAGTGAGAAGAAAAAGAAGAAGAAAAGCATAAAAACCCTGGATTCTAAAGCTCTTTTTTAAACAAAATCTTTAAGTTTACCACTAAGGTCTTCTCAATGGGCAATTTTCAAATTAAAAGTAAAAAGTTTTTTTATCTTCTCAATGGAAATGTAATTGTCACTTAAAGATTGATTGAGACCATGTTGGTTCTATTGTTTATATTTAGGGTTTATAATTGTTCATCTCAATAATATTATTTCTAATGTTAAACTTGTATTCTTTTATTGAAAATGTAATACTCCTAATCCTTTAGCATTGTATCCGACACTTATTCGTAAGAGTTTGTTGAGTGAGCTTAGAAGATGAGTATTATTGTCTTTCCAAAACAAATTAAGTCAACCCTCAAAGTCTCCTGGGAGAAAGAGGATCGGAGCATATTAGGGATGAACATAAAATTTTATATCATGGAATAAATCTATAAAATCCTGAGGGGTGAAATAGATTATCAATAAAAAATATTTAAATAATATAATAATTTAAAATTTTCATAGGGAGGATTATCCCCTCCGGCCATCTTTGTCCATCCCAAACATATATTATTAAAGAACCCTGTTGTCCCATTGGTCGGGTGGAGTTGAATATGCAGGAAATGATGGGTAACAGGCTAGCTATGAGAGTCCCATGTCGTGCAATGATAATGCATTTCCATTTCTATAACCACCCCTTTTGTGTCTTCTCTCAGTTCCTTGCATGGCCTGCCAACAGCATTATGCGTGAACAGCTAAAGAGGAACATTATTCTTCATCATATCACCATGGTCCATTGCCCATGGGGGAAGTAGTCAGATCACCATCCCGATTAATACATAAAATTCCTATTTTCATCTACACATCTACATTTATAGTAGGTAATCGTCTCCTTCAAAATTTCAAATTATAATTTATTTTAAAAAAAAATTATTCCTTATTGATAATCTATTTTTATCCCAAGAATTTTATAAATTTAATATCTCATCATAATGAAAGGAGAAAGCAAAAAAAAGGAAATATTAATTGATGAAAAGGCGAAAGAGAGAGTTACTATTAGAGAGACTTGTGGAAATTGAGCTAGATCGAAACTTGATAGTGATGTTAATTAAATAAAGTAATTATCACTAGCCACCATAATCATTTATGTTTTAGGTAATTAACTAAGAGTATGAAAATATATGATGATATCAATTTTTTGTTTTTTTAGTGAATATTTTTTTTATTTTTTATCGTTAATTTCAACAGACTACTTTCAATCATTCAATGATTTTATATATATAAAATTAAAAAATTTATATTATATAATTAGATCATATACAACAACAACAACAACAACAACAAAACCCAACATCATATAAAATGAGGTAAAAGATAATGGTAACTTTAGGTATCCTTAATTAATTTAAAGAAAAGGAAAAGAGAAGACAGCCTTTCCTAATTAACATTTTCATCGTGGGTGGATTGATATTGATGTATGGTTCATTGTTAATCAATTATATATTTTTTAACATGAATATGTTTTTTATGTCATAGTACATAAAACTCCAGCCGTTTTTTTCTTTCTTGCACTTCTCTATTAATTTTTCTATATATTTTTGTTTTTAACAGTGATATTAATTTTAGATCGATAGTTAATCATTGATTTATTATTATTATTTTATATTAATTTTTAGTTAGTCTTTCTATTTTCATATGTAAATGATGAATGGTTTTATTTTTCATTTATTTTTGCTTAACAAGAGGAATTAATATTATAATTAGCAAACTACTTAGATTGTGAGCATCGTTTAAAATTTACCTATTCTTAAATGAAGAAAAAGAGTATCAACAACTGAGGAACAAAACACATAGTCGATATTGGTCGCTAATACCCTCTGAACCAGGCTACCCTGGCACCGGTATACAAACACAGACAACAATTCAACTCAAATAACAAATATACTTAAATAGCATTTAAACGATCCTATTACCTCCAAGACTTAAAAAATTGATCTCTGGACACTCCATCTCTCGCTAATCGAGCAGCCATCCCATTACCTAATCTCTCCACGTAAATAAATTTGATCTTTCCAATTTGTTTTGACAAGGTATCTATTTCAAACAAGCAGTTATCCCGTTATCTGTTCATGTGGTACGTCTTTTCCTTATTTATTCTTATGATTGGATTTCACTATCATCTTTTCAAAATCAGATGGTGTTTATTTGGTTATTCTATCAATCTATCTCTGCTCTGGATCCTCATACTGGATATTGATAGGTACTCAAAATTACAAAAATAAGTTATTATTGAATTGCAGTAATGTCAGTTTTTCAACGAATCATCATTATTGTAAACATTTTTATGTCAGATTGATGGTGTTTATCTTTCACCACTGAGAATGATGTTTATTTGTATCTATAATTTATTCAAAGTGTTTAGTTGGATTTTTAACATTTTTATATGAATCTTTTTAGTCTTAAGTTGCTAGTTTGTTCATTTCAATTATTTTGAAAAAAAAATATTTAATTTAAATAATTAATTTGTTTTTAACTTTTATTATAATTTATATTATTTTTGTCTAATAAAAATTAAAAGATACTATTAAATAATAATAATAATAATATAAATATGCTTTTTAGGGTTAACATAAAAAAGTACTATACTAAAAGATTCAATATCTTTTGCTCTCATTGTAGTTAATAATTTCGTGGATTATTAGTATAGTTGTTATATTTTTAGAGATGATTTTTGAAAGTTTTTAAATTTATGATAATTTTTTACTAACTTACATTACTTTAATATAGTTTTTAGCCAATACAATGTATAGATAAATTTTTGACAGACTCATATATCGTACTAGAATAAAATTTAATGTCTTAATATCAAATCTACTTAGTATGTTGACATACGAACAGAGGCGGAACGTAGGTTAGGTTAGATGGGCCATGGTCCCCCAAAAATTAAAAGACCTTTAAATTTTTTTAAAAATTCAATTTGGCCCTCAATTTTTAGAAATTCAATTTAAATTTTAAATTTTTAAGGTTTTTGATTAAAACCCCTCCCATAATTTTTAAAAAAATTCATTAAATCTCTCAAATTTTCAAAAATTGTAGTTAATCTTTTTGGAAAAAAATATAAACTAAACCTTTCAAAAAAATTAAAAATCTTAATTTAAATCTCTAAATTTTTTAAAATTTGAAGTTCCCCCCAAATCTATCACTAAGTTTCGCCACTACATACGAATAATCATGATACTCTATGGCTGACACGATAATTAAATGTTATTAAAAATATCTCAACCAAGACTAAAAAGGGGTTAGAACCCTCATAACTTTTATATTATTTTCTTTATTTTCCATCCTCCACTCTCTTCAAGATAAAAATATCAACTAAGAATGTTCTCTCATCGGTCGCGATTCTCACCAAAATTAAAAACGATAAAATGTCATTGACCGACGAACTAAATTTATTCTCATCAATAATAATTATTAAACTTTATAGTTGTAGATATAATATTCCGCTTCAACAATTTCAATAGTGTGTGAACGAACATGATGGACTTAGAGGATGAGTGAGGTAGTTATCCCTGAAATTTTTAAATTCTTTTATATTTTAGATTTTTTTAAATTTTTTCTTAATGACAAATTCTCGTCTCCTAAAATTATTCGTTCCCCTCTAATATTTCATAAATTTATATTTTAACATAAAATTATGTATATATCCGTATGTACGAACTATAGTATATACAAAAATGTATATAAATACAGTAATCAATTACTGGGGGTCAACATAACACCCACTCATGAAAGCAGAGGGGGAAAAAAGTTGAAAAACAAGACACTATTTTCCCTCAAAAGTGATGACGATCAGTCCAAAAACCAAAACAGAAACCTCTTTAAGCCTTTAACCTCAATTTCCAAACCCCACATGTCCTTTTCCTTGTATGCATACCCAAGCCTAAATCCGACTCAAATAAATCCCCCACCACCCCTCCTCCTTTCTCCATTACCATCCTCAACACCAAAAAGCCCCAGCTCCACCATGTCATTAGCTTCACAGGCAATGTTAACAATCCTGGCGGCGATGCTACAGTTAACTCTATGTAGTATCGGCGTCGCCGCTACTTCTTACCTGGACTTTCAACTCTTGAACGTCAATCAAACTCTTATGGGGTCCAAAATGTTTAAGCCTGTTGAAACATCTGAATTTCATCAACATTCTTCCAACGTTAGCGGAAGTGATCATCCTGGGGAATGGGAACTGAAACTTGTCCATCGAGACAAGTTATCTTCTAGCGTAACCACTAGTTTTCACGACCACGGCCGTCGTTTTAATGCACGTATGAAAAGGGACGTGAAAAGGGTGGCAAGCCTCCTCTGCCGTCTCCCCGACGGAGGAAACCACGACGGTGACGCTGCTTACGAGGTGAACGATTTTGGGTCGGATGTCATTTCGGGAATGGCTCAAGGAAGTGGAGAGTATTTCGTCAGAATAGGCGTTGGTAGTCCACCGAGGAGTCAGTATATGGTTATTGATTCGGGTAGTGATATTGTTTGGGTCCAGTGTCAGCCTTGTAACCAATGCTATCGACAATCCGACCCGGTTTTCAACCCGGTTGATTCCGCTTCTTTCGCCGGCGTCTCTTGTGGCTCCTCCGTTTGTGATCGGATTCAGAATTCGGGTTGTAATGCGGGTCGTTCCTGCCGGTATGAAGTTTCGTATGGTGATGGGTCTTATACGAAAGGGACCCTGGCGCTTGAAACGCTCACTTTTGGTCGAGCAGTGGTTAAAAACGTGGCTATCGGATGCGGCCATATTAACCGGGGCATGTTCATCGGGGCAGCCGGATTGTTGGGCCTTGGAGGTGGATCCTTGTCTCTCGTGGGTCAATTGGGTGGTCAGACAGGTGGTGCATTTAGCTACTGTTTAGTGAGTCGGGGCACCGATGCATCCGGGTCACTAGTATTTGGTCGTGGAGCGATGCCCGTCGGGGCTTCATGGGTCCCTTTACTACGTAACTCACGGGCCCCGAGTTTTTACTATGTCGGGCTTTCAGGTCTTGGAGTAGGAGGTATTCGAGTTCCCATATCTGAAGAAAATTTTCAGCTCAACGAATCCGGGTACGGAGGAGTTGTTATGGACACCGGCACTGCCGTGACAAGATTCCCCTCCACAGCTTACAATGCCTTCCGCAATGCTTTTATCTCACAAACGTCTAACCTTCCTCGTGCCACGGGAGTGTCTATATTTGATACGTGTTATAACTTATCGGGTTTTGTCTCAGTTCGGGTTCCAACAGTGTCGTTCTATTTCTCGAGTGGGCCAACCCTAACCCTACCCGCAAGGAACTTTCTTATCCCCGTTGACAATATGGGAACATTCTGTTTTGCATTTGCTTCCTCTGGTTCAGGAATTTCAATAATAGGGAACATCCAACAAGAGGGGATCCAAATTTCGTTTGATGGAGCCAATGGGTTCGTGGGGTTTGGCCCCAATGTTTGTTAAGTCAAATGTCATGAATTTTGCTACCTATATACATAGTTTTAGTTTCTTAAAGTATATTCATATAACTATAAATATAAGTCTATGTTACTAATAATCTCATGTGCTACTTACTTGTTTTCTTTATAGTATATGCTTTTGATTAAAATTTTGGTTTTTCTTTTTAAATAGCCTATAGTAATTATAAAGTAATATATGTTTATAATTTTTTTTAGTCGTTGCCAACGTATTCACATTCTGTAGATGTAATTGTTTGAATTGGGACCTCTAAGAAAAACAATATTCCCTTTTACTGTTGAAGTCGTGTTCGAAAATTTGAGATTTTTCTCCTAGTGTAAAGAAAGGTGTATATTTTCGTTACAAAATTATATATGCAAATGAATGCAAAGAGGCAGGCTAAGGGTGTGTAAGATAAGAGCATGAGCCAAATGCACAGCCAAGACGGTCAAAAAGGGGCATAGGAAAAAGATAAATGTTTGATTTTGAGAGTAGAGCATTCTTTTACATGAGATGAGAGCAGCCTTCCAATTTTGCATTGTGCATATCAATTTACCTGATTCTAATTAATGCTAACTAAAATGAACAACTCGACCTGACTAATTGACATGTCCAGAGATTGGAGAGTGGAGCTAAGGTGGCACTTCTATAACAAAATATAGTTGATGGAGAAAAAGACATTGATTGACCGCCACATTGCTGATTTGCCCACCACCTTAACTTTACTTTTTTCACCATCATCCATTCATCTTAACACAATACGAGATTCCTTAACTTTCCATTTTTTCCACTATCATCTAAAATTACTGAAAAATGAATACTTAATATTGACTAAAACAATTTAAATAAATAATCATATCGTAATAAATTATTGTGTTAGAAGTAAATTTGTCTCAATATGTGTAATCGTTACAATAGGTGAACACCGCATGTGATTAGTACGATTTCTTTAAAAAAAAATAATTACACTAAAAAACTGAAGTAAACTTTCGTGGTGCGGTTATTCTCTTACAAAATGAAAATAAAAAATATTTTGAAAGTAAAGAAAGAAGTCAAAGATAAAACAAATTTCAGAATATTTTGGATGATTCTCAAATGCTGAAATGAGATATGTATTTATAGGCTAAAAAAGCAAACGCAAAATATAAAATTCAGTGAGAACCTAGGCTGAGATTACGTAGCAATAAAGGACACATTTTGGTACAGCTGAATATTCAAAGGAAAATGATTTTGGTACAATGGAAAATTACAAAGAAAGAAAACAAGAGGGAAAGGGATTTTAATTGTTACCATATAATTTTTCTCTTTAAAGTTTTTGTAATTTAAGGCGAAAGCAATTTTGGAGGGTCATAAAGAGGGAGGGAATCAACAAAAGCAAAGGCCTCAGCTTTTGGCTGCAAAGGCATCAGTATCGTTCGGGATATAATTCAAAAGATTCTTCCAACACCTCATCGCCCAAAGCCGAAACAAAACAATGCTTTCTTTCCATTACTGGAACCTATAAATTGGGCCTTCAGAACCCGAATTTATGGCCCAAAGTTTACTTCTACAATGGCGAATGACAGACGAAAACCGTAGATTTCAAATTCTCATAATTGTACGGTGGATGATGAAGCCAACTCATGAATCCAAATGAAAAAAAACTTGACTCCATTTAAGATTTTGGCTTTCTATTATACTAAAACTCGATATTTATTCTATATACTTTAATTTAGTGTAATTTATTTCTAACCCATTGAGTGGCCTCAGTGATTACATTGAAAATTTTCAACCTTTAATGACCAAAATAGGAGTGAAAAGATAAATGAGTGATGAATGTAGTTTACCCAAAATACAAAAACAATCACATTTTCTTAAATATTGACACGTCAGGCATATAAGGTCACGACAATTGTCTCAATAACGGTTATGCAAAGTTGGTAAGTAGTACAAAGATAGTAACTTATCTATAGAAACTTCGTACTGAAACAATATTTGTTCCCATAATAGTTATTAATTGTTCTTGAAATTACAAATGGAAAAGGTGAAATATATGTAGCTAGTACTGTAAAAACATGAATATTTCTACTTTGGGCAGATTTGAGTCAGCATTTCACTGACTTATCTCTTGTTTCTTTCCCCTACAAGGTGGCATTGGTTTCCCACAAAGGCAGAGATTATGCGCATAAGCAGAAGCAGGGAAGATGTTGTAAGGTCGACCTTGTGGGATCTCTCCGCATAGTCTATTTGCCCTGAAGCTTGCACGTCTCATACCCTTGATGCCCAACAAGCTAGTTGGGATTTTACCAGTGAGCCTGTTGATAGAAAGATCAAGCCATTGAAGCTTCACCAATTGTCCTAAACTTATTGGCATCGTGCCGGTTATCAGATTCCTCGAAACATCCAGCCTTTCGAGTTCGACGAGATTCGAGATTGAACTTGGGATCTGCCCTGCAATCTTGTTGCTTCCTATATTCAGCACTTTTAAATTCAACCCTTGGGTGAATTCTGGTATTGTGCCAGAAATGAGATTGTTCGACGCATCTATAACCTCCAAGAAGCTGCTCGTTCGGTTATTTAGAATGATCGAGAGAGAGCCAAATACCCGGTTCGAATGAAGATCGATAGAGGAAATCCCATCTGGGACTTTGAGCTCTGAAAGATCAAACATCAGCTGGTTATTTGAAAGCTTCAGCTTCTGCAGACTTGTCATGTTTGATAAAAATGTTGAAATGCCTCCTGTGAGGAAATTGTTGGACAAGTCTATGGAGTTCAATGAATCTGGCCTTGTAAACTTTGGGAGGCTTCCTCTCAGTTTACAACCAGCTAGGTTTACATCTGAAAGCTGTCTGTCTCTGATCCAGTTAGGAACTGTCCCCAAACTGAGGTTGTTGAAGGACAGGTCTATTGACAAAAGTGAAGGGATGCCCATGCTAGAAACATCTGGTAAAGGGTCAGAAAATCCATTTCTGGATAAATTAAGGTACCAGAGATTCTGCAATCTTGAAATAGATGCTGGAATGTGACCTATAAACTTGTTGCTACTCAATGAAAGACTAGTGAGAGACTTGAGGTTCCCTATCTGGTCTGGGATGGTTCCAGTGAGCTGATTATGGCTCAATGACAGATATGACAGACTGACCAAGTTGAACATGGAGATTGGTAGGTGATCTGAGACTCGGTTATTCGAGAGATCGATAAACGTAATGTTTTGAAACTGTCCTATAAATTCAGGAATGGAACCAGAAAATGAGTTGAAGCTGAGATCAAAAGACTGCAAACGAAGAAGAGTTTTGAAACTATAAGGGATAGGACCTGACAAGAAGTTTCTTCCTAAATTCATCATCACAAGGTTTCTCAAATTCCCTAAGCTTGGAGGAACTGCCCCCTCTAAACGGTTACCAGCCAATGAGAGTGTTTGGAGATAGGACAACCGACCTAAACTTAAAGGAACGTACCCTTGAAGGGAATTGTCTTCAAGGACCAACTGTGTAAGTCTAGTTAGCTTGGAAAAGCTATCCGGGATTGGACCTGAAATAAGCTTCATCCCACTTATGACCAACACCTCTAAGAAAGGCAAACTACCCAGATAAGAAGACAGAGTACCCTTCATGTAGAGGGTGCCATCCCTTGCAGGGCTTTGAAGAGCCAATGTAGTGACCCTTCCTGCTGGATTACATTCAACACCTTCCCAATCTCCTCCACAGCAATCCGTTCCAATCCATGAAGAGAGACTCTCCGTTGTGTCCTTCACAATTTTGGCTTTGAAACTGTGCAGAGCAGCTCTGTCAGCCCCTGAACAAACAGGTGGAGCTTGTGAGATTGTTTGAGCCAGTAACAATGGGTGGAATGGAAACACTGAACAAATGAGTACAACTTTAAAAACCCAAATCAGAATCTGCATTTTGGAAGGTGGGTCTTGATCTAATCACAGAAATTTGTTGAAAAATTTATAGGGTTTTCCACTGATGCATTCACAGGAGGAATTGTGACCGTTTGATGAATCACGAGAATCCTGATTTCAATTTGAACGTTGGAGCGCGACTTATTCAAAATTTCCTTAACCTTTTTGGTAAATCAATTTGGCTTAAGTCCATGGCTTCAAACTGTGTATATATGTCCCATGAACGCCCTTATTTGGCTACTGTTTTCCTCGTCGCCATTAAAGCTCGTGAATAAGGGCTCGGCTCTTGCCCTTTCATGTTTTCACCACGAGTATTGAAACTCGTCACATGTTTAAAGAAACTGTTCAACGTAGTCTCGGATTTATTGGAGTTGATTCGTGTAGGTATAAGTATTGTTTTAGTCCTTCTACTGTACTAAATTTATAATTTAATCTCTACTTTAATTTGACATAATTTATTTTCTCTATTTTAATAATATCATTAATAGGTTCAAAGTGATAAGACTATTAGTTGTTGTCATCAAGATAATAATCAAATAAAAAATTTGTCATAATTGACTTGTAATGCTATCAATATAGAACTACTACTAGCATTATAAAAATAGACGCGTAAAACTATAATTTTAGTACACCAGAGGGATTAAAACTATAATTACACTATTTAAAATAATCATGGTAAAATTTGAAAATGTGTCTATTTGTGAATACTTGCGATCAAACTATTAATCATCGCTCACTCAAGAAATTATCAACATCTCAAAAGTTTGACAAAAGTAATTATTATACCAACATTTCCCTTTCTTTCCAAAGCATCGTTCTGAAATGGAGAGGCGGGGTCGAGGTCTGAAATGGCATACGGTGTTCGTGGATAATGTGAGCAAAAAGATTCACTCTGAATCCCTAAAGGAGTCGTTCTAGGCCTATGGAGTGGTGATCGATGTCTTTGTAGCGTATAGTAGCAGACGAAGAATTGCAGCGATTCAACTTTTGCTTTTGTTAGGTTCATAAGCAAATATGAATCAGACTCAGCTGTTCGTAGAGCTGACGGTAGGATCATGGACGACTTTAAGATTAGAGTTTCTCATGATAATAAGGGAGCTTCTAAATTTAAGAGGTTTGAGGCTGTCAGAAGCAACAAGAAAGTTTGAAAGCCTTCGTTAAGGGATTCCAGGTCTTTTAAGGCAGTAGTTCGAGGGGAGCAGTCTGTCGTAGGGAGGTCTAAGGAGCATGTTGATGTTATTCAGCAATCTCTCTCTTCAGGTCTGAAGAATGTGATTCATGTCATTATTGATGATGGTATAGCTTCGAGGGCAGTTCCAGAGGATGGTGAGGTTAATAGATTAATCAGTATTGTGAAGAAGGAGGTTTCGTGGAGAAATTCTTGTCTGGTGGGGAAAATAAAAAGTATGTACAATGAAGCTATTATTAAGACAACTTTTAGTGCAGAAGGGTTTGACGTGAAGGTAAGTATTTGGCATGATTTGCTGGTTGTCATTCAATTCAAACATGAAACTGCTCGTCAGGTGTGCTGGTCCAATAGAGAGGTTTGGGTTTCTCGGTGGTTTGATGAGCTAGAATTGCTGGAGGGTTACGAGAACAAAGGTAGATTCAATGTATGGATTCTATTGTCGGGTGTTCCATTAACAGTGTGGAGTGAAAAATTCTTCTTAGAGTTGGGTAGTTTGTGGGGTAAAGTGTTGAAGATCGATAAAGAAACTAGTAATCGATCAAGGTTTGATATTGCAAAGATTTTGTTGGAAGTTCAATTCACTTCAGATATTCCGGAGAAAATTTCCATTGTTTGCAATGGAAGAGTTTATTCCATCAAAATTGCAACGAAAGATCAGGAGGAGATTAGAATGTTCATAGATGGCTCGATGCCGGGCGGAGGCGAGTGGTGCTCAGACGCAGTGGAAGCGGGTTTGGTTCATCGAGAGAAGAAGAACATGTGCATAGTATTGGTTCCGAGGCTGATTATAATATGGTTTCTTCCCATGCTGCAATCTGTCAGAGTAGTCAATTTCCAACAGACCGGAGGCAGATAGTAGGGGGCTCGAGGAGGATGAGGTGGAAAGGGGGGTTGCTTTGGTCGAGTCTCTGCACGAGGTTCCCATTCTAGTTAATGATGGGCCCAATTTTATGTATACAGATGATAGTGTTGGGCTCATGGCCTTTAATCGTGATGTTGGGCACGAGTGGCATAATCAATCTTTATCCAACAGCTCAAGGCTTTTGGATATTCCAATCGAAGAGGTATCTTCTTTGGGATTAGGGGGTGAGGGTATTTTCATCTTTACGCGGGACGGTTTTGGCTCAGTCAGTGAAGCCTATTCAGGATTCTTCCATATCAAAAGACTTTTTTTTTTTTAACTGCTGACGAAGGTATCATTGGGGCAGAAAAGTTTAGTATTGCTAAAAGTGCTGCTACAAAAAGAAAGAAGAAAAGTACGAGAAGGCGTCATGTGACTCAGTCAGTCAGAAGGGGTTCGGGTGTACGAGGCTATTCGGCGAAGGAAACTCCTGCTGATCCGGGGCTTAGAAAAAGAAGCGATGGAAACGTTTTCTGTTGGTGAGGCCCTGGGAGTTGTTTTTACTGGTTCGAAAGAGAAGGTGATTCAAAGACTGGAGTAGATTGAGCTCTCGGGTAAGTTCTGATTTTGATTGGGTTTCTGTTAGATTTTTTCGATGTGTGCTCGTTTATTATGTATTTCAGTTTTTCATTTATTAGTTGGAATGTGAGAGGTTTGGGAAAAAGTCTTAAATGTAGAGCCATCAGCGGGTTTTAGAGTATAATACGCCTAGTATAGTGTTCCTTCAGGAATTGAAAGTGGGTGTGATCTCTGATTATGCTGATCGGGTGTTTAAGGGCAGAATTGACAGGTGTCTTATTTTTGAGCCGTGTGTAGGAGCCTCGGGAGATATTATATCTTTATGGGATCGGGACATTTTTGAGATGAAGAGCAAGGTTACCCATAGGCGAATTGTTGCGGTTAAAGGCAGTCTATTGATTAACAATCTGGAGATTGGTTTTGTAAACGTTTATGGGCCTAATTCTCAAAGTGACAGATATGATTTTTTCGACCAACTTAATTATGTAATTTCAAGCTTAAATTCCCAATTATTGTGGGAGGAGATTTTAACGTGGAAAGGTTTGTCTCTGAAAGAATTGGGGCTTCTGATTTTCCTGCTGCGAGGAGAATTTTTGAAGATTTCATCTCTCGGTGGGAGTTGCTTGATGTTCCAATTATGGGTAGTTGATTCACTTGGTTTAGGGGCAGGCCGGTTACAGCTGCTAGTAGACTGGATAGAATTTTGATTTCTCCTGAGATTGCCTGCTTATTTCCGGGACTGGTGCAGTTCACTCTTCCAAGGAGTGTATCAAACCATAATCCAGTTTTCTTGAAAGTTAAAAACCGTAGAAAATTTATCCGGTCATTTAAATGGTTCAACCATTGGAGTGAAGATTACATTCTTGTTGGTATAATCAAGGATGTATGGGAGTTGAATAGAGGCAAAAACATTATGCAGTCCCTGTTCTTACAAAGGTCGTGACAAAAGATAGAGCAAGATCAGATCGTGATAGTAATCCCGTCAACGTGGAAATCATTGGGAAACAAATTGATGAATTATAAAGTAAATGTATTTCGAACCCCTTGTCTAATTCTGTTCAATCCGAACTTGTTTCTTTGAAGGCTCGATTGTGGGCCATTTTGCGGAAAGAAGAACGAGAGTGGGTCCAAAAATTGAGACTTATGTGGTTAAAAGAATGTGATAGAAATACGAAGTTTTTCCATTTAACTGCTTCTTCTAGAGCAAGGCGAAACCATATTAACAAACTGAAGGTTCATAATTCGGTGTTAAAACGTCAAGATAGGATTTAATAGGCTTTTGTTTCATACTTTAGGGGTTCTTTCAATGACGTAAAGATAATCCCTGTAAAGATATAGGATATTCCAGTTAAGAGATTGTGTGCTGTCTCTAGAAGGTTCCTTGAAAGCCTGTTTTTCGAAGAAGAGGTTTGGTTCGTAATTAATTCGTTAGATGGTTTGAGAGCGCCTGGCCCGGATGGCTTTACCGTGGATTTTTTCAAAAAATTCTGGATGGTTATTAAGGAAGATGTCATGTTGTTTTTGTCTGACTTTTACTGGGGCAAAGTTGTGGATACTACTTTTAATAAATCTTTTATCGCCCTTATTCCAAAGGTTAGTGAGGCAGCTAATCCAGAGGATTTTAGACATATTTATCTGGTGGGGAGTTTGTATAAAATAATATCTCGGATTCTGGCTAAGAGAATGGCTTGTTGTCTCAAAGAAGTGCTTGGGGAAAATCAGTTCGCCTTTATTTCAGGTAAGCAGATTGCAGATTGTGTCCTGATAGCCAACAAAGTCATTGAAGACCTTTCCAAGAGGAAAAAAGAAGTTGTGCTATTTAAGGGTGATTTTAGTAAAGCGTATGATACTGTCGATTGGAATTTCTTGAATTTTATTCTTAAGAAGATGGGTTTTGGAAAAAGGTGGAGAAGTTGGATTCATTTCTGCATTTCGACCTCTTCTATTGATGTTCTTGTAAATGGTTTCCCTTCGGACAATTTTTCAATAAAGAGAGGCCTTAGGCAGGGCTGCCCCTTATCTTCTTTGCTTTTTAATATTGTTGGGGAGGCGCTAAGTGGATTGTTAAAGAAAGCGACAGAAATTGGGTTGTGTGAAGGTGTTGGAATTGGGTCGGGAAGTATAGATATTTCTCATATCCAATTTGCTGATGATTTGTTGGTATTTTCTTCTGCTAACGTTTTGAGCTTACAAAATTTCAATCGTGTTATAAAAATCTTTGAGCTGGCTGCAGGTTTGAAATTAAATATGAAGAAAACTAAGATTTTTGGTATCAATGTTGACGATAGCAGGATCTCTAGTTGGGCGTCTTCAATTAATTGTGGATGTGTTTCTCACCCTACGACTTACTTGGGTATTCCGCTAAGGCACAAAAGGAATTCGAAGTCTCTTTGGCATCCAGTGCTGGAAAAAATTCATTCTCGTTTACAAAGTTAAATCTAAAGTTTTATCTTTTGGGGGCAGGCTTACTCTTATTAGATCAGTGTTATCTAATCTTCATGTTTATTTCATGTCTTTATTCCCTATTCCTAATGACGTTGCTGACTCTATTGATAAAGTCATCGCCTCTTTCGTCTGGAAGGGTAATTTGAAGAGAGGAATTCATTGGTTAAATTGGAAATCTGTTTGTGGTCCAAAATCTCATGGGGGTCTGGGTATCTTTGATGCTCTAACCAGAAATCGAGCTCTGCTAAATAAGTGGGTTTGGCGTTTTAGCGAGGAGAATGATAGCCTTTGGAAAAAAATCATAGTTGCTAAGTACAATTACGATCCCCTTGATATTTTGCCAAAAGAGGTTTATTCGCGTAATTCTTCTTGGGTTTGGCGTAACATTGTCAATCGGTGCCTTTCGTTTGGGGAATGTGTGTGATGATTTTATATGCATTATGGGAAATGGAGAGAAAATCAATTTTTGGAATGATCGGTGGTCTAATTTGATCTCCCTTAAAGCATCATTCCCCAGAATTTTTGGATTGACTGTTAAAAAATCTGGAAAGATATATGATTTTGGGCTTGGTCGCATTTATTGGAGGTTATTAATCTAGCTGCTAGTTCAGCTCCTGCTCACGATAAATTAAAATGGGTGGGCTCCGCTGATAGAAGATACACCCCAAAACTTTATTGTCATTCTGTGACTTCCGAAGGCAAGTTGGTCGATCCGATTTGGCAAGTTGTATGGTGTACATTAGTTCTCCAAAAGTGTCTGGGTTTGTTTGGAAAGCAGTGCATCAAAGGTTGCCGGTTATTCCTGAACTGGTGAAGCGGGGAGTTCATGTTTCTGATCAGATTTCTTTCCTTCTGCAATAGTTTCCAGAATATATTAATCATATTTTGGTTCATTGCGAGAGTTCATGGCAGGTTGGCAACGCTGGTGTTTCGTGGGCATATTTGTATGGTTTTTCCTTTGAATGTTAGAGATTTGCTGTTGGTGTTCTCAAAAAATTAAAGTCTTTACAGGATCTATGGTTTATCAGATTCTTCGTATTATATGGAATTTATGGTTGTACCGTAATAAAAGCAGGTTCCAGGGCAAGTATTTCTCGGCTGATCAGATTTTCTTCTCGGCTATAGTCCATATAGGTGTGTGGGCTAATATGCTTTGGCCCTTACTGGTTCCGAGCATTCAAGATTTTGTCCGTTGCCCCGATTCTGTTTTGTTTGGTTGGAGATGTTAGTAGTGGGATTTTTTTGATATGTGTTTGTTATGATAGTTCGACTCTAGTTTTGTATTGTGTTGCTGTGGACGTACTCTGAAACGTGGGCTCGTTGTTGGTTTCGTGCGTCTCGGTGCTGTGGCTTATCATTTCGAGCATGCGTCCTGGAAGCTTCAGTTTCTTTTCTCTGTGTGGTCGTGCATTGGTTTTCTGGTGCAATTGCTAGTTGATTTGTTATCCATTCAATCGTTGTTGTTTTTCTTTTTCTCGGTTGGTTGAATTGGGTTGGCTGTGTTGTCTTGAGCAGTTTTTTCTGTTGGAAATATGACAGTGGGTGCAATTAGGGAGTTGGTGTTTTGTTGGATGTTCTTCTAGCTCCGTTCTGGTTGCTGCTGCTAGTTGAGTTCAGGTCGTGGGTTGTGTGAAAGGGTCTGTTGCTTGTGTATGATTCTTTCGATTTTCTTTTTTCATTCCCGTCGTTAGTTTATGTTGGAACGGTTCTGAACTGGCCTGCGGTTCGTTGTTTGGCTTGAGTTCGGATTGGTTGTTGTTAAAGTATTATTTGTTTTTAGATCCTTTCCACCTCAAGGTATTCTCTTTTTCCTTCATTTAGGATTAGGGAGGTTTTTTAATGAGGTCCTTGAGGTGGTGTACTTTGTACCCCTTTTATACAAAGTACCCTCTTTCAAAAAAAAATTATTATACCAAAAACCATTATAATCAAAGATAGAGTTCTAATCTTGATGAAATAAGTAAATTAAATTAAGTTGAGAGAATAACATTTATAATTAATTATTATAGTTTTGGATTAGATTAATTAGACAATAGATGAAAAAAAAACACAAACACACACAAAAGTTGGGGTGGGATGATTTGATCCTTTTCCTGATCGGGAAACTTACATCTTGCTAATTCAAATTTGTTGATAAAGGTTGATAGTCTTTTTGTTGTTTCGAGGTTCATTTTCCATTAACTTTTAATAGAAAAGAAGCAAATGTATATGTATGTACTTTCATGTCTAAGGATTGAGAGTCTTTGTATAGATACTATATTGTATTTTAATCTGTCTTTTCAACATTAAACAACTGTATACCCCTAATGAAAAAGACACCCAAACCTTGACTAAATTCATGATAATTAAGGTTATGGTTAAGCAAAAGAAAATTGAAAATAGGATGTCTACACATATTATGCTTTATAATTTAAAATTATAATTATCTTAATTGAATAAAATTAAGTATGTGTTAAAAATATTGAAAATAACTTAAAATATTATATAAAATTAAGGTTAAATTGGATTTTAACCTCTAAAATTGTACTTTATTATCAATTTTTTCGTCCATGAATTTTTCTTACGGAAAGTATGTTATCTTTTTCCATTCTTTCGTTAAAAAAATTCATGACACTCTAGAAACATGTTATCTAGAGTATCATGTGACACAAAACATATATTAAACTCGAAAAAATTCAAAATGAATAATAAAAAATTTAAAATAAAAAAAATCTATATTTTTTTGGGTATCTTAAAGATATTTTTATGAACATTTTGATTTTTTTATATTAATTGAATAAATAGATTTAATTATACAATTAAAGTAGTGATTTAATCAAAATTTGCATGTCGATATCATAAAATATATATTTTGAATCTAAAATAATTTTTAAAAGGAAACTGTCATTTTTATATTTTATAAATGAAATTTTAATTTAATTTCCATAATTTATTAATATTTTTATTAATAACTCATGAATTTTACTTATATATATATATATATTTAAAATTTATATAACAAAATTAAAAATATAATTTCATATGTATAATAAAATTAAAACTAAAATTATATATAATTATATTAAATTACTAAATTTTTATTTAACCAGAATTGTGTATAACATTTTATATGTATGAGAGGAATTCTAATTAATGCCAAAAAGCTGGAGGCTTGAAGAAGACTGAAGTGGGCCATGGACTCCTCTCCCTTCAAATTCATTAACCATTTTGATAGTTTTTGAAATTAATTTTAAAAAAAATGAAAAAATATTGATATTAGTTGTCATCGGTTGCTTTAAGCATAATCAATGGAAGAAAGAAAGAAAGTAACACGAAACAAAATAAAACTAATTCACGAATTTCATTAAATTAGTTGTCATCTTTTTACTTTCTTAATTTGTAACGTTGTCAATAATTAATATATAAACATAATTATTTATTATGAGAAAATTAATTTTCACTTTATTGTTTTCATGTATTAAATATGTACGATATAAATAAATTTTTTATTGAGATGATGTAATCATCTATACTTGATCTATTATATGATAAATTCATATCGAATTATAAAAAGTAATTATAGAATGATAATTCTTATATAGTTTTCTTCATTTGCAATATTAGAATTTGAACATAGATGTCCTTTGAAAATTTTATGGTTCATCACATTAAAAATAACTAATAATTTTTTTACAAATAAAATAACTAATAATTAATAATATTTATATGTGTAGATTTGAATGATGTTAATTATCAGTCAGCCACATAAAATCTATTAATTTATATGCTTAAAATAACATTTCAAATGAGGTTTATTATGGCTTGATAATAACGAATACTAAAGATGATTTGATAGATTATGCCCTTTGATTTGCCAGTTTGCATAAATTTATTAGGATTAAAATTTATTGATAATAATAAGGTTATTTGGTCGACCGTTGATAATTTATCATTTTTAGTTTAGGTGAATAGTTATAATCGGTAAGAGAATGATCATAGATAATATTTATATGTTATAGAGATAGTTATAATGGAAAAGATAAAAATGGGTGTTGATTATAGAATGTTAGATTCTTATATCACTTTAATTGGATATATTTATAGTTACCATAGCTCTTGATGTCGGGCATGTGATAATAATGATTGTTTGTAAACTAACAGACTAGATAATATAATGTCAAATTTTAAATTTCGTTTGATATTACATGTGTTTAACAATAATCTTTATCTGTATACTATAGTCGTCTTAAAAACTCTGTCTGAAGGAGAAAAATATATTAAATATATTAAAAAGTTTTCACAATATTTATACTTTCTTTTAATTTTAAAATATTTTTTCGTAATAAGCATTTGTGTCGCGTGCCTTTTTCCTACGAGCCAACTACATAAGAAAAAAATCTAACAATTATTACAAACTTACAGTAGAGTGGGACAAAAGAAATCATTGAATCTCATCTGACAATTCTACAACTTTCCTTCCTCTTCTATTGGAGAAAACTGGGATCACATAGACTTTGATAAAATCACATAAAAGAATATGAACAACAAAATATAATATTTTTATTTAATTATTGATATTAAATTTATTAATCAATTTAAGATTAAATTTCATTCATCATATTATTAGTTTAAAAAGGTTTGAACAACGAGATATGGTTTATCTAAGCAAAAACCCCCGATACTTCTTCCTTTGCTTCCAAGTTTCAAGTTCCAATGCCATCTTCTCAATCACCTCGAATCCCTCTTAGACACCACGCCCATTCCTCCGAGGTGAGCTGGAATCCGTCGACAAAAGCTTACCTTCATTGATCGCGGTCTTACGTTCCGCCGGCGCTGGTGAGTGTTCCCATAAACATGGCAGCTTTTTGGAGCATTTGGTCGACGGATACGTATTCTAAAGATGTGGAAAGCACAAAACTCCGTTTGCCTTTGTGGCCTCTTCCATTCCGCTTACTCCATCGCCTATTCCTCCGAGGTGAGCTGGAATCCGTCGACAAAAGCTTACCTTCATTGATCGCGGTCTTACGTTCCGCCGGCGCTGGTGAGTGTTCCCATAAACATGGCAGCTTTTTGGAGCATTTGGTCGACGTATATCGTATTCTAAAGATGTGGAAAGCACAAAACTCCGTTTGCCTTTGTGGCCTCTTCCATTCCGCTTACTCCATCGCCTACGTAAACCTCGCTATCTTCGACGCATCGACCGGTCGAGACGTTGTTCGAGGCCATGTTGGTGAGGTTGCAGAGCGTTTGATCCACTTGTTCTGCGTCGTCCCTCGTCAAACTATGATACATGACAATCTTTTGTTCAAATACTCCGATTCTGAACTCATCGAACACCTTAAGTTATCCGAGACTTCACCGAAGAACGCCACGGAAAATGGTATATTCGATAGAAATGAACCATGGAGGAAGAAACTGCGAGTTCTTTTAACCGAGGATGGGATTGTGGTGGAGAATATAAAGAGTGGTGAAGATGTTTTGATCACCAGAAAAGTGATGGGTGTTTTTCTCTTGATGAGCATGGCGGATTACAGTGACCAATTCTTTGGCTATCAAGATCTGTTGTTTGATAACTTCGATGGAAAGTTCAAGTTCCTGGGGGATAACTATGCTACTTTATGGCCGGGAGATGGCAAGCCAGGCCTATGGATGAACTCGATATCGAAAATCGGCGCTGTTTATACTCTAATACTAATTAGAGACGAAGCCATAATCATAGAAGAGAAAAAAAGGGTTAATGACATCAAGGTCGAGGAAGACATTGATGAAGATCTGAAGCTTGTGGTGCCACCGGTTTTTGAAAACTGCACAAAAGTTTTGGAGCCGAAGGAGCAAGTGGAGGCAAGGGACTTTTATTGGGAAGCCATTTGCAATGGGTCTGAAAGAGCCGAGGAGCTGTTGTTAAGGTGTTGTGAGAAGAACCCGTTTGTGGGGGAGCCGCATGTGGTGTTGGCTCAGGTTTATTTGAACCAAGGGAGGTATGAGGAGGGCGATAAAGAGGCTGAGAAGGGGGTGATATTGATGTTGGAGTGGGGGGAGTCCTTGGGACAAGAGAATGTCATGGGAAGGATAGATCGCTTGGGCAAGAGTTTTGTTGCTTAAGGCTAAGGACAAGTCTTGGCCGCTTAGTGCTTGGGGTGTCCTCAGTCTTGGCCTTGTGAGGTAAAGTGATTGCAGATTGCAGGCTCTTCTTTATCCTATCCATCACTTCCAATCTAGTGAAGTAGGTTTGGTTGTATTTGTTGATAATGCTAAAGAGTATAAAAGTAAGTAATCTCAAGTTGGGAAGAGAGGTGTTTCTAGATGACTTTATAAACATATTTTTTTTCTTTTCTTGTTGAAAGTAGAGTGACGATGCCCTTGTACGTGTATTGTTATCGTGATCGACCAATTTGTATAAGAGAAAATAATTTTAGTGACTAAAAATGTCTTATAATATACGATTTTAATAAATTTTTTTTGGATTTGCCAAAATGACCAACTAAATCGCAATGCGATCGATAATTCGCAACGCGATCTCCGGTATCGCAAATCAGTTTCCAGATTCGCAACGCGAACTTCGACTATCGCATTGCGATAGTCCAAGTTCGCGTTGCGATAGTCGAAGTTCGCGTTGCAAATCTGGAAACTGATTTGCGATACAAGAGATCGCGTTGCGAATTATTAAGGCATTTTTTGTCACTGAGGTTATTTTTTCTTTGTATAAACATACGCCTTCAAACATGTACTCTACGCATATTATCTTTTTACAGATAATCTATAAGAATTTTTCTTAGAGTTTTTAATCCTAAAAATAATTCTTCCTTAGATTTTTTTAATCTTTAGGTTTCAACCTTAATTTCGGTTGTTACAACAACTGCTAATACATCTGTTTTCTGTTGTTGAATTTAACCTATGAATATCAAGGCCTTCAATATTTTCAAATTATCTCATAAATTCATTTTTCTTTCACCGTTTTTCACTGCTTTTTAAAGCTTACTGTTTCTCTCCAAAGTTATGGTTTTAGAAAAGAACAATATCATCATCGTCCACTCAAAACTTCAACCGTAAGATTTATTAAAATGACTTTGTTAACCTCAGAGACATTGTCTAGTGCAATGATTATACCAACCGTGACGAATTTACTTATAAGAAAGTGGTTTATCACGACACAATATTTTATTACTTTGTTTGATTTATTGTTTTAATTTTCATGTCAATGACAAAAACCTCGTTTTGCAATAATTTTACCACGATACAAAATTTAATTTCACCGATGTTTTTAATATTTTACTCACTAAGATGTTTACCCGCTTGTATTTTTTGAATCCACGATGCTTGTTGAGTTGAATAATAATGTAGGTCTGCAATTATCGACGAAGGAGAAAATAGCTTTTCCCATAAGTTGTCACCATTGCTTCATCGTGTTGTTGTTTTCTCTCGACTCTTGTTCTCTCTTGGTTGTTAGGTTAACAGTTAATGTGCCCCGTCATCATTTTGTCATCCACAGTAACAACGGTCAACGTGAGTGACAAGTTTATTATAAATTAATAATTTTAATGAGCAAATCGTAAGTTTTGAAATATTAGTGGAAAAAAGAAGAAAATTACTCAAACGTGAGTGACCATTTATATAATTTACCCTTTTGTATTGAACAAAAAAACGCTTAAACAAAAAATAAATCCTTAAATTATGTATTTTTTAACTAAATTATTTTTTTTATCAAAACCCCCTTAAACTATGTCCTTTTTTTTTCTTACTTTAAGTTCTTATAATATTTTTCTTGGTTAAAAATCTATGCTATATGTCAATATTTTATTAACTGAAAAAATTAACTAAAAAATGATAAAACTTAAAATAGTTAAATATAATAATTTAAAGGGTAAGTACAGTAAATGGTCACCGACTATAGGATATTATTTTGTTGAGTCTTCAAACTATTAAAAAATATAAAATGATCCCCCTAACTATAAGGCATTGCTTTGTTGAGTCATTTGACTATTAAAAGTTACAAAATGATCACCCGACTATTCATTATGTTCCAAACTCATCATTTTCTTTTAAAAATTGACAGTCATCTAAGTTGGACGTTAACATGTTAACTGATATATGATAGTCGTTTAAGATTATGCCATCATATTTTATCATATCTCGGTAGCAGGTTAACATCTGGCTCATATTATCGTTAAATTTTTAACAGAAAATGATGATTTTGGAACATATTAATAGTCAAGAGATAATTTTGTAACTTTTAATAGTCAAAGGACTCAACAAAATAATGTCTTATAGTTGTGGACCATTTTTGTAACTTTTAATAGTTGATGGACTCAACAAAATAATATTATATAATTAGGGGACCATTTATGTACTTCACCCTAATTTTAAAACTTATTTTGACCAAAAAAAAATTCAAGGATTTTTAGCATAATTTAGAGGTTTATTTTTACTTTAAGCAGACGACAAATCAGAAACTACTAAAAATCTTAACGAAAATTATCCTTGGTTTTTAAAGTCTCAAACAGGGAAATCTTTAAAGAAGGAAAACGGAAGAGGAATGGGAAGCGCACCGGCACAAATCCCGACTAGCTTCGGACACGAGCTCAGGGCTTGCCTTCGTTGCTGCCTCGTCAAAACATACGATCAGGTTCTTTTCGTTCTCCCGGTTTAAGTCAGGGTTTCAATCCGAGGAGTTGTAGTTAGTAGTTACTGCATTTTGTTTTTAAATTTACAGTTCAGAGAATCAGGATGCGAAAATTGCCTATTCTTTAAGATGGATGGAGATAACGAGCGCGTCGTCGATTGCACCACTCCTAATTTCAATGGGTATCTTTCTTTTCGTAAACATTTGTGTTAAACGTAACTTTCTAGTTCATCTCTTTCAGCATTGTTCTAGTATGATTTTCTGATTGGTTTTCGATGATCTCTGTGATGGACCCTTCTAGAAGTTGGGCTGCTCGTTGGTATGCTCAACCCATAGTATCAAATTCGGTTGCGGATTTTGTTACGAATGTGATTGCGGTATTGTGATTACGGATGTTGCGGACGTTACGTAACGTGTTACGGTTGTTGCGGGCATGATCTCTTCTTCAAAAATCACAATACGTTTAAAATATTATATTTATACATTTTACAAATTATCTTTTAATATACTAATATTAATATTTTTTATTTTTTTTAAAATAAAATTTTTCATAAATAAAAATTTGTTAAAAACAAATATAAACTATGGAAGTGTTATCATACATGATAATAGATAATAACAATTATAATGTTAAGGGAAAAATATAGTAATGATCACTGAATTTTTCTAAAGTTTTTATTTAGGTCCTCTAATTTTTAAAACTTGTAATACAGTCTTTCAACATTTAGTCCGTTTGCAATATGATCCTCCAACAGTTACGTCGGGGACCATATTACAAATTGACTAAATGTTGAGGGACCATATTGCAAACGGATTAAATGTTGGGAGATTATATTACAAGTTTTAAAAGTTTGGGGAGCTAAATGAAAGTTTTAGAAAAGTTCAGTGACCATTACTATACTTTACCCTAAAAATTATTTAATAAATAACTATTAATTGAACGATAAAAATATTTTATAAAAAAAAATCTATTTTTCGTGTTTAATATAATAAGATTAAGATTTTTTAATTTAAAAATAAAAGGCAAAAGGTTTTTATAATGATATTTTTAATATAACTCCCGCAACAATATTAATTACTCATTAAAATGAAGGAAAACAATATTTAACAAATTACCTCACTTATTGCGTTTTGGACAACGGTTCATATTCAATTTATTAATCAAATAATTTAAATGGAACAATAAAATAATTTTCATAATTTAATTTAAATTATTCATAACATCGAAATTCAATTTTTTAATCTTATTTAAGAATTTAATATTTTATCTTATTGAAACAATTAGTATGGATGGAAGTTTAATTAAGTGCAAATTCAATACCAACTTGTCAAACAAAAAAACAATAATAATAATTTTTTTTTGAATAAATTTGAGTTGAAGATAATGTAGTATTTATTCAAATACTTTTAAACTTTTAACAATAAACGTTTGTATTCGTATATATGCAATGTTCGGAATCCAAAATCTCAAAAATAATAATAAATTCTTTAATTGCCGAGGTGGATTGGTGTGCACAGTATTATTAATTTAAACAGTTTGAATCACAAGTATTGAATAACATCCGTCATGAAAAGAGGCTGGTTTTAATATCATTAGTGTTTTCATTTTCAGCTAAAAGATACATAAAACTGCTGTTTTTTGTTTCACGATTTCTATTAACTACTCATCAAAGAAACCACCTTCTCCATGTTCAAACAAAAAACTCCCAATTAACTCATTTTAAAGACTCGTTTTTTAACTGTTTTTTTTCTTCCCTTTTCAGTTTGGTCATGCACAAAACTCTCATGAACTTCCTTCTTGATTCTGAATTGGGTTTTCCCATTGTTTACAGCTTTCAACTCTTCCCCTCTCTTTGTACTTTGTCCTATTATGATCAAACTTAAATTTGATTTCGGTTCTTCAAATGATTCTTGCAAGCTTTAATCTTCTTGCTACTGTTTAGTGCACACGCTCTCCTTTACGCTTCCTTTTATTTATTATTCTCACCTCTTTCACACTCTTTCACACTCTTTCAACTTCAGATACTGTATATGTAAACTCCTAGACTTCAACGACAATATATATTCTAGTCACTGAGTAAAACATGCGATTGTCTCGGTTTCTGGGTTTTCGATTGCCAAAGCTTTGACAGAATCTTAAGCTATGGATTACGGCTGCTGCTGCTCCTTGGTTATGGTTGTGGTCGCTTTCCTGTGCGGTTTTCGAGTCAGTTTTTCGATGACTATTGAAGTGCATGTGAAGAATTTCATCAGTTTGGATGACATAAAAGTGGATGAACATCAAATAAAGTTGAGTGATTCGAGGGTTAATCGTAATCGAAGCCGAGTTATCGTGGTTAACAAGAATGGTGGAGCAGATTCCGTCACTGTTCAAGGAGCAATAGACATGGTTCCGGAAAATAATACTCGGAGAGTTAAGATTTTTATTCTTCCTGGAACTTACAGGTTTGTATGTTTAACTCGACAGTTAACATTCATGGGATTGCTTGTCCTCCTCTCTTCTGTCATTTTTTCCAGCTAATTTTGATCATTTTTGCAGGGAGAAAGTAACTGTCCCGAAGAGCAAGCCATATATATCATTTGTTGGGAATGCCGATCAAATGTCCAACACCATAATTTCTTGGGAAGACAACGCATCTGATAAAGATAACCATGGAATTAGCCTAGAAACTTATAGATCAGCATCTGTCACCGTTTTATCCGATTACTTCTGTGCATCCGATATCACATTTGAGGTGATAACTATTCGCTTTTGATTCTCAAAAACCAGTGAAAAAGCTCGTTTCAGGGTTTCAGCATGTTAATAGGTAAAGTATAGTAATGATCACTAAACTTTTCTAAAGCTTTCATTCAGGTCCCCAACTTTTAAAAATTGCAATACAATCTCCAACATTTAGTCCGTTGCAATATGGTCCCTCAACATTTAGTCCGTTTGCAATATGGTCCCCGACGTAACTGTTGGGGGACCATATTGCAAACGGACTAAATGTTAGGGGACTGTATTCTAAGTTTTAAAAGTTGGGGACCTAAATAAAAGCTTTAAAAAATTAAGTAACTATTACTATACTTTACCCTAATGTTAATGAGTAACGTATACTATTTTATTATAGATTAGATAAAATTTTATAGTTTCATAGTAAATAGATAAAATACATATACTATAATATAAAGTGAATTCCTTTCTTATACAAAATTTATAGAATAATAAATAAACATATAATCATGATATTTAATGTTAATATAAAAATTTAATTTAAAATTAATTACGTCAATTTTAGATATGAGAAAAATTCAATTTAAATTTAAATTAATTTAATTTTAAAATAGCGTTAATAAATAATTTAATTAATTCAAATTTAAGTAACTAATTTTAAACCTAACTATTACAATATTATAATGATATATATTTATAATCCAGTTTTAAGAATTAAATTAGAATAATTCATCTATGTAATTTTATATTTCAGATTATTTAAAATTTGTTGCGGCGGTGTGGCTCAATTTATAGCGTGTTTTAGTTTTACGTAACGTTTTTTTACCGCAACAATCGTGATGTGGTTCTGATATTGCGTCGCGGTAACCTTAAAAACGTTGCGTTGCGGCCGCAATTTAGTACTATGCTCAAACCTTAACTTTTGATTTTTTCGCATCTTTTCAAAGTTTACCGTTTCTTGTCGCGCACACGAACTGATGCGAATTTTATGTTGGGTAAACTTATAAAATTATAGGAGTGAAAATAAATTTTCAATATAAAATACAAAAAAAAATATAAATTACATGAGAATTTGAAATTTTAAGGATGTTCCCTGCCACTCTCTCGGTCATCCCTGGTAGTGCATGGTTATTCCAGTAACTATTTCAAAGTTTAAGAGACTTCTTTCAAAGCATAATCGAGACTAGTATGATATAGGTATAGTTTCAGCATTGTTGTTGGAAATGAGTTAGAAACTGCTTGTGTCAAAAGAAACATGCTTGGTGGCTGTTATGGGGGGGGGATGCTTATAATTTGCTTTAAACCCTTTTTCAGGAATATTTGTCCCTGGTTGTTACACTCTTGCAGTTTCAGAGGCACTTCCGAAGATATGCAGGCTGGTTTCTCATCTTGAGTGGAGTTCATTAGCTTATTTTAATTTCTAGTGTATTAGTATGGTAGACACTTCTGCCTTGATGTGATCTATCCAAGTCTCTTTTATCATTAGATCTATGATGATAATGTTCAGTTTCCCTCTCTCCATTACTAGTGTGTCATCGTCTCTGCGAAGCGCTCTGCCATACATGGAATAAGTTCAAAGTATTTGATTGACCTATGTGCTATGAATTTGGTGATTTTGGTGCTGGCAATTGGAATGGGCAAATTAAATTGAACATATTGGCTGAATTCTTGCCTCAAGCTATCTTGCTGGTGTTTACGATGAAACCACCATGGAACTCAGCAGGTAGCAGCTAATGCTGTTATTGTATCAAATTTTACTAGAATGCAGTTCAAGGATAATACATATGCTCGCAACTGTTTCTGTTTATATGGAAGTTAATTTGTTTATTAGAGTTTCGACTTCGGAGTCGATTGCTTTTGTGGATTGGGAAATCATGCATTTCCAACATTGATGGTTGTTGTTGTTTACCTTTGTACAGGCTCTCTGTGAAGAAGTGCATGTGCAGTATGTGCCTCCCAAAAGGGTATGATGGCGAGTGTCGATAACCTTGTATCGAAAAATGCAGTTTATGAGTAATGAAGGAAGACAAAAGGTTATCATGTAGGATGGTAACAACGAATTGCACCAGTTTGTGAATTTTACAACTTTTTCTAAGGTAGAGCTCTTTGAATTATTGAATTTTTTTTTGGCAAAATCACGATCATGTGGTGAAAAAAAAAGATTTTTTCATGTAAGGTGCAAGAAAAATTATTTCTTCAATTAGGGTGTGTGCTACAGAATTTGTAGGATTGCATGACGACTTTTGAAAAGTACATAGACTACACGGCGACTTCTTGTTCTTCTACGTCAAATTACATCGCTACTGCATGGAGAAGTCATCGTGCAATCAATACACTTTCTAGAAATCTCTATTCAATCGTGATAAATTTCTCGAATACTAATAAACATCTTAATTAAAGAAGTAATTTTTCTTATGCTTTACATAGAAAAAAATATTTTTTCACCATATTGTCTAAGAAAAATTTCCATTTTTTCTTATATAACTTTAATTATAACATATATATATATAATGTTTTATGCATGAATAATTATTTGGTTCGTTCTCAATAGATAAAAATAATTCCACAAGTACTCCTAAATTGGTCTCTTCAAAATATATGTAAAAATTTAAAACAAGACACTTGTCATTACTTTTAAGGATACATGTAAAATTATGTTTCTCTAATATCAAATATATAAAAATAAAAGAATTAAATACATATTAATATTAAGAATATAAAATACATGAAAACCAACCTTTAATATTGTGTTGAACATTTTTATTTATTTTTTTGGGAATATTATTGCATGTTATAATTCTATCTTATATATCTATATTAGTTAAAAATAAACTATGATAAATATCAAAATACATTTAAAGAATTCCATTAAATTCACACATGGTAAAAGTAACTCGGAATGTACGAGGCCTTTCAACTTGTGGTGATGTTATTATGTGTTAAGTGGTGGGCCCATTCTGTAGCATTTTCTTTATTTTTCAGCACGTGTTTTGTGATTTTTAATGCAATGTTTTAGCTCTTGAAAGACTGAATCTAAATCAAACTAAATATAATGAATAAGTTAATTCTAACAATCGGATTGTTGAGATATAACACTAACTGTAATGTAACAAAGAGATAAAGGAGAAGATAGAAGAAATTTCTGTATTGCATTTCAATAATCTTGCATACACGATAAGAGGTTAACCAGCTCATTTATACTAGCTGATTAACAACGCCAGCTAACAACTTCTTTAAATAACTAGCAACAGCTTCTTTAACTAACTAGCAACAACACTCTTAACAACTTTAGTTACAACTAACTCTTCACTAACATTTATACACTAACATTCCTCATACAATTCACATTTCCAGCCTTGGCTTTTGATGAACATTCTTCATGCAATTCATATACACTAACATTCTCCCTGTGATTCACACTTTCAGCTTCTTCATCATCACTCAAACTTTGGGAAAAGCTAGTTAGCAAAGCAAACCCATCCTTAAGAGTCTGAGTGACCAACAGTTTCTGCCGATGACGGATAAACATCGGGGCAGATAGTGGCTTAGTGAGAGCATCAGCAACCTGCTCATATGCTGGAACCTCTTGTACCTATAAGCGGCCAGCTGCTACAATTTCTCGAACAAAGAATAAATCCAACTCAACATGTTTGAATTTTGAATGGAGAACTGGATTAGAACACACAGCAACCGTGCTTGTATTGTCACACCAAAGGGTTGGTTTTCCATGAAGTGAGCACTGCAACTCCTTGAACAAAGACATAAGCCACATGATTTCTGAAGCAGCTGCGGCAACACTGCGATATTCTGCTTCAGCAGTGGATCGAGTAACCACCTGTTGATTGCGAGAACTCCATAACACTAGATTGCCACCAAAATAGATGCAGTATCCTGATGTGGATCGTCTGTCATCCACATCAGCCCCCTAATTTGCATCAGCAAATCCCACCAATGATAGTCGAGACGAGAATGAAAACCTCAGACCATAGTCTAATGTGCCTTATAAGTAACGTAGAATTCTTTTGACTGCCTGGAAATGTGAGTCTCTAGGAGCCTGCATGAACTGACAGACACGATTAACAGCGTAGGCAATGTCTGGCCTAGTGATCACTACATATTGGAGAGCACCAACAATACTTTGTAGTTAGCTACTTCATCAAGAAGTGTTCCGCTGACTGTAGAGAGTTTGCACTGAGTTATCATGGGAGTAAGAAGCTCTTTAGCTGTTACAAATCCACTCATTTGCAACAAATCAAGCACATACTTTTGCTGGTTCAGTACTAATGTAACATCCTAAATCAGGGTTAGTGACTAAATTGCAAATTTTAAAAACTAGGTGCTTGATTTCGAAATAAGTTAAAAGTTCATGGATTTAATTGAGGAAAGTTGATGTTGGATTTAATGGTAAAGTTTGGAAATAACAAGGGTATTATGGTCTTTTATAAGAGAAGATTTTTTTATTCTCTTTTTAAGGGATATAAAAACGTGGGAAAGGAGATAATTTCTCCAGAGTATTCTCCAGCCTTCTTCTTCCTCCTTTCCACCGTGAAGCCTTGTATAAGGTAAGTGGGTCTTCAGTTGGTTAATTCTTTCGTTTTAAAGCTTATTTTGATTCTTGGGATGCTAAGAAAGATTAAGGAAAGCTTTAGGTGGCTTAAAACTGAAAGATTAGCAAGTTATGAGAAATTAAGAAAAATGAGTTTTTAAGTGAATTTTTGAAATAGAAGGAGTTAATAGATTTTGAAGTTTAATTTGACTTGTCAAGGGTTAAATTAAGAGATATGAAGTGATAGAATGGGTTTTAGAACATGTTGGAAATTTAGTGTGATTCTTGAATGCCATGTAAATGATAGAATTTTGAGTTTAAAGAAGTGATTATGGAGTAGAAATGAGTTTAAGTATGTGTATGAAAGTTAGGAATATTAAAGGGAGTGAAGTATGAAGTGTTGATCTAAAAATGAAGTGATTTTTGAGCTAAAACTATGATTTCTGGGCAAGGGAATCGGTACCCATTTAAGGGGAACCGATACCCCTTCAAACGAACAAAAATTTCCAGAATGTCATGAGGGAATCGATACCCCCATAGTAGGGAACCGATTCCCCCTAAAGGAAAATTGTGAATATTGGTTTAATAAGTTCGTTTACGTTGTTAGTATCAAATTACAAGGTATAGGTATCTAATAAATGTCTTAAAATGTATAATTATGTAGATTCAGAGCCTAATCAAGTTCCAGAATCATTGATAAGTAAGATCGATCAAGGGGAAAGATAAGAGATTGGAATTGACTAGTGAGGCCATGTGAGTGCATACAAGTTAGTTTATGATGTTTAATGGAAATAAGATTTGCGACAAGTCTATTTCCTATATTAGAAGGCCTGAATGTATGATCATATGCATATGTTTGATTTGGGTATATGTGATATATATATTATAATATGTATTAAATGATTTGTGTGAATGCATGCAATGTGATAAGTTATAGGAATTAATATGAATGATCTATATGATTACATGAGAATGTGAAATAGGTTATATGATAGGTGACCATACATGTTACATAGTAAATGTGATCGATTATAAGAATCAATATAATATATTTATATGACTATAGGAGAAGGGTGATGCGTTAAATAAGATTAGACTATAGAATAATATGAGAATAATATATTAGTGAAGGGAATTGAGTATAAATGATGATGCCAAACTATAAGATAAGTGTTATTGAGAAGAAGTATATTTAAAGAGAATTATGATATAGGATTTAAGTAAAATTTAACTAAATAAATAGATTAAACTGGTATAAATGGAAAATGAGATAAGTTAGGTAGCATTTACCTAGGAGATAACATAAGATTATATGAATAAGTAGCATAAATGACATAAGGAAAACTTATGTGTTATATGATTTAAGCATTTAAATGAACAAAAGATATATTCAGGTGAAGTTATTTGGTGATATGAGTATATGCAATTATTATACGGTTTAGATGAAATACTAAACATGAATAAATGTGATTGTGTGAGAAGTGATAGAAACTATATGAGAACATGTATATGTGAAAGTAAACTATGTGATTATATGTTATATGAATACAAGAACCTGAGATATGTAACATGTGAATTATATGGAAATGATATACATGTAAGTGAACTATGTGACTATATGATTATATGAAAATGTGATAATGAGCTATGTTCAAAAACTATGAGACTACGTGCCCAGGTAATATGAATATGTGAACATGTGAAATGACATAAATGATAATACCCATGTTATGTGTCATGAGAGCTATGGGTATAGTTGGCATGCCAAGAGTCGAGGGTCTACGCGGTCCTTCGGGATATATATATATTCTTTGGAACATGTGTGAAGTCTTGTGAGACACATACTTGATCCCTAGTATATGTATATGATTCTTAAGGAATGATATGTGGTCCTTATGGACATTATTATATGGCACTTCGGTGCATTTCTACGCGGCACTACGGTGCAATTCTACGTGGCACGTCGGTGCATTTATACGAGTTGTGGTGACAACATTAGTGCACAACCTCTATAGACTCACATATCTATATTTCTCACATGTGTTCATGGGCTAATAAAAATAATAAGATAAATAAACTTGGTATGATTATATGTTTATTTCGTTGTGAACTGATATATGTGCTATGATGTGATAATTAAGGATATTATGGATAAGAGTGTAAAATTATAAGGACTAATGTACAAATTGATAATAATAGAAATGATTGTACATAAATATGTATGTTTTGATATAATGATATGCGTGTTTCTAGTGACATGGTACAAGTGTATATATATGTTGATGTATATGTAAATGAGCTATATGATTTGATATCATAAAACAGTCATGCATGATTAGTGGGTATGAATTTCATTATATGTGTTTTTTTATGCCTCACTAAGTCATCGACTTAGCGTGTGATTGTTTCACACGTAGGTTACAGAAGCGAGAAGAGAAGAAGAGTAAGACAGGTCAACACATCCCTTACAAAATTTCAGATCAGAAAATAGAGGATTTAAATGTTTTTGGTTATTTTGAGTATAGTTGGCATGTACTAATTGGTTGAATTAGTTATGCTCTGATTGATTTTGGGTATTGTGGTAAATTTATGTATCTAAACCGCTTTTACTTTAATGAAATGTTTAAATTTTCTTTGAATTTTGTCAAGAGTCAAAGTTTGAAAAGTCAATGTGACACCTCATACTCGTATCTGGGTCGGGTACGGGTTGGGAGTGTTACATTTAATGGTATCAGAGCCAGGTTTAGCCGATTCTCGGCATAAACCGAAGTCCAAAGTGTCATAAAATGTGTATATGCCAACATAAGGTGAAAAATTCTGATATGATAGTGTAAGGAGTGTGTTGTCTTGCTAATAGAATTAGATTGTTAAGTTATAATAGAAGTATGATTATAGTAATTTCGAAGTGAAGTAATAGGCGATATTCCTGATTGTGATAGCAATTCACCTGCCCTGGCCAGGCAGGGGGAAGAGCGGACACTTCAGGAAGTGCCTCATAAGATCAAAGACTGATTTCAGAAAGTTGAAATCATATTAGAATAGTGATAGAAAGTTTTCACAGGTCTGAATCGGAAAAGTGATATGAAGTATTCTTATTATTTCATGGATACGATTGAATATGGTGAACAAGTGTCACCATAAGAAAGTTAAAAGATCTAAGGATGTGGTTAGAATTATAGAAGAGTTCAAGAATAAGTGAATCAGTGACCAGTTTATAACATAAATGCAAACAATGTGATGAATTTGAAACAAAGAGATAGTACTGTGTATAAGCCAAAATGTGGATATTATAAGGGTTTGCATTCTAGATGAAAAGAGGTAGCGTTGGCTAACCAGACTATGTGACGAAAAGTGTATTGGAGTTAAAAGATTTGAAGATATTGTTAGGATAAGTTAACCAAATATGAAACGGATATGAATATAGTTGTGTATCTCGATCATGTAATTGTGATGTAGTGAAGGAGATAAGGATTCGTATGTTTAAGGAAATTTATAAAGTAATAGAAAAGTTTAAGAATCAATATATATCAACAATCAGTTTATAAGAAAGAGAAAGTTAGAATGCTTGAGTTTGAAAACAGAGGAATCGTAACGTGTAGGGATATGAATGTAGTTTGATAAGTCGAATAAATTATTGTTAAGTTATTTGAAGGAAAAATGATGTATGTAAGTGAGGTATGGAAGGTTTGTGCCTAGACGAAAAGAATATTATTGATGTTAAAATTATTCTTTTCAAGAAGTGATGAATTGTATTAAAGATCTAGAGAGATCTCAGAAGAATTAAGAGAATTCGTATATCATAAAAATCGACATTATCGAAGAGAGACATAGATTATGATTGTCAATTACATACTCGATTTGAATTAGTTGTATTCCATAGCAAAGGATCAAAACTTGATGAAGGACAGATACGCTTGAATAGTAGAGTTTGGTACTGAAGATTAAATAAGGAGTTAAGAATGAATATGAAGTTAAGTCAGAAGGGAAAGTAATGGATTGGATTAAAAGTTCTGCTAGAAAATAGGTAAAGTAGAATTATTTTAAAAGAATCAAGTGATATAAGTGCATTGATGATTGATTTATAAGATAAAGGAAATTGTAATGCCTGAGTTTGAACCTAGGAATTGCATTGTGAATGAGTAAGAATGTGAGTTGAATGAGTCAAATAAATTAATGCTGAGTTAGTTCGACTAGAAAGAGTAAAGGATTAATATGTTTGAAGGAAGTCAAGTATGTGTGTATTATGATTTGAATAAGGACTTTATGAAGAATAAGGTATGTGCAAGGAGTATTGATTATCAAAGTTATGAAGAGATGATAAAGATTAGTAATCAGAGATGAGCATAAGTGAGAGGAAAAGAGTATGTGAGCATGAAAGAAAATATATATGATTTGTGTATAAGGAGATTTTGATTTTTGAATGAATAAAGGAATAATGGAATAAGGAAATGAAAGGAAAAAGTTTAAAGAATCAGATGTGATAAAGGTTATGTTTCTTGGTCAAGGAGATTTAGTCAGAGGAATAAAGAATAATTTATATGTATTAAGGAAATTTAAGAAGAAATTAAGCATTGATGGAATAAAAGTTCGTTATTACTGTAAGGTAATTAAATATTGATAAGGAATTTGATTGATTAATGATTTTGAGTGATAAGAACTGATGATATTGGTTATATGATAAGTGACATGATAAGGGATGTAAAAAAAGTAATTGAAGAACTAAGGGAAATTAAGATTAAGTAAAGGAAACAACATGAGAACATTAGCAGACATGTTCTTATCAATGTGTGCAGTGAAAATTCGAGGACAAATTTTCTTTTAAGGAGGAGAGATTTGTAACATCCTAAATCAGGGTCAGTGACTAAATTGCAAATTTTAAAAACTATGTGCTCGATTTTGAAATAAGTTTAAAGTTCATGGATTTAATTGAGGAAAGTTGATGTTGGATTTAATGGTAAAGTTTGGAAATAACAAGGGTATTATGGTCTTTTCTAAGAGGATTTTTTTATTCTCTTTTTAAGGGATATAAAAACGTGGGAAAGAGATAATTTCTCCAGAGTATTCTCCAGTCTTCTTCTTCCTCCTCTCCACCGTGAAGCCTTGTATAAGGTAAGTGGGTCTTCAGTTGGTTAACTCTTTCGTTTTAAAGCTTGTTTTGATTCTTGGGATGCTAAGAGAGATTAAGGAAAACTTTAGGTAGCTTAAAACTGAAAGAATAGAAAGTTATGAGAAATTAAGAAAAATGAGTTTTTAAGTGAATTTTTGAAATAGAAGGAGTTAATAGATTTTGAAGTTTAATTTGACTTGTCAAGGGTTAAATTAAGAGATATGAAGTGATAGAATGTGTTTTAGAACATGTTGGAAATTTAGTGTGATTCTTGAATGCCATGTAAATGATAGAATTTTTAGTTAAAATAAGTAATTATGGAGTAGAAATGAGTTTAAGTATGTGTATGAAAGTTAGGAATATTAAAGGGAGTGAAGTATGAAGTGTTGATCTGAAAATGAAGTGATTTTCGAGCTAAAAATATGATTTCTGGGCAAAGGGAATCGGTACCCATTCAAGGGGAACCGATACCCCTTCAAACGAACAAAACTTTCCAGAATGTCATGAGGGAATCGATACCCCCATAGTAGGGAACCGATTCCCCCTAAAGGAAAATTGTGAATATTGGTTTAATAAGTTCGTTTAAGTTGTTAGTATCAAATTACAAGGTATAGGTATCTAATAATTGTCTTAAAATGTATAATTATGTAGATTCAGAGCCTAATCAATTCCGGAATCATTGACAAGTAAGATCAATCAAGGGGAAAGATAAGAGATTGGAATTGACTAGTGAGGCCATGTGAGTGCATACAAGTTAGTTTATGATGTTTAACGGAAATAAGACTTGCGACAAGTCTATTTCCTATATTAGAAGGCCTGAATGTATGATCATATGCATATGTTTGATTTGGGTATATGTGATATATATATTATAGTATGTATTAAATGATTTGTGTGAATGCATGCAATGTGATAAGTTATAGGAATTAATATGAATGATCTATATGATTACATGAGAATGGGAAATAGGTTATATGATAGGTGACCATACATGTTACATAGTAAATGTGATCAATTATAAGAATCAATATAATAGATTTATATGACTACAGGAGAAGGGTGATGAGTTAAATAAGATTAGACTATAGAATGATATGAGAATAATATATTAGTGAAGGGAATTGAGTATAAATGATGATGCCAAACTATAAGATAAGTGTTATAGAGAAGAAGTATATTTAAAGAGAATTATGATATAGGATTTAAGTAAAATTTAACTAAATAAATAGATTAAACTGGTATAAATGGAAAATAAGATAAGTTAGGTAGCATTTACCTAGGAGATAACATAAGATTATATGAATAAGTAGCATAAATAACATAAGGAAAACTTATGTGTTATATGATTTAAGCATTGAAATGAACAAAAGATATATTCAGGTGAAGTTATTCGGTGATATGAGTATATGCCATTATTATACGGTTTAGATGAAATACTAAACATGAATAAATGTGATTGTGTTAGAAATGATATAAACTATATGAGAACATGTATATGTGAAAGTAAACTATGTGATTATATGTTATATGAATACAAGAACCTGAGATATGTGACATGTGAATTATATGGAAATGATCTACGTGTAAGTGAACTATATGACTATGTGATTATATGAAAATGTAATAATGAGCTATGTTCAAAAACTATGAGACTACGTGCCCAGGTAATATTAATATGTGAACATGTGAAATGACATAAATGATAATGCCCATGTTATGTGTCATGAGAGCTAGGGGTATAGTTGGCATGCCAAGAGTCGAGGGTTTACGCGGTCCTTCGGGACATATATATATTCTTTGGAACATGTGTGAAGTCTTGTGAGACACATACTTGATCCCTAGTATATGTATATGATTCTTAAGGAATGATATGTGGTCCTTATGGACATTATTATATGGCACTTCAGTACATTTCTACGCGGTACTACGGTGCAATTCTACGTGGCACTTCGGTGCATTTATACGAGCTGTGGTGACAACATTAGTGCACAACCTCTATAGACTCACATATCTACATTTCTCACATGTGTTCATGGGCTAATAAAAATAATAAGATAAATAAACTTGGTATGATTATATGTTTATTTCGTTGTGAACTGATATATGTGCTATGATGTGATAATTAAGGATATTATGGATAAGAGTATAAAATTATAAGGACTAATGTACAAATTGATAATAATAGAAATGATTGTACATAAATATGTATGTTTTGATATAATGATATGTGTGTTTATCGTGACATGGTACAAGTGTATATATATGTTGATGTATATATAAATGAGCTATATGATTTGAAAGCATAAAACAGTCATGCATGATTAGTGGGTATGAATTTCATTATATGTGTTTTTTTTATGCCTCACTAAGTCATCGACTTAGCGTGTGATTGTTTCACACGTAGGTTACTGAAGCGAGAAGAGAAGAGAAGAAGAGTAAGACAGGTCAGCACCTCTCTTACAAAATTTCAGATCAGAAAATAGAGGATTTAAATGTTTTTGGTTATTTTGAGTATAGTTGGCATGTACTAATTGGTTGAATTAGTTATGCTCTGATTGATTTTGGGTATTGTGGTCAATTTATGTATCTAAATCGCTTTTACTTTAATGAAAGATTTAAATTTTCTTTGAATTTTGTCGAGAGTCAAAGTTTGAAAAGTCAATGTGACACCTCAGACTCGTATTCGGGTCGGGTACGGGTTGGGGGTGTTACAACTAAACCATTCGAGCCATAGTGGACTTCGATGCCCAGGAAGAACTTAAGGAGTCCAAGATCTTTCAAGGCAAACTTTGCATGAAGCTTGTTTATAACAGTTTGTACTTCACTCGCACAACTTCCTGTTAAAATAATATTATCTACATAGACCAGTAGATAAATCATACCAGCACTGGTTCTGCGAACGAACAAGGAAGCATCTGATCTTGATACATCAAAACCTTCTGAGATCAAGTACCCTTTGAGGCTCTCAAACCATGCTCGGGGTGCCTGTTTCAGGCCATATATTGCTTTGTTCAACTTGCACACCATATTACCATCGCCTTGTTCATAACCCGGAGGTTGATGCATGTTACTTCTTCAGATAAGTGACCATTTAAAAAGGCATTGTTGATGTCTACCTGCCTGAGAGACCACCTTTTGGCTAAAACGAGTGAAATAATGACTCGAACAGAAACTGGTTTTACCACAGGACTGAACACTTCATTGAAATCAATCACGGGTTGCTGAAGAAATCCTTTAGCCACGAGACGAGCTTTGTAACGTGCAATGGAGCCATCAGCGTTTCTTTTAATTTTAAAAAGCCATTTACAACTCACAGCTCTCCTACCCTTAGAAAGAGGGACCAATGTCCAGGTTTCATTGCGAGTCAAAGCATCGAATTCACCTGTGCAGCAGCCTTCAATGGGAGTGAAGAAGCGCCTCATAAATTGTTGTAGGTTCCTTATCACTCAATGACACATTTAACACATTAGGTTTCCGTATTCCATTCTTACCACGTGTAACCATGAGATGAATGTTTTGACCAGGGGCAGTCTGATCAATATGAGTGGGTGGCATGATGTCACACGAAGAAAATGCTTCAACACCAGAACGTTGTATATGACCAGTATCTTCAACATCATTCCCAGGGGATGATTCTTCAGTTCCACTCCCAGGTGGTGATTCTTCAGCAACACTCCCAGGTGGTGTAGAGTGCGTCTCATGAGACATTCCACCAGTATAAACTTTTGAGGCGGGTCTTTTGAGGCCCACAGAGACAGTGGTCCAAAAACGATGGGAGACGCCCATAGATACAAAACCACCGACCCCACCGCCATTAACCCATCCTGTTACGTTGCTGTTCCAAGGATGTGGTAAAAAAATGGTAAATAAAAGCAACACTCAGTACACGACCATTTTGTGCCATCTACTACCACCACGTGTCCTTATATTATTCCTCCTCCATTCCTTCCTGTCATACTACAAATCCCACCACCACCCACTGTTTCTCTTCTCCAAAACCCAGATTTCTCCCTGTTTTCTTTTTGTTAAGGTATCTCATTGTCAGTCTAAATGAACAAGCAATTCTGTTGTACTTTGATTTCTGTTTGCATATGTTTGTTTTGCTTTTATTATACAAATCAAAACCCATCTCTGTTGTTTTGATGTTCCTCAAATCTTCCTGCACTTTGGGTAGTTTGTTTCAATTCAAATACTTCAGTTTTCTTCTTACTACTTTCTTCCCCTTCTTTTCTTTTATTTTTCTCTCACTTATTTTACTTTGATTTTGATTTGTTTGATGATGGGTGCAGGTATTATTGTTGAGTAAGTGAGCAAAACAAAGGGAATGGCGAATATAGACATTGATGGAATCTTGAAGGAGCAACCGAATGACGCTCGTATCCCCAGAACCAAAATCGTGTGCACTCTGGGTCCAGCATCACGATCGTTGCCCATGATCGAGAAGCTGCTGAGGGCCGGGATGAACGTTGCTCGCTTCAATTTCTCTCATGGCAGCCATGAGTATCACCAGGAGACCTTGGACAATCTCAGGGCTGCTATGCATAATACTGGCATTCTCTGCGCCGTGATGCTTGACACCAAGGTTCCTTTACCCTATACCATTATATCCTAGTTTTTCCGATTTTAACATTATCTGTGCCTTTGAATGGAAAAAAGGGGTCAGGTTATAGATAGTAAAGAAATCATTTTGTGATTTTTGACATTTCTGAGCAGGAGGGACGTAAGTAGAAATTTATGTTAGTGGTGCGAGCTGGTAATATTAAAAATTTCAGAGGTTCTGAAATTATAAAATTTCAGGTTGCGAAATTAGATTATTAATAGAAAATATCTAAAGGATTTAAAATTTCAGAGGATACAACCGCACTCTCAGCACCCCTTGGTCCGTCCCTAATACTAAGCGCAGAAATTATCTACGTTAGTAACCAGGAACGCCTATATGGATTTTTGTCTGTAATGTTTAATGAAGTTAAAATAACAAGTAACGGGTCTCAGACTCTTGATTCTTCTTGAAATACCCGTGTTTGACTGTCAGGTGTTGAACTGTCAGACAAGTAGATATGACCTGTATCCTAGACTCAAGCCCGAGTTTGAATAACGTAGGTCATAAGATTGTCTGGGTTTTGTTTTCTATTTGTTCTAAGGTGCTTGTTTCCTTCGTTGAGATGGTAGTTTGTGTTTGATTGACTTTGTTGTTGTTGTTGTTGTTGTTGCAGGGTCCTGAGATTCGAACTGGATTCCTGAAGGATGGGAAACCTGTTCAACTTAAGGAGGGCCAAGAAATTACTATAACTACTAATTATGACATCAAGGGAGACGAGAATATGATCTCCATGAGCTACAAAAAGTTGGCTGTTGATCTGAAACCGGGAAACACCATTTTGTGTGCAGATGGTACGATCACACTGAAAGTGTTGGCCTGTGATCCTTCTGCTGGAACCGTGAGATGCCGGTGTGAGAATACTGCTATGCTTGGTGAGCGGAAAAATGTCAACCTTCCCGGTGTTGTGGTGGATCTTCCAACGCTCACAGAAAAGGATAAGGAAGATATCTTAGGATGGGGAGTTCCCAACAGTATTGATATGATTGCTCTTTCATTTGTGCGCAAAGGGTCTGATCTTGTTAATGTCCGTAAGGTTCTTGGTTCCCATGCAAAGCAGATTCAATTGATGTCGAAGGTATCTTCTTATGTTTCACTGTTGAATCGTGATTATTGATCAGATTCTATGTGGTTTCTTTATGCGATGCAAATGTTAATTCAACTAGAGTAGGGGCCTCGTTCTTGTGCTAAATGACTACTTTTTTTTATTACAACTTGAATACCACCATTGCCTGTTTTGTTGTTTTTTTTTTGTGTTCGACAGCACATGGGTTTCATCTTAAGAGAAGAAGACCTAGGCTGACATATTTGTTCCAATGAGAAGAAGACCGTTGCCTATTTTGTTGTTTTTTGTGTCCGACAGCACACGAGTTTCATCTTAAATTGTATATTATACTGTGCTAATGTTGTTTATAAATTTCCTAAACTTAGATGCCATTGATTGCCTTCTTTGACATTGCTTTTCATTGGCTATTACGATTCTTGTTTCTCATTTTAGACTAACAAGTACTACGGTTATTGTGATTCTTTTAGGTTGAGAACCAGGAGGGTGTCGTCAACTTCGATGAGATTTTGCGTGAGACTGATGCATTTATGGTTGCACGTGGTGATCTCGGAATGGAGATTCCGGTGGAGAAAATCTTCCTAGCCCAGAAGATGATGATATACAAGTGTAATATAGCAGGCAAGCCAGTTGTTACTGCCACTCAAATGCTTGAATCTATGATCAAGTCTCCAAGACCAACCCGAGCTGAAGCTACTGATGTTGCTAATGCTGTCCTTGATGGTACGGATTGTGTCATGCTCAGTGGTGAGAGTGCTGCTGGGGCATATCCGGAGCTTGCTGTAAAGATCATGGCTCGAATTTGTATCGAGGCAGAATCCTCCCTTGACTACGATGCAATCTTTAAAGAAATGATCCGATCAACTCCGCTTCCGATGAGCACATTGGAGAGTCTCGCATCGTCTGCTGTACGAACAGCTAACAAGGCTAAAGCCAAACTCATTGTCGTTCTAACTCGTGGTGGAACAACAGCCAAGTTGGTTGCCAAGTACAGACCGGCAGTTCCAATCCTGTCTGTGGTTGTCCCTGTATTGACAACTGATTCATTCGATTGGACCTGCAGCGACGAACGGCCGGCAAGACACAGTCTGATATATAGGGGCTTGGTTCCTATACTGGCAGAAGGCTCAGGAAAGGCAACCGATGCCGAATCCACCGAGGTTATCTTGGAAGCCGCACTAAAATCAGCTATGGAGAAGGGGTTATGCAAACCTGGTGATGCGCCGTTGTACTTCACCGGATCGGTGCTGCTTCAGTTATTAAGATCTGCATTGTGAAGTGATGATATTTTAGAGTCTGCAGCAGCATCCACCGATGAACTTTTAAAATGGCGTTTTGTTGCTTTCATGATCTTGTATGCTTATTATATAGTTATTCTAAGCTAGAACTTTATTAGTGGAAAAACTTGATTGTATGACCGGAATCATATTGGTGGAGTTTTTATCTTTATGTTTTGGGTTAACTACACTTATGATCCTTTTGTTTTCAGTTTATTTGATTTTGATCATCAATTTTGAAAATTATTACGTTTTAATCATTTATATTATTGGTTTATTATATTTTGATCATTGAATCATTAATTATCGTTTGTTTGTCACGTTAATAAAAACGGTTAAATTTTAATTCATCTCTTAAAATTTAGATATATTAATTTTATCTTAAATTTTACATAATTATTAATTTAATTTTTAAACAAATTTTAAATAAGTATTAGCTTATTATTTAAATTTTGTTAAAGTTTTTATGGTTGACCGTCACTTATTATTGTCCTCGATTATCGTTATCGGCCATTATCAATCGTTATCGTCGATAATTATTAGATTTTAAAATATTCAGTTTGTTTTTTTTATTTTCTGAATATGAATTTAATGTTTATTTTTTTAAAATAATCCCAAATTCTACAAACCACCTAATTTAAAATCTTTTAAAAGTAATTCATTAAAAATAAATTTATCATAATATTTCTTTAAAAATAAAAATATAAAACTTTATATTTATATTATAATACATTTAATGTTTAACATTTTTAAATGAGGTAGACCGCCGTCTTCAATTTTTAACTTTACGATTGTCTTATAATTGCAGCTAGTTTGCAGGTCAACCTGGGATTTTCTAAGGAATCTCTATGTTTACTTCTACTTGGATTTTGAGCGTCATACAGGCACGCCATGCAAAAACAGAAATATGGGATTTTTCCAAGGAGAAAACAAGTTA